>NC_057813.1:220724953-221098982 GCF_018294505.1 Triticum aestivum | reverse complement strand
ATGGACCACGGTCTAGCTGTGCCTCCTTCCCTGCCTATGGTATTTTGAGTGCGTAGTTATGTATGCGCGACACGAATGTCACCGCTTGATTGGGACTAGGAGGGAGGCCGACTTGCTAGTCGAGCTCTGGACGGGCTGGACTGTCCTGCTGCAGAGCAGTTTGGACTCGCTTGACGGTGTCCGGGAGCTTTACTGCCGAATTGAGGTTCTGCCTAAAAAGGCTACTCTGTACTTCTGCTGCAAGGGCCGCGGTGTGCTCCTCAGTACGGAGGGAGCATTCCGTATTTCCATTGACTGTTATTACATCGTTTGGTTCGGGCATCTTGAGCTTGAGGTAGGCATAGTGCGGCACCGTATTGAATCGGGTGAATGCGGTTCGTCCAAGCAGTGCATGATAGCCACTGTGGAAGGGGACGATATCGAAGATTAACTCCTCGCTTTGGAAATTATCCGGGGATCCGAAGACCACTTCTAGTGTGATTGAGCCTGTATAGCAGGCCTCTACACCTGGTATGACACCTTTGAAGGTGGTTTTTGTGGGCTTGATCCTTGAGGGATCGATACCCATTTTGCGCACGGTAGTCTGATAAAGCAGGTTCAGGCTGCTGCCACCATCCATGAGGACTCGCGTAAGGTGGAATTCGTCAATAATTGGGTCGAGGACCAGTGCGTCTAAACCACCATGACGGATACTGGTTGGATGGTCCCTGCAATCGAAGGTGTTCGAATAGGAGGACCATGGGTTGAACTTTGGGGCGACTGGCTCCATCGCATAGACGTCCCTGAGTGCACGATTGCGCACGCTCTTGGGGATATGGGTGGCGTATATCATGTTCACCGTTTTGACTTGGGGGAGGAATTTCTTCTGTCCCCATGTGTTCGGTGGTCGTGGTTCCTCATCGTCGTCATCGCTTTGTGACCCTTTCTCCTTATTCTCGGCATTTAACTTGCCAGCATGTTTGAAGACCCAACATCCCCTGTTGGTATGATTGGCTGGTTTATCACGAGTGCCATCGATTTGGCATGGTCGATCTAGTATGCGGTCCAGACTAGACGGGCCCGGGTTATTTCTCTTGAATGGCTTCTTCCGCTGACCGGACTTAGAGCCACTGAATCCAGCGTTGACCATCATGTCTTCGGTGTTATCGCCATTGTTTCGACGCTTATGTCTATTGAGTCAAGGCTTGCCGCTGCTGTTTCTGGCTTCAGAAGTGCCATGTTTGCTTGTATTGTTGTTGCTACGGGCTAACCAGCTGTCTTCGCCCGCACAGAAGCGGGTCATGAGTGTCGTGAGGGCTGACATGGACTTCAATTTTTCGTGGCCAAGGTGTTTGGCCAGCCATTCATCACGGATGCTGTGCTTAAAGGCCGCTAGGGCTTTGGCATTCGGACAATCGATGATCTGGTTGTGTTTAACTAAGAACTGAGTCCAGAATTTCCTGGCTGACTCTCCGGGCTATTGGATTATGTGACTTAAGTCATCGGCATCCGGAGGTCGGACATATGTGCCTTGGAAGTTGTCGAGGAAGGCGTCCTCCAAGTCCTCCCAGCTGCCAATGGAGTTTTTGGGGAGACTGTTCAACCAGTACCTAGCTGGTCCTTTGAGTTTGAGTGGGAGGTATTTGATGGCGTGAAGATCATCACCGCGGGCCATATGAATGTAAAGAAGAATGTCTTCAATCCATACCGCGGGGTCTGTTGTGCCATCATATGATTCGATGTTCACAGGTTTAAACCCTTCTAGGAAATTGTGTCCCATTACCTCGTCGCTGAAGCAAAGGGGGTGTGCGGCACCTCTATATCGGGCCAAGTCAGATGGAGTTCATCTGCGGTTTTCGGCCGGGATGTTATTATGTTTGTCATGTTCAGCCGGATGGCCATCGTTGCGCATCAGGGCACGCCCCCGTGATCCATAGATTGATCTTGTCTGACCTGCTCTGTTTTCCAGGTTGCGCTGCAGGTCATGTGTATATCCCTGAGCTGTTGTATTTCTTTTTGTTCAGCGAGGTAGTGCAGGCTGGTGTTCGGCTCGAGGTGTCATTTTGTCCCGGCCACGTGGTGGTCGGTCGGCCGCATTGTACCTTGGTATGACGGGCTCCAGCGCCTCGTCATCGAACTGTGGTAATAGTTCGTGCTTCGGGTAGCTTTTGGTTGGGCGCTCAAGGCCATACTCCTTGGCTGCCAGGACATCAGTCCATCTTTCGTTGAGCAGATCTTGATCAGCTTGAAGCTACTGCTGCTTCTTTTTCAGGCTTCTTGCAGTAGCAATTATCTGACGCTTAAAGCGTTCCTGTTCGGCGGGATCCTCAGGCACGATGAAATCTTCGTCACCGAGGCTCACCTCGTCCTCGGAGAGCGGAAGTTAGTTGCTATCCTCCGTGTCTTTGTTCATGGCCTATTCGCCGGGGTTGACTCGCCCATCCTCCCATTCCTCCTGCTCGGAGGTTGGTTCAACGGGGTCTTCATTGTTTTCGGCATCATCCGGAGCGTTATTTTCTCCTATGACAGTATTGCTGTTTTGCTATGGTGTGGCTTAGAGCGGCGTCGCTGACGTCGGCACTTTGGCTGTGTCTCAAGAGGTTTATCCTCGACTGGATTTTCATTGCCACCGTTGTCTTTTTGGGTGTATCCACAATGTATATGTCGTATGAGGGGGTGACTGTCCAACGCCCTGTATGCGGTGGTTCCTGCTCCTCTCTGGCATCGTCGTCCATACCATCGATGTCTTCGGAGTCGTAATCAAGCATGTCGTTTAAGTCATCGACAAAGGCTATGAAGTGGATGGTGGGAGGGACACAAAGCTCTTCGTCGTCCGCTTCCCAATCGAGCCGGACATAGTTCGGCCGAGAATTCCCCGACAAGGAGAGGGATTTTAATGAGCTTAACACGTCACCAAAAGGCGAGTGCTAGAAGATGTCCGCGGAGCTGAAATCCAAGACCGGTGCTCAATCAGGTTCAATGGACGCGGATGCACGCGGTCTGGAACCCATGGCCGAAAACGAGTCCAAGGTTTAGGTGATGCAAGCCCAGCTCGATTTTGGGCCTGTGTGTGGCTCGAGCGCCACTGAGTCTGCGGCCTCCGTGGCAGGGTTAAGCTTCCCATCTTCGGACGACGCAGTCCACTCCGGCTCTAGGGCCAGGGAGGTCACTGGCGCTATCTCCTGCGTGTGGCCCGATGACAGATCCAGGTCATGTTCATCATAGTGGCCGGGGACAGCCGTCATGGGCTCCAACCCGTCGAAGATCAGGTCTCCATGGATATCAGCCACAAAATTCAGGCTTCCGAATCTGACCTGATGGCCAGGGGCGTAGCTATCAATCAGCTCTAGATGGCCAAGCGAGTTGGCCCGCAGTGCGAAGCCACCAAATACGAAGATCTGTCCGGGGAGGAAGGTCCCCCCCTGGACTGCATTGTTGTAGATGATTGATGGAGCCATCAAGCCTTCTGATGATGACGCAGCGGAACTCTCAATGAAAGCACCAATGTTGGTGTCAAAATTGGCGGATCTCGGGTAGGGGGTCCCGATCTATGCATCTAAGGCTAATGGTAACAAGAGGCGGGGGACACAATGTTTACCCAGGTCCGGGCCCTCTTTATGGAGGTAATACCCTACTTCCTGCTTGATTGATCTTGATGAATATCAGTATTAAAAGTGTTGATCTACCACGAGATCGTAATGGCTAAACCCTAGAAGTCTAGACTATGAGGTTATGATTGTTGTGGCTAAACCCTAGAAGTCTAATCCCTCCAGTTTATAGTGTGACAGCCTGGTTTTTGCCCCCTCTTCGTTTCCTGATTTTCAGTTGGTTTGCTTTTGAAGTTTGGAGTTTTTGAATCTTTCATTTGGACTTAACCACTTGGGTACCCCTTGACTTTCACCCAAGTGTTTCACCTCCCTCTCAAACCATCACTCCATCTCTAGTTCATCCCGAAATATCCTTTGGAATATTTTTCTTTAATGTAAAATATTCATTTTCCTCTCCAAAACCCTAGCTAGCTCAATGTGCTCCAAAGCAACCCCAATTTTTCTTGCCCCTAAAATCCTGAGAAAAATCCCAATTATTCTTTGAACCCTAGGACACCTTTCTGAGCAAAAATATTTCATCTCTTTTTGGAATATTTTGGCTACAGAAAATATTTTCATTTCTGGACAGAAATGGTAGTTTCTACAGCAACTACCATTTTACTAGCTCCGTTGTAGCTGGTTTTTCTTGTGCATTTTCACCTTAGTAAGTGTTGGCTAGCCTCAAAGCCCAGCCCTCAACTCCCTGTGGTTAGACCACAATAAACCTTCAAAGTTACTGTCCAAAAACTTACCTGGAGTGTAAACTCATTTCTACTGCACCTGAAACCCAACCCAAGCCTGGTAACACTCAAAACTACCACGGACTACACGCCAAACATGAAGTTTGTGCTTAGGTTGGTCCGTGGTCATAGTTCACGCGGTGACCGCATTCGTCCAGGCGTGCTGGCATGCAACACACGCGCTCTGAGTGCCGCCGAGCGCTCTGTTGCGCGCGTGCTCGCTGCCCAGCCTGCGAGAGCGTGCCAAACCGCGCCACCATCACCGTCTCTACTCACATAACTCTGCCCTGGTACTCGCCGACGCCGGAGCTTGCCGCAGCGGGCACGAGCACGGTCCGGCCAACACCATAGTGCGTGGCGCACTATGCTCGTCGTCTTCCTCTCGCCCCTGTGCTCGTCTGCGCTCACCAATAGTCCCCGCGTGAGCTCCGTCTTCTTCCCCCTCTCTCACCGACGTCGTTCATCGCCGGGCGCCGCGGACAGGTGTCCTCCGGCGGAGCCCAAACCCCCCTCACCGCTCACCTATAAATACGGCCACCCCCAGCCTCCTCGAGCACCTCACTCCACTCCCACACACCCCACAAGCTAGTAGAAAGCCGTAGCCCGGACGGGCAGGCCGCGGGCTGCCGTGCCCAAGATCGAGCTTGCCTGCAATACCCTCGGGTCATCCCCGCAGCTTCAGCCCTTCCCAGGCCAGGGCAACCCTTCCAGGGCCTCCGCCACTCTCCGGTGGTGCCGTTCCGCCCGGTTGGAGCCCCTAGAGTCGCCCCTAGCCGTTGTCGCCTTCGTCTCCGGTGACCGCCGCTCTCTGCCTCTCCTGGAGAGGCTGTTTCCGGCGCCGTCCGACCACCCCTAGCCATCCTACGGGTACGGGCAGGTGCGCCTTCATCTTCTCTCTCCATCCCTCCCTGTTGTTTTGGCCCAAGAGCCCTCGCTGCCAGCGTGCGCTCCGGCGAAGCCTCACCGCTCTCTGTTTGCCTCTCCCCCTCCTCCTCACTTGACTAGTGAGGCCCGCTAGTCAGCCACTCTGTATGCGAGTGAAGCGGTACGAGTGGTGGTGCCCTGGGCGTTTACGCCTTCGACGTCACCCCCAGTCTGTTTATTTTTAATTCAAATTTCATTTAAATCCAGAGAACTTCAAATGGCCACAACTTTTTATCTTTAAGTCCAAATGCATTGATCCTTTTTGCATTGTGTTCTTTGTCCAAAAATGTAGAAGCTCACCAAATTGAGATTTTTCCCTGCTGTCTAGATTTTCTGGTGAATTTCAGAAGGTTTCTTGATGATTTCCTTTTGTGTTTTTAATTATTTTCAGAAGACCAGGCTTGTCTTGAGGATCACCAGGAGGTTTGTGAACCTCATTTGCACTAAGGCAAGCCACAACAACATTTTCATACTGCCATTACAATATTTGTGATTTTCTAATTGAACAAATGATTATCCATGCATTTAAATTATTAATATGTTAATTATATTCTGCTAGATGCTTGTTAAAGTAAATATGCTTGATTTACAGAAAGTTTGAAGTGAACTTAGTTGGTAAACTAACGATGATTTAGTTATTGTGTGATGAATGATAATATGGTTATGGATATAAATAATTAGTGAGATTATTTTCTTGCATGAGTAAAGATGATAAAATTTGCTAGAAAAGATTCTGGTTGAAGTAAGGGTTGATCTTAACTAGAGAAGTATCATCAGTTGTTGATGCTCAGTGTGAGCATAATTGACTCATTCATTTCCGTTGATATGTGATGCATAAGTTGGTGATGCATGTCATGGCATTATGACGCCGGTTAGTTTCACTTTAAGTTGAACCTGTTAATAACTCAACTTGAATATGTTGTTGACCGAGTCATGGTGCCGCTGAATCGAGTCTTTCCTAGTGCAACCACATTTTCCAATATGGGACGGCCTTTATTCGTTTCATTATCATGCCTCTGGTCGGTGCCTCCATCTAGGGAAGGTTATCGGCGTGTTGTACCCTGGCCCGGTTAGCAAGCATTACCTTGTGAGCCCATTGTTAAGTTCTTGGTACCCGGTCCCCGTGTGGGATCGTGGCCACGATGGTGGTCGTTGTGTTGGTAGACACGGGGCTACCCAGGACAAGCCCGATGGGGAGTGAGTCGGAGTGTCCGGGAGAGTGTCATGGCAATGGAGGGGGTTTCATCGGAATGACGTTGGTCCACCGAAATGGGAGTGCGACGCCATGGGTTCCGTGGTGTGAGTCCAGTGCGCTACCTCTACAGAGTGTATTAATCTATCGATAGTCGAGTCCACGGTTAAGGACACGCTCGAAAGTAGGTCACACCATGGATCAACATTTAATGAATTTTGCACACTAAGTATGAAGTTTGCATTGCGTTGGTGGCGGGAAGGCCATCGTGTTGATTTGGACCAGAGGTTGGTCGTGGTTGTGATCATCGTAAGGATCACGGGCCAAATACTGGTCGTGGTTGTGATCGCCATAAGGATCACGGGCCAAATACTGGTCGTGGTTGTGATCGCCGTAAGGATCGCGGGCTAAATATTTGTCGTGGTTGTGATCACCGTAAGGATCACGAGATGTCTCTGGGTTGGTGTGTTTGTGATCCAGGAGCAATCACGTTTGGTAAGCCAGTCCAAGGGACGATTATCACAAGGGCATGGTCACAGCATGTTGGATATATTGTTGCATTATTATTATTAATTGGTTAATTGTCATGATATTGTTTGTCATTATGTTTATGTTTGTTGTGAGCTTGCAAGTATATTCAATGTACTGACCTAGCGTGTCATGCCAGATTTCAGGAAACTCCCATTGGAAAGAAGTGCTGTCCGAGTCTAGATCGTGTCCACATCGGTGTCCCTGTGCTATGGAGTTCCGCTACGACGTTGTTCCGTTGTCGTGTAGTTGTCATGATCGAGTCCCCTTTATGTTCACTAAATAATGTACATAATGTTCAGCCGCATCGTGTGTGCCACTTGGCCTCGACAACTTTTTTAATATAAACTCTAATCCGCTAGCATCAACAAAGCGGTTTTTCTTTGTACCAAGATGTTGTGTGTTGCCAAAAGACAAGGTCTCTGGGCTGGCAATGCATGGTAAACCGGTTGCTCTGAGCCGGGGTGCCACAACACTTGGTATCAGAGCCGCGTTGACTGTAGGCCACGCTAGACTATGACGAGTTAACTGGATGCTAGGTACGAGTTGTAGTTGAGTGCCGGTAGCAATTGTAGCTGGTTGTTGCATTGCATGCACTGATTTTTAATTTTATGCTAACCTGCTAATGGTTGTGAGTGTAGATGGCTCCGGTGTCGTATCCGTGCCGGTTGCAGCTGATGCCGTACACGTCGCCGCATCTCCTCCATAACGTGTGGCGTCAGTTGTACCCTCTCGGTGACGACCCAGCCTATCGTGTGTACCGGGAGCATCTAGCTGACTCAGTGTATGAGTATCACGCCGTGGTTACTCTGCGCACGAGTTCCGATTCCAGCACTTACACTCATACCTCTTGGAGCGGTTGTGCTTCTGCCGCTTCTCAGGCTCTCAAGTTTGCTGCATTCGAGGTCCTTGTTGAGCTTCGCTACATTGAGGTCTGGATGCAGAACCATACAGGTTTCTACTACTATCCTTCTCTGCACGATAATGGTCGTGTCCGTTTCCCTATCATTGATTCGGAGTCCGATAGTGTTGCTAGCCACCTTTCTCGTTATATCACTACTAGCTATATTATGATCTACGAGCTAGCTCGAGAGCTGACTCGTGCCCGTACTGCTTTAGCCTCCACTAGATCAGTCACTACTCCAGCATCTATAGGATTTACTCCCTATATTCCAGCCAGTTCCACTTCCCCTGTTTCACCGGTTACTCCTCCGAGTAGCTCGGGCACCGCGACCATGAGTCCACTTAGTGCTCCTGTTGAGTGGGTTTCACTTCCCGCCACTCCAGTAGCCCCGATGCTTCACCCTACACCTGCCTCGGAGGGAGAGCCCTTGAGGCAGCGTCATCATGTCACCTTTAACCCAGAGGTCTCAGTTAACCCCGTCAGTTCAGGATCCGAGTCCGCTTCAGGAGAGGACCCCGCAACACCAACAGAGCAGTAGAGCTTCCGAGTATTCGCAGTCGTCCAGATGGTGTATGGATGTAGTCGTATGAGTCATGATGTTTCGTTTCAGGTATGAGGGTAGTTGAACCTGGCATGTTGTTATCTTTCATGTATGAGTCTATGTATAATTATGTTGGACCTCTATTTCATTCGCCGCATTTTCTTCGTTATTTCGGTTTTTCTTGGGCTTTTGTTGCTGGCTTCCCCCAATTTATTTTGAATGCTTCTCATCTCGGTTGCGTTGCCTTGGGAAAAATCACAATAGGATGACGCGGGGAGGCTGTAGTAGCAATGTTCGCGAGGGTTCTCCTGTTCGTCATTCCGCACGACAGGCAGGACACTCACTCGAGCCATACGTTCCACCACCGCCTCCACCGCCCGCCCTCCACCGAGCAAATTCTGCGTATGTTTGAGGAAAGACGGAATAATGATCTGATTGAAATACTGTCAGGACCCCGACTCAATGCCACATCGAGCTAGCATGTAACACCTCATATCACTTTGCGGCCTCACGCACGGTATTCCCACGGGTGTCGCCTTACCTTTGCCCGGGACCGTTTGCGCCTTTTGGCACATGTATATGATAGTGTCGCTAGCATCAATATGATAAGGAGCCCGGGCTGACATGGCTAGTCGTAAACCCAAAGTGGCACAAAGTTACAGGGACAGGCATCCATGACCCAGCATCGAATGTGTCGGTCATCAGCGAGTGAATCCAGGCTGTAGCACTAGGCTAGCAGGACACCGGTGAACCGGGCTGTAGCGGGCTAACAGGACTCCGGTATTCATCGCGTGACATTTCCCCGAGGGGACAGACACAGGAACGAAGAAGGACACATTCTGGCCAGCCTAAGTGTTCCAGAGCAGTATCAAGCTACCATGGCTCAGTGGAAACACTAGGAGACATTTCCCGGTAAGAGAGGCTACTAAGGATAAACAACTAGATAGTCAGATCCCACACATACCAAGCATTTCAATAACATACACACAATATGCTCGATATGTGCAAATACAACATGGCATCACAACATGACTCTACGACTCAAGTATTTATTCATTAGGCTCCGAGGAGCAAGATATTACAAACATGGGTCTCACGACCCAACATTTAGAGCATACAAGTCAAAGCACAAGCGGAAGCTAACATGTCTGACTATAGACATCTACAAATGAAAAAGGCTTAGAAGCCTAACTATCTACCAGATCCTGCCGAGGGCACAAGATCGTAGCTGAGGTAACAAGCTAAACGTCGAAGTCCACGTGGAACTACTAGCGAGACTGAAGTCTCTCTGCAAAAACATAAAATAGGCAAACATGAGTACAAATGTACCCAGCAAGACTTACATCAGAACTAACTACATATGCATCATTATCAACAAAGGGGGTGGTGGAGTTTAACAGCAGCAAGCCAGCTTTGACTCGGTGGCTATCCTGAACTACGAATGCAAGTAACCCTTTTGAGGTGGCGCACACGAGTCCACATATTCTCCATAGCAATACACCACTATGGATCCGCTCCCGTCTCCCTACGAGAACGCAATCCATAGCACTCACGCTTATCTTGCATATTTTAGAGTATCCACTTTCACTTGCCTATGAACTGTTATAGGCAACCCAGAAGTCCTTTACCGCGGACACGGCTATTCGAATAGATGATGTTAACCCTGCAGGGGTGTACTTCTTCACACACGCTCTCACCACTTACCGCCGTTTACACGACATGTACTCGGCAACCTTCAAGCAGAAGCCCAACGAGGGTGTCGGCCACGACCTACCTAAACACTCAAGTCTCTAGTCCAGGTTTATCGCCTATTCGGGTTCCATCCGCGAGGAGATCCGGCCGGAGTTTCACTCACAGCCCCAAACGATGTGTGCAGGGTTCCCGAGACACCAAACGGGCACCCGGTACAGCGTGCCACGTGCCTACCGCATCACAGCCCACCCCTCCGGTCAGCGCTGCCAACGGCCTCCAGCATACTACAAACACCAGAAACTACTTGCAACTCCTGGACAGAGGACAAGGGTGAATAAGAAGCCGAGAGGGTCCATTGGTTTCGGGCCCAATGCATGGTAGTATCTGTTTCATGGATCACAAACACAGAACTCAGTTCCTGAGGACGGCTGCAATGAGACAACCCACCATGTACTCCTACATGGCCTCTCACCGCTACCTTTACCAAATCGTGTTCACACACTTAGCTCACACACAGTAGGACATGTTCACACACCTCTGATTCATCCTCGATGAATCAGACCTGACTCAACTCTAAGCAGTAGCAGGCATGACAACAAGCATGAATGAGTAGGCACAACAGGGCTCAAACAAATCCTACTCATGCTAGTGGGTTTCATCTATTTACTGTGGAATGACAGGTCATGCAAAGGATAAAGGGGTTCAGCTACCGCAGCAAGTAACAGTTGAATCATTGTTGTACTAATGCAGTAAAAGACAGAAGGAGCGAGAGAGTGGGATTGTATCGGAATGAACAAGGGGGTTTTGCTTGCCTGGCACTTCTGAAGATAGTATAGTTCTTCATCGGTGTCATCGATCACATCATCGATCACATCGTCGGTACACATCTGAAGCCAGCTGAGGTTGTTGCTGCGAGCTAGCCAGCTGTCCTCTCCCGCACAGAAGCGGGTCATGAGTGATGTGAGGGCTGCCATGGATTTCGGCTTTTCCTGCCCTAGGTGCCCGGCCAGCCACTCGTCGCGGATGTTATGTTTGAAGGCTGCGAGGGCCTCTGCATCCGGACAGTCGACGATTTGAATTTTCTTTGTTAAGAACCGTGTCCAGAACTATCTGGCCGATTCATCTTGCTGCTGAATTATGTGGCTTAGGTCATCGGCGTCTGGTGGTCGCACATATGTGCCCTGGAAGTTGTCGAGGAATGCGGCTTCCAGGTCCTCCCAACACCCAATTGACTCTGTGGGCAAGCTGTTAAGCCAATGCCGAGCTGGTCCTTTAAGCTTGAGTGGGAGATACTTGATGGCGCGAAGATCGTCGCCGCGGGCCATATGGATATGAAGGAGGTAATATTCGATCCAAACCGCGGGGTCTGTTGTGCCATCGTAGGATTCAATGTTCATGGGTTTAAACCCTTCAGGGATTTGATGATCCATTACTTCGTCTGTGAAGCATAGTGGGTGTGCGGCGCCTCTATATTGAGCAATATCACGACGTAGCTCAAGAGAGCATTGTCTGCTGTGTTCGGCCCGGCCCCCGCATCCCAGCCATCCTGGCCGCAATCCGGCCAGGGCTCTCCTGATAACGAGAGATACTTTAGCGAATTCAGGATGTCGCCAAAGGGTGGGTGCTGAAAGACGGCCGCAGCGGTGAACTCCATAATCGGCGCCCAATCGGATTCAATTGGCAGGGGCGCCGGAGGTTCGGAGTCCGGCAAGGAGTCCGGCACCTCAGAGTCACAAGCTTTGTAAGGGACAAGGTCGGTATTCGGCTCTATCGCCGTTGAAGTTGCAGCCCCCGAGGCGGTGTCCAACCACCTATCCTCGATCTGCGCGGTCGGCTCCGAACTATGGGTCAGAGCGGACTTGTGTGCGGCCTCCAGGATACTGTCCGACAGCAGAGCTAGATCATGCCCATCGTGACAGTGCGGCACGCTCGGTTGCGGCTCGACTCCATTGAAGATCAAGTCCCCGCGGATGCTAGCCGTGAAGTTTAGGCTTCCAAATCTGACCTGATGGCCAGGGGCATAGCTTTCGATCTGCTCCAGACGGCCAAGTGGATTGGCCCGCAGCGCAAAGCCGCCGAATACGAAGATCTATCCGGGGAGAAAAGTCTCACCCTGGATGGCGTTGTTGTTTATTGAAGAAGCCATCAAGCCTATCGTTGACGACACAGAGGAACTCTCAATGAAAGCACCAATGTCGGTGTCAAAACCGGCGGATCTCGGGTAGGGGGTCCCGAACTATGCGTCTAGGCGGGTGGTAACAGGAGACAAGGCACACGATGTTTTTACCCAGGTTCGGGCCCTCTTCATGGAGGTAAAACCCTACTCCTGCTTGATTGATATTGATGAAATGGGTAGTACAAGAGTGGATCTACCACGAGATCAAGGAGGCTAAACCCTAGAAGCTAGCCTATGGTATGATTGTTGTAATGATTGTTCATCCTATGGACTAAAACCCTCCGGTTTATATAGACACCGAAGAGGGCTAGGGTTACACAGAGTCGGTTACAATGGTAGGAGATCTACATATCCGTATTGCTAAGCTTGCCTTCCACGCCAAGGAAAGTCCCATCCGGACACGGGACGAAGTCTTCAATCTTGTATCTTCATAGTCTTGGAGTCCGGCTGACGATGATAGTCCGGCTGTCCGGACACCCCCTAGTCCAGGACTCCCTCAATCTCTCCGCCCCCTCGCGAGCCCACCTGATGATGCTGCACCCAAGGAAGATTCCTGTCGTCCGCCCTGCAAGGCTTGGCCCCTCGCGAGGGTCTTGAGCTTGAGATGATGAAGCTGGGCTGCACTGGGCCCCCACTTGAGCCATGCCACAGGCCAAAGGCAGGCAAGTCTGGGGAGCCCCGTTCCCAGAACACCAACAATCACCGGCCTGGCTTCGAATCCGCTGCCTTTTACAAACTCACCACCAAGTCGATGCCTGCGCCAGGATGAGCCACCCTCAGTGCGAGCCGCTGTGGTTTACTTCCACTATAGATCACCTTCAAAACAACCACCACGGGTTGCTCCTGCTGTTACGAGTGGCCCCATTGCCAGCCGCCGCCCCCCAATGTCGTGGCCTTGGGCCTCCTCTACAAGTCGCCATCGGGCAGCCCTGCGGCCAATGTTGAACCGCCCGCTGGCTATGAGCCCGATCCTCGGCGCCAAATGACTCACGCCCTGGTACGTCTACAATGTATCTATAATTTTTGATTGTTCCATGTTATATTATCAATCTTGGATGTTTTACAACCCTCTTATAATCATTTTATATCATTTTTTGGTACTAACCTATTGACATAGAGCCAAATGCTGGTTGTTGTTTTTGCTTGTTTTTTACATCACAGAAAATCAATATCAAACGGAGTCCAGACACCGCGAATTTTGTTGGAGATTTTTTATGGACCAGAACACCTTGGATGGGCCAGAGCAGCACCTGGGGGTGCCTCGAGGGGGGCACAGCCCACCAGGGCGCGCCTGGGCTCCCAGTCGGTGGCCTCCCGCACCCCCTCTTTGCCCTATAAATTCCCAAATATTCCAAAACCCTTTGGGGTTACCCTAGATAAGAAGTTTCGCCGCCACAAGGCTCTGTAGCCACCGAAAACCAATCTAGACCCTGTTCTGGCACCCTGTCAGAGGGGGAAATCATCACCGATGGCCATCTTTATCATCCCGGTGGCCACCACAATGAGGAGGGAGTAGTCCACCCTCGGGGCTGAGGGTTTGTACCAGTAGCTATGTGTTCTCTCTCTCTCTCTCTCTCTCTCTCTCTCGTGTTCTTGAGATGTCACAATCTTGATATATCATGGGCTTTGTTAACATAGATGGATCATATAATGTTTTCGCCCTCTCTACTCTTGTTGTGATGAATTGAAACTTTACCCTTTGAAGTTTTGTCTTGTCAGATTGGAGGTTCAGATTTGAGAACACATGATGTATGTCTTGCGGTATGAATACTTGAGGTGACAATGGGGTATCATATTGCTTCACTTGATTTATGTTATGGCACTCAACTTGCGGATTCCCGAGGTGACATTGGGGTAATATATGCATAGGGTTTGATGCATGTTTTTATTATCTTTTATCCGATAGAAACTTTGGGGTCTCCTTGTAGTTTTCTTTGTGTGGATTGAATATTACGACCATGAAGTTGTTTGATGCATATTGTAGAATTAACTCATGGATACTTGTGGTGACATTGGAGTATCTAGGTGACATTAGAGTTGGTTGATGTGTGTCATATGGTGTTATTTTAGTACGAACTCTTGGTTAGATTGATCGGAAAGAATAGATTCACGTTATTTTAGTATGAACTCTAGGATAGATTGATCGGAAAGAATAGCTTTGAGGTGGTTTCGTACCCTACAAACAATTTTAATCTTTTGATCTCCGGAAATAGGAACTCGGGAGTGATTCTTTATTGCACTTTGAGGGATAATCATACCATTTGTGCTCACTTTTGTTACTTGTTAACTTGCTGTTTTTTATTGTTCCTATTACAAAAACCAATAACTACTATCAATATTACACTTTTATCACCATCTCTTCGCCGAACTAGTGCACCTATACAATTTTCCATTGTATTTGGTGTGTTGGGGACACAAGAGACTTTTTGTTATTTGGTTGCAGGGTTGTTTGAGAGAAACCATCTTCATCCTACACCTCCCAGAGATTGATAAACCTTAGTTCATCCACTCGAGGGAAAATTGATACTGTCCTACAAAACTCTGCGCTTGGAGGCCCAACACGAGTCTACAAGAATAAAGTTGCATAGTAGACATCACGCCCCCACGTGCTTCACTTCCTTAGTGGAGGCCGCGCTGGGCCGGCCTCGCTCTCAACCCACCTGCAACACCTTCACTGCTCGCTGTAACACCCGCTCGTCGGCAGCATGTAACCCACCCGCGTACGTGTTCACTCCACCTCCGGGCTGCTGCGCCTTGACCTACAGCCTCCGCCAGTCTTTACTACAAGCTCTCCCTCGCGGCCATCACAAAGCCGCCATATCTCGCGACGACAGCCGCATCCGCTGTTGCCTGATACGTCTCCAACGTATCTATAATTTTTTAATTGTTCCATGCTATTATATTACCCATTTTAGATATTTATAGCCATTACTTTAGACTTTTATATCATTTTTGGGACTAACCTACTAAACGGAGGCCCAACCCGAATTGCTGGTTTTTTTTACCGATTTCAGTGTTTCGAAGAAAAGGAATATCAAACCGAGTCCAAACAGGATGAAACCTTCGGGAGAGATCTTTTTGGAACAAATGGAAACCAGGAGACTTGGAGTGGACGTCAAGCAATAACCGAGGCGGCCACGATGGTGCCCGGCGCGCAACCCACCCTCGTGGGCCCCTCGGGCGTCCACCGACCTACTTCTTCCTCCTATATATACACCCGTACCTTGAAACCATCAGGAGCACCATGAAAACCTAATTCCACTGCCGCAACCTTATATATCTGCGAGATGCCATCTTGGAGCCTTCACCGGTGCTCCGCCGGAGGGGGAATCGACCACGGAGGGCCTCTACATCATCTCCAAGGCCCTGCCGATAAGTTGTGAGTAGTTTACCATAGACTTTCGGGTCCATAGTTATTATCTAGATGTCTTCTTCTCTCCCTTTGATTCTCAATACAAAGTTCTCCTTGATCTTCATGGAGATCTATTCGATGTAACTCTTTTTGTAGTGTGTTTGTTGAGATCCGATGAATTGTGGGTTTATGATCAAGTTTATCTCTGAGAAATATTTGAATCTTCTCTGAATTCTTTTATGTGTGATTAAGTTATCTTTGCAAGTCTCTTTGAATTATCAGTTTGGTTTGGCCTACTAGACTGATCTTTCTTGAAATGGAAGAAGTGCTTAGCTTTGGGTTCAATCTTGCGGTGTCCTTTCCCAGTGACAGCAGGGGCAGCAAGGCACATATTGTATTGCTGCCATCGAGGATAAAAAGATGGGGTTTATATCATATTGCATGAGTTTATCCCTCTACATCATGTCATCTTTCTTAATGCGTTACTCTGTTCTTTATGAACTTAATACTCTAGATGCAGGCAGGAGTCGGTCGATGTGTGGAATAATAGTATTAGATGCAGGCAGGAGTTGATCTACTTGTCACGGACATGATGCCTATAAACATGGTCATGCCTAGATAATCTCATAACTATTCTCTTTTGTATCAATTGCTCGACAGTAATTTGTTCACCCACCGTAATCTTATGCTATCTTGAGAGAAGTCACTAGTGAAACCTATGGCCCTTGGGTATATCTTTTATCATATAAGTTTACAATCTACTTTTATTTGCATCTTTACTTTTCCAATCTATATCATAAAAATACCAAAAATATTTATGTTATCATATTATCTCTATCAGATCTCACTTTCGCAAGTGGCCGTGAAGGGATTGATAACCCATTTATTGCATTGGTTGCGAGGTTCTTGTTAGTTGGTGTAGGTGCCTGGGACTTCTGAGGAGCCTCCTACTGGATTGATACCTTAGTTCTCAAAAACTGAGGGAAATACTTACGCTACTTTGCTGCATCACCCTTTCCTCTTCAAGGAAAACCAACGCAAGCTCAAGACGTAGCAAGAAGGATTTCTGGCGCCGTTGCCGGGGAGGTCTTCGCTCAAGTCAAGACATACCAAGTACCCATCACAATATCATCTCCCTCGCATTACATTATTTTCCATTTGCCTCCCGTTTCCTCTCCCCCACTTCACCCTTGTCTTTTTATTCACCCTCTATTTCCCAATCTCCTCTCTCTTTCGCTTGCCTTTTTGTTTGCTTGTGTGTTGGATTGCTTGTCACGATGGCGCAAGATAATAACAAATTGTGTGACTTTTCCAATACCAATAATAATGATTTACTTAGTAGTCCGATTGCTCCTCTTAATGATGTTGAGTCTTGTGAAATCAATGTTTCTTTGCTGAATCTTGTTATGAAAGATCAATTCTCCGGCCTTCCTAGTGAAGATGTCGCTACCCATCTAAACAACTTTGTCGATTTGTGTGAGATGCAAAAGAAGAAAGATACGGATAATGATATTGTTAAATTGAAGTTATTTCCATTTTCACTTAGAGATCGTGCTAAAATTTGGTTTTCGTCTTTGCCTAAGAATAGTATTGATTCATGAATAAGTGCAAAGATGCTTTTATCTCCAAGTATTTTCCTCCCGCTAAGATCATCTCTCTTAGGAACGATATTATGAATTTTAAACAACTTGATCATAAGCATGTTGCCCAATATTGGGAAAGAATGAAATTAATGACTCGCAATTTGCCTACTCATGGTTTGAATTTATTGATGATCATACAAAATTTTTATGCTGGATTGAATTTTGCTTCTAGAAATATTTTAGATTCGGCCGCGGGAGGCACTTTTATGGAAATCACCTTAGGAGAAGTTACTAAACTCCTTGATAATATTATGGCTAATTATTTTCAATGGCACACCGAAAGATCTACTAGTAAAAAAGTGCATGCTATAGAAGAAATTAATGTTTTGAGTGGAGAGATGGATTAACTTATGAAATTGTTTGCCACTAAGAGTTCTCCTATTGATCCCAATGATATGCCTTTGTCTACTTTGATTGAGAATAATAATGAATCTATGGATGTGAATTTTGTTGGTAGGAATAATTTTGGTAACAATGCTTATAGAGGAAACTTTAATCCTAGACCGTTCCCAAGTAATTACTCTAATAGTTATGGAAATTCCTACAATAATTCTTATGGTAATTTTAATAAGATGCCCTCTGATTTTGAGAACAATGTTAAAGAATTTATGATCTCTCAAAAGAATTTTAATGCTTTGCTTCAAGAAAAATTGCTTAAAGTAGATGATTTGGCTAGGAACGTTGATAGACTTTCACTTGCTGTTGATTCCTTGAAACTTAGATCTACTCCTCCTAAGCATGATATCAATGAGTCTCTCAAAGCCATGAGAATTTCCATTGATGAGTGCAAAGAACGAACCGCTAGATTGCATGATAAGAAAGATTGCTTTGTAAAAGCGTGTTCTTCTAGTTTCCATGAAAATAATGATGAAGATCTAAAAGTTATTGATGTGTCCCCTATTAAATATTTGTTTTGCAATATGAATCTTAATAATGATGGGACTGGAGATGAGTCAACTTTAGTAAAAAGGCATCCCAATGATTCGGAGTTTTTAGATCTTGATGCTAAATTTGGTAAAAGTGGGATTGGAGAGGTCAAGACTTTAAATAGCATTGAACCCACCATCTTGGATTTCAAGGAATTTAATTATGATAATTGTTCTTTAGTAGATTGTATTTCCTTGTTGCAATCCATGTTGAATTCTCCTCATGCTTATAGTAAAAATAAAGCTTTTAGCAAACATATTGTTGATGCCTTGATGCAATCTTATGATGAAAAACTTAATTTGGAAGTTTCTATACATAGAAAACTTTATGATGAGTGGGAACCTACTATAAAGATTAAAATTAAAGATCATGAGTATCATGCTTTGTGTGATTTGGGTGCTAGTGTTTCCACGATTCCAAAAACTTTATGTGATATTCTACGTTTCCATGATTTTGATGATTGCTCTATAAATTTGCACATTGCAGATTCCACCATTAAGAAACCTATGGGAAGGATCAATGATGTTCTTATTGTTGCAAATAGGAATTATGTGCCCGTAGATTTTATCGTTCTTGATATAGATTGCAATCTTTCTTGTCCTATTATTCTTGGAGACCTTTCCTTAGAACGATTGGTGCAATTATTGATATGAAGGAAGGGAATATTAGATTCCAATTTCCATTAAGGAAAGCCTTGGAGAACTTTCCAAGAAAGAAAGTTAAATTACCATATGAATCTATCATGCGAGCTACTTATGAATTGAGTACCAAAGATGGCACTACTTAGATCTATCCTCGCTTTTATGCCTAGCTAGGGGCGTTAAACGATAGCGCTAGTTGGGAGGCAACCCAATTTTATTTTTTGTTTTTTGTTTTTGCTTCTATTTAGTAATAAATATTTCATCTAGCTTCTGTTTATATGTTTTTTCGTGTTTTAATTAGTGTTTGTGCCAGGTAGAACCTATAGGATAACCTATGGTGATAGTTAATTTGATTCTGCTGAAAAACAGAAACTTTGCACGCACAAAAATAATTTTATTAATTCACAGGCATATGATTTTGCATTGATTCTTTTTGCTGTAGATCAATAGATAAATTTCCCAGGACTTCCTATTTTTGTAGAATTTTAGAGTTCCAGAAGTATTCGAGAGTTACATATTGCTACAGACTGTTCTGTTTTTGACAGGTTCTGTTTTTCATGTATTGTTTGTTTATTTTGATGCATCTATGGCTAGTATCAAGGGGTATGAACCATAGATAATTTGGAATAAAGTAGGTTTAACACCAATATAAATAAATAATGAGTTCATTACAGTACCTTATGTGGTTGTTTTTCTTTCTTGCACTAACGGAGCTTATGCGATTTCCTGTTGAGTTTTGTGTTGTGGAGTTTTCAAGTTTTGGGTAAAGATTTGATGGACTATGGAATAAGGAGTGGCAAGAGCCTAAGCTTGGGGATGCCCATGGCACCCCAAGATATTCAAGGATAACCAAAAGCCTAATCTTGGGGATGCCGTGGAAGGCATCCCCTCTTTCGTCTTCGTCTATCGGTAACTTTACTTGGAGCTATATTTTTCTTCGCCACATGATATGTGTTTTACTTGGAGCGTCTTGTATGATACTAGTCTTCGCTTTTTAGATTACCACAATCATCCTTGCTGTACACACCTTTTCGGAGAAGCCCTCTTGATTAGAATTTATTAGAATACTCTATGTGCTTCACTTATATCTTTTGAGCTAGATAGTTTTGCTCTAGTGCTTCACTTATATCTTTTAGAGCACGGCGGTGGCTTAATTTTGTAGAAATTGTTGATCTCTCATGCTTCACTTATATTATTTTGAGAGTATCTTAGAACAGCATGGTATTTTCTATAGTTATAAAATTGGTCCTAGAATGATGAGCATCCAAGTTGGGTATAATACAAACTGTCATAGAAAGTGAATTGGATGCTATGATCAATTTGATACTTGATAATTGTTTTGAGATATAGAGGTGGTGATATTAGAGTCAAGCTAGTTGGGTGATTATGAATTTAAATAATACTTGTGTTGAGGTTTGTGATTCCCGTAGCATGCACGTATGGTGAACCGCTTTGTGATGAAGTTGGAGCACAATTTTATTTATCGATTGTCTTCCTTATGAGTGGCGGTCGGGGACGAGTGATGGTCTTTTCCTACAAATCTATCCCCCTAGGAGCATGTGCGTAGTACTTTGTTTTCAATGACTTGTAGATTTTTGCAATAAGTATATGAGTTATTTATGACTAATGTTGAGTCCATGGATTATACGCACTCTCACCTTCCACCATTGCTAGCCTCTCTTGTACCGTGCAACTTTCGCTGATACCATACACCCACCATATACCTTCCTCAAAACAGCCACCATACCTACCTATTATGGCATTTCCATAGCCATTCCGAGATATATTGCCATGCAACTTTCCACCATTCCGTTTATTATGACACACATCATCATTGTCATATTGCTCTTTGCATGATCATGTAGTTGACATCGTATTTGTGGCAAGGCCACCTTCATAATTTTCATACATGTCACTCTTGATTCATTGCATATCCCGGTACACCGTCGGAGGCATTCATATAGGGTCATATCTTGTTCTAAGTATTGAGTTGTAATCTTGAGTTGTAAGTAAATAAAAGTGTGATGATCTTCATTATTAGAGCATTATCCCAGTGAGGAAAGGATGACAGAGACTATGATTCCCCCACAAGCCGGGATGAGACTTCGGACTTTATATAAAAAAAGAGAAAGGACAAAAAAAGAGAAAGGCCAAATAAAAAATGAGAGAAAAAGAGAGAAGGGACAATGCTACTATCCTTTTTACCACACTTGTGCTCCAAAGTAGCACCATGATCTTCATGATAGAGAGTCTCCTATGTTGTCACTTTCATATACTAGTGGTAATTTTTCATTATAGAACTTGTCTTGTATATTCCAATGATGGGCTTCCTCAAAATGCCCTAGGTCTTTGGGAGCAAGCAAGTTGGATGCACACACACTTAGTTTCTTTTGTTGAGCTTTCATACATTTACAGCTCTAGTGCATCCGTTGCATGGCAATCCCTACTCACTCACATTGATATCTATTAATGGGAATCTCCATAGCCCGTTGATACGCCTAGTAGATGTGAGACTATCTTCTTCTTTTTTGTCTTCTCCACAGCACCATTCTGTTCCACATATAGTGCTATGTCCATGGCTCACGCTCATGTATTGCGTGAAAGTTGAAAAAGTTTGAGATTACTAAAGTATGAAACAATTGCTTGGCTTGTCATCGGGGTAGTGCATGATTAAATACTTTGTGTGATGAAGATAGAGCAACATCCAGACTATATGATCTTGTAGGGTTAACTTTCTTTAGCCATGTTATTTTGAGAAGACTTGATTGCTTTATTAGTATGCTTGAAGTATTAATATTTCCTATGTCAATATGAACTTTTATTTTGAATCATTTGGATCTGAACATTCATTCCACAATAAAGAAAATTACATTGAGAATTATGCTAGGTAGCATTCCACATCAAAAATTCTGTTTTTATCATTTACCTACTCGAGGACGAGCATGAGTTAAGCTTGGGGATGCTTGATACGTCTCCAACATATCTATAATTTTTTATTGTTCCATGCTATTATATTACCCGTTTTGGATGTTTATGGGCTTTACTTTACACTTTTATATCATTGTTGGGACTAACCTACTAACCGGAGGCCCAGCCTGAATTGTTGTTTTTTAACCTATTTCAGTGTTTCGAAGAAAAGGAATATCAAACGGAGTCCAAACGGGATGAAACCTTCGGGAGCGATCTTTTTGGAACAAATGCAAACCTGGAGACTTGGAGTGGACGTCAAGCAACAATTGAGGCGGCCACGAGGATGCCCGGCGCGCCCCCCACACTCGTGGGACCCTCAGGCGTCCACTGACCTACTTCTTCCTCCTATATATACACCCGTACCCTGAAACCATCAGGAGCACCACGAAAACCTAATTCCACTGCCGCAACCTTCTGTATCCGCGAGATCCCATCTTGGAGCCTTCGCCGGCGCTCCGCCGGAGGGGGAATCGACCACGAAGGGCCTCTACATCATCTCCAAGGCCCTTCCGATGAGTTGTGAGTAGTTTATCATAGACCTTCGGGTCCATAGTTATTAGCTAGATGGCTTCTTCTCTCTCTTTGATTCTCAATACAAAGTTCTCCTCGGTCTTCTTGGAGATCTATTCAATGTAACTCTTTTTTGCGGTGTGTTTGTCGAGATCCAATGAATTGTGGGTTTATGATCAAGTTTCTCTATGAGAAATATTTGAATATCCTCTGAATTCTTTTATGTGTGATTAAGTTATCTTTGCAAGTCTCTTCGAATTATCAGTTTGGTTTGGCCTACTAGATTAATCTTTCTTGCAATGGGAGAAGTGCTTAGCTTTGGGTTCAATCTTGCGGTGTCCTTTCCCAGTGACAGCAGGGGCAGCAAGGCACGTATTGTATTGTTGCCATCGAGGATAAAAAGATGGGGTGTATATCATATTGCATGAGTTTATCCCTCTACATCATGTCATCTTTCTTAATGTGTTACTCTGTTCTTTATGAACTTAAAACTCTAGATGCAGGCAAGAGTCGGTCGATGTGTGGAGTAATAGTAGTAGATGCAGGCAGGAGTCGATCTACTTGTCACGGACGTGATGCCTGTATACATGATCATGCCTAGATAATCTCATAACTATTCGCTTTTCTATCAATTGCTCGATAGTAATTTGTTCACCCACCGTAATACTTATGCTATCTTGAGAGAAGCCACTAGTGAAACCTATGGCCCTTGGACCTTTTATCATATAAGTTTACAATCTACTTCTATTTGCATCTTTACTCTTCCAATCTATATCATAAAAATACGAAAAATATTTATCTTATCATATTATCTCTATCAAATCTCACTTTCGCAAGTGGTCGCGAAGGGATTGACAACCCCTTTATTGTGTTGGTTGCGAGGTTCTTGTTTGTTTGTGTAGGTGCGTGGGACTTCTGAGGAGCCTCCTATTGGATTGATGCCTTGGTTCTCAAAATTTGAGGGAAATACTTACGCTACTTTGCTGCATCACCCTTTCCTCTTCAAGGAAAACCACACAAGCTCAAGACGTAGCATTGCCATAAGTCGCCTTGACCACTCGACAACCTGCATCGACTTGAGCCACCACTTGGAGGGCACACGCCTGACCTGCCGAGCCTCTCTGCTCTTTTAGCCCATGCCTCCCTTCTGCAGCAGTGTTGAGTTCGGCCACCCTTGCGCAACCCCGCGCGCATAGCTCCGCACCGCCCTGTTGAGCCGCCTGGCTCCGCCTCAGCCGTGAGCAGTTGTTTAGACCGCCCTCCACGGCTTCGTCAATCCACCTACAAACCATTACCAAGGCCTCTCCATCATCACACCACCTTGTTCTGCAGGCCACCGTCTCCCTCCAGTGTTGAAGCCTGCTTGTCCCGTTGAGACCTCGTCTCCGCCGGGTTTTGCTCGAACCCCACCGCGTTTGGAGAACACATGCATATGAATTAAGGATCTACAGTACTGTTAATTGAAAACCAGGGCTCAATGGATTTTTTTGGCTCGATGGAGTCATCGCAGAGCCACCGTGACCAAGTCAAGTAGAGTCAACAGTGGTGGGGATTGCGGAGAGCAGGTCTCCAAGCAAGGTTTACTCGTTGAAGCCCAGCAATATACGTACATGATGTTATCAAGCAGAGGTTATTTGTTCTAGTCGAATCCGAGCACATGAGCCCGCAGGGAAAATATTTTGGCTATTTAAAAGTCTTCAACTGATCAAATAGTGGAGGTGATCGCGATGGTTTTGGTTTGACCTTATCGTCAGAGTGCTTACAACAAATTTATGATCTTCCCGAGACCACTGAATTGCTACATCCAACATCTCCTAGCACCATGGTGTCAATAGCACAACGTTTTGCAGTTATGATTTACACTGCGGACTTGGCAAAATGATTCCTTGAGTACTACTATTCTACGGAGATTAAAATATTAGGAAACCTACAGTTGCTAGTGACTTCATATCTGGTCGATTACCATCAGGTGCTGGGTTTCGGGCGGATCATCTAGTGTCCAATTAAATCAGGTGTTATCCATCTAAATCTATTTTATTAGCATATATTATTTTCTTCAAAGAAACAATTACTCTAGTCTGCAATATAGTTTGAGCAGGATAATGATTCATTATAAAGGTGGTGTCATGCCATGCCTATTGAGTGTGCGTTAGCATCGTCATGCACCGGCGTCTGCGCCCGCTTGCTCTTCAACGGGTGTGCGCGAGCCACCACCCCTGCGGCCCAGTCTACATCAACATGATGCGGCTGACTCGCCTGTCCGCGTGGCTTACCACACTTGCAATTAACTCGCTCGTTCACATCGGCTTACGACGCCGCGGCTGACTCATCTATCCATGCATGCGGTCGATTCGTTCGTGATTTATTTCAGCATCACCATGGTGATCATCAACTCCGCGTGATCATCAACTCCGCGGTGGATAATTTCTATTCTAACATATCAGGTGAAATCCGTCTAGTATATTTTTATATTACATATTAATTTCTTTAAAAGAGCAATTACTCTGGCTTGCGATGTTTTTTGATGTAGGACAAATTGTCTACTGCAAAGGTGACCGTCATGTCATGGAGTTTATTGAATGACTCATACCGGGAGTATACAATGAGTGTTGTGAATATCATCAATTTGCTTCAAGCTTCTGGTTTACATAAATTTTATCATTCTCCTATTCAACTATATGCCGGTTTATATCTCGGTCAAGTATGGAGAATCTCAAGACAACTCCTCGAGTCGTCTTAAGACTCGGGGGCTACAATGACATGACTCAATATCCGGTTTAATATCCAGTTCAAAATCCGACTCAAGGGAAATATCTCTCCTGCAAAGTTTTGAGCTCTCAATATCCGGCTCAGCATCTGATTCAGGAGGAGGACATTTCTTGCAATTTCAAGTTCTCAGAAACATTGAAGGTCACATGGGGGCTTCCTGCACAATGAGCATAGCTATTCATACCCTCTTGATCCGTTTTACAAGCCGTCTTATTGGTCACTTGGGGGCTTCCTGCTCAATCAGCATATCTATTCATACCCTCTTGATCCGGCTTCCATGCTAGAGGTTGCTTGGGGGCTTCTTACTCAACGCTTATAACTTTCGTACCCACTTGGCCGGCTTCCATGGCAGTAACTCTTTCTCAATCACACCCTGAACTTGTCAAGGTTAGAACGGCGGCTTTTGTCACGTGAGTGTAACGCCCAATATGTGACCCTATCCTAGAGGAACTCGAAGGTCGCACCAAGGATAGAAGGGCATATTGAAGTCGCTTTTGCAAGGTGGATATCATTACATCGTTGTCACATCCTAGTTAGCCATGCATTAGAGTGTTGCATCATGTTTACTCTTTCATCAGAAACCTGAAATGGGGATGACAGAACCCCCAGTCCCCTCTGAAACCAACTAGGGTTTACTAAAAATATTTTCAATGAACCTGAAATGCCCTTCTAAAATGCCCATCATTTTTGTCTTGGTTCAGAACCTCTGCCAAAAGTGGTCCACATTTTCCTAGGCCATCTTAGGGTTTTGAATTAAATCATAAATATTTGAATTTGGGCATTTAAATATTATATAAAATATTTAAATGCTCAAATAACTCCAAACTAAAATGTTTCATGTTGGAAATAATCCAACTATGGACCAGGAGTAGTTTGGTGATTTTAGGAGTAGCCTAAGTATTTTATTTAATTCAACAAAGTTGCAGAAGTATTAAAAAAACAGAAAACAGAAGAAATGGAAAAAGCCCTACCTGGCGCCCAGCACTCGGCCCACCTGCCGGCCCAGCCCAGCACCGCGCCAGCGAGCTGCTTGCCGGCTAGGCAGGCAGGCAGGTGCTTGACGGCGAGCACCGCATGGGTGCCACGCACCTGCTCGCCGCCTCGCTGCCTCCCTCGCCCGGCTAACGCCGTGATTCGGCCTCCCTCTCTCCCCCGAACCTCCCAGACACCCCCTCTCCTCTCCAGCTCCTCTCCCTCGCTCTCCCACGCCATGGCCGACGCCATCGCCGCCACCCCCTCGCCGTAGCCACGCCCTCCGTCAACCCCACGCCGTGCCGCCGTGTCCAGGAGCTCCGCCGCCGTCCACTTCATCGAGCTAGCCGAGCCCCGTGTGCTCGTGCGGCCCGAGACCACCGCACCGACCTCGCCCGAGCTCGCCGTCGCCGGAGATCCCCTTCAACGCCGTCGCCACCTCAGCTCGTCCCCGACCCCGCCGGTGGCCTCTACGGGAGCGCTGTGAGCCTAGCTACCCCTCCGACCCTCCCTCTCTTTTTCCCAAGCCGTGTAGCCACCGCACGAAGATCACACGCATGCACCGCCGCGGATCTCGTCGCCGACGTGCTCCCGGCCATCCTCCGGCCAACCCGCGGTGTCCAACGCACTCACCACGCTGCGTTAGGCCCAACCGTGCACATCCCGCACCTCCCCGCACACCCTAGCGTCAAGTTCGTCTTCGGCCGAACCCCGGTGGCCGCCAAAGTCGTCGCCGGCGCCAACTCCGGCCACCCCGACCCCAACGGACTCCACCAAGAGCTGCGGCTCAACCTCAGCTCCTCTCCGGTGGCCTCCGCGGATCGTTTGGTTGCCGGAACGGCAAAAATCACTTCCGCCGCCGCGTCGGGCTCGCCGGCGGCTAAACGCCGGTGCAGCCGACCCGGGTTTGACCACAGGTGGGCCCTGGTTGACTCCCCTGAGTCAATGACAGGTGGGGCCCAGCCCTGTTAATTAAACAGGTTTAGTTTTAATTAAACTTTAATTAATTTAATCACCCTGACATGCGGGACCCACTGTCAGGTTTGACCCGGACGTGTTCCGTTGACCTACTGACGTCACACTGACGTCAGGCTGACGCACTAATTGATTTTCTGGAATTATTCTAATATAGGAAATTCCAGAATATAATTTAAACTTCAAAAATTCATAACTTTTATTCTGTAACTCCAAATCAGACAAATTATATATGAAAAATGATCAGAAAAATCCAATCTATCCATCTGTACTATTTTCATGCATGACTAAACAAGTTAACTTGATGTTTAATGCAGAACAAGGAAAAACACTTTAAAGGGCCATGTTGAGTTTGAAATTTGAATCTTTGATTCAAATAGGTTCAAACCCTTCTGGTCTTAGTTGCATTAGCCCAACACACTCATATTGCTATGTTTCATGCATGCATCATATTGTTGCACATTGTTTGGTAATGGTGGTATATCGGTGTTCTTGCGGCAGGATCTGCCCCCGAGGAGTACCGTGATTACCCTAACGAAGAACCGTATCAGTGCATCGAACCATCAGGCAAGCAACCAACCATTTGATCATGTCGATACAATCCCATGTTCTCGCTCCTGCTCTCTTTTACTGCATTAGGACAACGTGTTTCAAACTGCTGTGTGCTACGGTAGTTGAACCCACTTCCTCTGCATGACCTATCATTGCCACAGTAACTAGATGAAACCCACTAGAATGTGTAGGAGTTGATTGAGCCATATGTATGTGTTGTTCCTACCTTGCTATGCCTGCTATGCTTAGAGTCGTGTCAGGTCTGGTTCATCTGGGTGATGGGCTAGAGTGAAACGATTGTGTCGGTAATGAGAGTGGTGTGGTGAACACGATTTGGTAAAGGTATCGATGAGAGGCCATGTAGGAGTACATGGTGGGTTGTTTCATTGAAGCCGACATTCAGCACTGAGATCTGTATGTGTGATTTAAGATTCAGCTACTACCATGCATTGGGCCCGAAACCAATGGACCCTCTCGACTTCTTATTCACCCTAGTTCTCCGTCCAGGAGTTGCAAGTAGTTTCTGGTGTTTGTAGTATACTGGAGGCCGTGGACAATGCTGACCGTAGGGGTGGGCTGTGATGCGGTAGGTACGTGGCACGGTGTACCGAATACCCGTTAGGTATCTCGGGAACCCTGTTCACATCGTTTGGGGCCGTGAGCGATACCTCGGCCGGATCTCCTCATGGATGGAACCCGAATAGGCGATAAACCTGGACTAGGGACTTAGGTGATTAGGTAGGTCGTGGCCGACACCCACGTTGGGCTTCCGCTTGAAGGTTGCCGAGTACATGTCGTGTAAACGACGGTAAGAGGTGAGAGCGTGTATGAAGAAGTACACCCCTGCAGGGTTAACATGATCTATTCGAATAGCCGCGTCCGCGGTAAAGGACTACTTGGTTGCCTATACAGTTCATAGACAAGTAAATGGAAACTACTAAAAGCCTCAAGATAAGTGTGAGTGCCGAGGATGGCTCTTCCGTAGGAGGACGGAGGTGGATCCTCGGTAGTGTATTGAAGTGGTGAGTAGTGGACTCGTGTGCGCAAAACCATTTCAAGTTGGAGTCTCGTAGGTTAGCCTAGCCAAGAGTCAAAGCTGGCTTGCTGCAATAACTCCACCAACCCTTCTTGATAATATGCATGTATGTAGGATCTGATGTAAGTCTTGCTGAGTACCTTTGTACTCATGTTGCTATAATTTATATTTTTACAGAAGACGCTGCAACCCCTTCTGATGGGTTCTACGTAGACGTTGACATCAATGAGTAGGCTAAGACCCAGGTGGTGATCCTGAGCTTGTGAAGGACCACGTAGTATAGCTAGGCTTTCCAAGCCTCTTTTATTTTACTAGTTGTCTGTACTCAGACAAGTTACTTCCGCTGCTGGTTTGTATGACTGTATGACTTGAATGCTGGGTCGTGTGACCCGTACCTTTGTGTATGTTATGTATGGCTCTCTGAGCCTTAAATAAAGTACTTGTGTCGTAGAGTCATGTTGTGATGCTTCGTTGTATTTGCACATATCGAGCATATTGTGTGTATGATTGAAATGCTTGGTATGTGTGGGATCTGACTATCTAGTTGTTTATCTTTAGTAGCCTCTCTTACCGGGAAATGTCTCCTAGTGTTACCGCTGAGCCATGGTAGCTTGCTACTGCTCTAGAACACTTAGGCTGGCCAGCATGTGTCCTTCCTCGTTCCGATGTCTGTCCCTTCGGGGAAATGTCACGCATTGAGTACCAGAGTCCTGTTAGCCCGCTACAGCCCGGTTTACCGGAGTCCTGCTAGCCCAGTGCTACAGCCCGGACCCACTTGCTGTTGACCGACACGTTCGAGGCTGGGTCATGAATGCCTGTCCCTGTAAGTCTGTGCCACTTTGGGTTTACGACTAGTCATGTCAGCCCGGGCTCCTTATCATATGGATGCTAGCGACACTATCATATACGTGAGCCAAAAGGCGCAAACGGTCCCGGGCAAAGGTAAGGCGACACCCGTGGGGATACCGTGCGTGAGGCCGCAAAGTGATATGAGGTGCTACAGGCTAGATCGATGTGACATCGAGTCGGGGTCCTGACAGCGTTGGTATCAGAGCCGGACTGCCTGTAGGTTCTCCAAGCCAAACTGGTCGATGTTGAGTCTAGAAATTCTTTAGTTATATGTAGGGGAATTGTTTGTGGGTTGGAACGTAAGGCTCTTTTTACTCCTTTATCTTATGACATTCTGATCTGAGTCAGTCTATTCTTCCACCGGGGGTTAAGGAATTAGGATCTATTCTCTCTATCAGGATCACGTGTTACTAATCAGTAGTACCTTATAAGTTTGATGGATACAAGCCTAGTTCAATTCTACTACCACATTATGTTGCTAGGATGGACTCAGAACTTGACATGATGATGTTGAGTGTGTATGTAATCCTTTGTCAAATGTCTCAAAATCCTTCTTGAGCATTTACAGCTGTTATGCTGCCGAAATTTTGCTAGAAATTCTAATGCCTTTGCATTATGATTGTGCTTTCAGATGGCCACTCGCGACCTCAATCAAGTGGTTCGCCTGACTCGATGCCTAGATGTACCCGGCCATACTGCCATGTTGGTCAGGGTAATGACTGAGGCTGGATACCGTTGGTATCCTGAGTACACGGTCGAAGAGCAATTCCGAGACTTTAATCAAAGCCAGTATCTCTGCACTGTCAGGATATTTCCATCTTATCCTGGGTCCACCGAGCCCCTTCACTGCTCCTATGGACTCGGGGTTACTATTGAGATGGCTGTGCAGGACGCCGCCTACTCTATGATGACCATCATGCGAGTCAGGTCTGGTCTATTTCGGGACTCTGATTTCCGGTATATGCCAGGATCACTTCCGGGAGCACAAGGGTATCTCCAGGCTATCTATGCTGACCCCACTCAGGAGGATTCACGGACTCGCACCACTGCTGAGATGCTCGAGGATAAGGACCGTGAAAATCGGGCCTTGAGGTTAGAGCTCTTCAATACCCGTGCTGACCACTGGGCCACATTGACTCGGTTTGCACCGGCGGTGCAAGCTGGATATTCGGATATGCGCGATCTCTATCCTGTGAGATCTGCTCTGCCAGACGTGATGGGTTGGCGTGATGTAGGAGGCATCACCCCACCTCGCGGTCCCCGCAGGCCACCGTCTGTTGGTCCAAGACCTCATCCTAGTCCCTATGGTCCACAAGCTCCGCGAGATCGTCTGTTTCCGGATGATCATGTTGAGCTTCCAGGCTATGGAGGTGATTTCTACGAGAACTACAACGGATCGGTCTGAGTTAGTGGTAGTATCACTAGTTCGCACTAGTTGTGTCGTCTATCGTTCCGCGTGACTCGTGGGATATGACCTAGTTTGTACCCTTTCCGGAGGTGTAGAAAAATAATGTATAGGAGCTTGGGATGCCTCCGATGAGATGTAATCCTCTTTTCACCGTAATAGTACTTTGTTTGGTCTTGTACTAAACCCTGTATGGTGTGTATGACGATGGAATAAAGAAGCAGTTTCTATATCTACCATGTCATACGGATGATCATCTTGCATTTCGTGTTATTCCTTACATTCTGTATACTATGTCGGAATTTTATCATTCTGAATAAATCATTGTCTTGCTTACCTAGGATGGTCAACACGCGCACTAACCCTGCTCCTCAAGAGCAGGCCGAAGGCAGTGAAGTCAGGGATGCAAATCTGCCTCATCCTCCTTCCCTAGCCGAGGTTATGATGGAAGCTGAGAGAAACAAGCGGGAGACCAACCGTTTGTTGGAGCGTATTGAACAGAACACAGCACACCATCAGAGGACTAACGTGGTGTCACTCAGTGATTTTATCAAATTACATCCACCCACGTTCCACCACTCCGTCGAGCCTCTCGACGCTGATGACTGGCTTCGCAGTATCTCTCACAAGCTGCGTTCCGCGCTAGTAGCTGAGGCTGACAAGGTCACCTTTGCTGCATATCATCTTGAAGGCCCCGCCAGTCTATGGTGGGAGAATTATGGAGCTATGCGCCCAGCGGGCCATGTCACTACTTGGGCTGAATTCAGCGAGGCTTTCCGTGAACATCACATTCCGGAGGGTCTCATGGACCGTAAACGTGAGGAATTTTGCAATTTCACCCAAGGCCGACTCTCTGTGGATGCTTACAGCAGGGAGTTTGGTAACCTCGCACGATATGCAACTGAGGAAGTTTCTACTGATGCCAAGAAGCAAGCAAGGTTCCGTAAGGGACTTAGTCCTGAGCTTCGCCGCGACCTCCGTCTGCATGAGTGCACATCTTTTCAGAAGCTTGTTAACAAGGCCATCAGTGCTGAAACTGGTCAGACTGATTATGACGCAACACGCAAGCATGGCCGTGACATGGGTTCCTCATCCGGTGCTGGTCCTCAGAAGCGCCGCGTGTGGGTGCCCAACACCGCCCTGCCACCCAGGTTCACACCGAGGCCATCTTTCCAGGCGCCTCGCCCTGTTCAACAGTCTGCTCCAGCCAAGCCCTATGGGGGTCCAACCAACAATGCTCCTCCACGTACCAGTTCCGTGACTTGTTTCAAGTGTGGGGAATCTGGCCACTATATGCGTGAGTGTCCCCAGACCAACCCCAACCAATCTGCTAAAGCTGTTGGCCGTGGCAAGCCGACAGGGAAAGTGTTCCACGCCAAGCCGGCCACCGCTACACGTGGCCATGTCAACTGTATCTCTGCCGAAGAAGCTCAAGAGGATCCCAACGTCGTTCTTGGTACGCTTCTTGTTAATTGCCACCCGGCATCTGTTCTTTTCGATACAGGAGCCTCTCATTCTTTTATATCCGAAAATTATGCTCGTTTGCATAACATCGCATTCGGTGATATGCCAACCTCTATGGTAATTCAAACTCCGGGATCCAAATGGCAAACCTCTAGAGTAAGCCATGGAAATGAAATCCAAGTCGACAGACTAGTTTTCCTCGCATCTTTGATAGCTCTCAAATTTTCAGATATTAATATCATTTTGGGTATGGACTGGATGTCAGCTCATCATGCCAAAATTGATTGCTTCTCTAGGACTGTTCAACTCACTCATCCTTCGGGGAAGATAGTCAATGTCTTGACCCGATTAGCCAAGCGACAATTATATTCTCTTAACGCCAGCCCTTTGCCAGACCTTGAGGACGTTCCGGTAGTCCGTGACTTCCCGGATGTCTTCCCAGAGGAATTGCCAGGTGTTCCACCTGACAGGGATGTTGAGTTCGTAATAGACCTCATTCCAGGAACCGTTCCGATTGCTAGAAGACCCTATAAGATGGCACCACTAGAACTAGCCGAGCTTAAGAAACAACTCGATGAGTCCTTGAAAAAGGGTTTCATCCGACCTAGTTCATCTCCGTGGGCTTGCCCCGTCCTCTTCGTCAAGAAGAAGGATGGTACGGACCGGATGGTTGTAGATTATCGACCTGTCAATTTGGTCACAATCAAGAACAAATATCCGCTCCCTAGGATCAACGACCTGTACGATCAGCTCGCTGGATCCTCAGTCTTCTCCAAGATGGATTTGAGGTTGGGCTACCATCAAATCAAAATCAGAAACGGGGACATTCCTAAAACGGCCTTTGTTACTCGTTATGGCCAATACGAGTACACCGTCATGTCCTTCGGTTTAACCAACGCTCCAGCCACCTTTTCTCGGTTAATGAACTCAATCTTCATGGAGTATTTGGATAAATTCGTCGTAGTTTATCTCGATGATATACTCATCTACTCCAAGAACGAGGAAGAACATGCCGAACATCTAAGGCTAGTGTTGAAGAAACTTCGAGAGCATCGTCTTTATGCCAAATTCTCTAAATGTGAATTTTGGTTGTCAGAAGTGACCTATCTGGGTCATGTAATATCTGGTAAAGGTATTGCTGTTAACCCTGAGCGAGTTCAAGCCGTCCTTAATTGGACTCCACCTGAATCGGTCAAGCAAGTTCGGAGTTTTCTAGGCTTAGCGAGCTATTGCCGTCGCTTTGTCGAAAACTTCTCCAAAGTTGCCAAACCTCTAACCGAACTCCTCAAGAAAGATAAGAAGTTCGAATGGACTCCACAATGTGAGCACAGCTTTCAGGAACTGAAAAGACGCCTGACTTCTGCTCCCGTACTGGTACCGCCAGACTTCTCCAAGGACTTTGTTATCTACTGCGACGCCTCGCGACAAGGACTAGGTTGCATTCTCATGCAAGATCGACACGTAATTGCCTACGCTTCACGGCAATTGCACCCACATGAGGAGAATTATCCTACTCATGATCTAGAGCTTGCAGCCGTAGTCTATGCACTTAAGACCTGGCGACATTACCTCCTCGGTAACCGTTGCGAAATATTCACTGATCACCAAAGTCTGAAGTACATTTTCACCCAACCGGATTTGAATCTCAGGCAAAGACGTTGGGTTGAGTTGATCACAGATTTCGACTTAGGAATAACTTACACCCCAGGGAAAGCCAACGTCATGGCTGATGCGCTAAGTCGTAAATCTTATTGTAACAACCTAATGCTACAACAAAGTCAACCGCTTCTCCATGAGGAATTTCGGAAGCTTAACCTTCACATTGTTCCTCAAGGTTTTCTTTCCACCTTGGTGGCAAAACCTACCCTTACGGATCAGATCATCAAAGCACAGAAGGTAGATCCGGGAATTTCCCGCATCAAGAGAAACATCAAGAAAGGAATTGCGAATTGTTTCTCCATTACTGATCAAGGGGTCGTATACTTCGGGAATCGACTAGTGGTTCCCAAGGTGCGAAACCTGAGGCGATTGATCCTTAAGGAGGCTCATGAATCTCCTCTCACCATTCATCCCGGTAGTACTAAGATGTATCAGGACCTACGCCAGAGGTTCTGGTGGACTAGGATGAAGAGAGAAATTGCTCAGTATATTGCTAATTGCGACGTCTGTCGTCGTGTAAAAGCAGAGCATCAACGGCCTGCTGGCACCCTTCAACCCTTAGCTATTCCTGAATGGAAATGGGATAAAATTGGTATGGATTTCATTACCGGTTTTCCCAGGACCAAGAGAGGGAATAATGCTATCTTCGTCGTTGTCGATCGTCTTTCCAAAGTAGCCCATTTCCTACCTGTTCGTGAGAGTATAACCGCTAGTCAATTGGCAGACTTATACATCTCCCGGATAGTGTCTCTCCATGGTGTTCCTTTGGAAATTAACTCGGATCGAGGAAGTCTTTTCACCTCTCGATTTTGGGAAAGTTTCCAAAATGCTATGGGAACCCGTCTCTCCTTTAGCACCGCTTTCCACCCTCAGTCGAGTGGTCAAGTGGAACGCGTCAACCAGATTCTAGAAGACATGCTTCGAGCCTCTGTTATCTCATTCGGAATGGATTGGGAGAAGTGCCTTCCATTTGCCGAATTCGCTTACAACAACAGCTATCAATCTAGCTTGGGTAAAGCCCCTTTTGAAGTTCTCTATGGACGACGGTGTCGAACACCCCTTAACTGGTCAGAGACCGGGGAAAGACAATTCTTTGGCCCGGATATGATTCAGGAAGCAGAAGAGCAAGTTCGCATCGTTCGTGAAAAGTTGAAAACAGCCCAATCTCGTCAAAAGAGTCAATATGACCGAAAACATAAGGCTATGACTTTCGAGGTTGACGAGAAGGCTTACCTTCGGGTTACCCCTCTGAAGGGAACCCATCGTTTCGGTATCAAAGGCAAATTGGCTCCTCGTTACATTGGACCTTTTCGCATTCTCGCCAAACGAGGAGAAGTTGCCTACCAGTTGGAACTACCTCCGCACCTCTCCAGAGTCCACGATGTCTTCCACGTTTCTCAACTCAGGCGTTGCTTCTCGGATCCTATCCGTGGAGTGGACTACGAAACGCTTGATCTCCAAGATAATCTTACATATCGAGAGTACCCCATTCGTATCCTCGATCAGGCCGAGCGTACCACTCGACGTCATAATATCAAGTTTCTCAAAGTTCAATGGTCGCACCATTCTGAGGATGAAGCAACTTGGGAAAGGGAGGATCGTCTTTGACTCGAGTATCCCGCCTTCTTCCCGGAGGAACCCAAATCTCGGGACGAGATTCTTTTGAGTGGGGGTGAGTTGTCACATCCTAGTTAGCCATGCATTAGAGTGTTGCATCATGTTTACTCTTTCATCAGAAACCTGAAATGGGGATGACAGAACCCCCAGTCCCCTCTGAAACCAACTAGGGTTTACTAAAAATATTTTCAATGAACCTAAAATGCCCTTCTAAAATGCCCATCTTTTTTGTCTTGGTTCAGAACCTCTGCCAAAAGTGGTGCACATTTTCCTAGGCCATCTTAGGGTTTTGAATTAAATCATAAATATTTGAATTTGGGCATTTAAATATTATATAAAATATTTAAATGCTCAAATAACTCCAAACTAAAATGTTTCATGTTGGAAATAATCCAACTATGGACCAGGAGTAGTTTGGTGATTTTAGGAGTAGCCTAAGTATTTTATTTAATTCAACAAAGTTGCAGAAGTATTAAAAAAAACAGAAAACAGAAGAAATGGAAAAAGCCTACCTGGCGCCCAGCACTCGGCCCACCTGCCGGCCCAGCCCAGCACCGCGCCAGCGAGCTGCTTGCCGGCCAGGCAGGCAGGCAGGTGCTCGACGGCGAGCACCGCATGGGTGCCACGCACCTGCTCGCCGCCTCGCTGCTTCCCTCGCCCGGCTAACGCCGTGATTCGGCCTCCCTCTCTCCCCCGAACCTCCCAGACACCCCCTCTCCTCTCCAGCTCCTCTCCCTCGCTCTCCCACGCCATGGCCGACGCCATCGCCGCCACCCCCTCGCCGTAGCCACGCCCTCCGTCAACCCCACGCCGTGCCGCCGTGTCCAGGAGCTCCGCCGCCGTCCACTTCATCGAGCTAGCCGAGCCCCGTGTGCTCGTGCGGCCCGAGACCACCGCACCGACCTCGCCCGAGCTCGCCGTCGCCGGAGATCCCCTTCAACGCCGTCGCCGCCTCAGCCCGTTCTCGACCCCGCCGGTGGCCTCTACGGGAGCGCTGTGAGCCTAGCTACCCCTCCGACCCTTCCTCTCTTTTTCCCGAGCCGTGTAGCCACCGCACGAAGATCACACGCACGCACCGCCGCGGATCTCGTTGCCGACGTGCTCCCGGCCATCCTCCGGCCAACCCGCGGTGTCCAACGCACTCACCACGCTGCGTTAGGCCCAACCGTGCACATCCCGCACCTCCCCGCACACCCTAGCGTCAAGTTCGTCTTCGGCCGAACCCCGGTGGCCGCCAAAGTCGTCGCCGGCGCCAACTCCGGCCACCCCGACCCCAACGGACTCCACCAAGAGCTGCGGCTCGACCTCAGCTCCTCTCCGGTGGCCTCCGCGGCTCATTTGGTTGCCGGAACGGCAAAAATCACTTCCGCCGCCGCGTCGGGCTCGCCGGCGGCTAAACGCCGGTGCAGCCGACCCGGGTTTGACCACGGGTGGGCCCTGGTTGACTCCCCTGAGTCAATGACAGGTGGGGCCCAGCCCTGTTAATTAAACAGGTTTAGTTTTAATTAAACTTTAATTAATTTAATCACCCTGATATGCGGGACCCACTATCAGGTTTGACCCGGACGTGTTCCGTTGACCTGCTGACGTCACATTGACGTCAGGCTGACGCACTAATTGATTTTCTGGAATTATTCTAATATAGAAAATTCCAGAATATAATTTAAACTTCAAAAATTCATAACTTTTATTCTGTAACTCCAAATCAGACAAATTATATATGAAAAATGATCAGAGAAATCCAATCTATCCATCTATACTATTTTAATGCATGACTAAACAAGTTAACTTGATGTTTAATGCAGAACAAAGAAAAACACTTTAAAGGGCCATGTTGAGTTTGAAATTTGAATCTTTGATTCAAATAGGTTCAAACCCTTCTGGTCTTAGTTGCATTAGCCCAACACACTCATATTGCTATGTTTCATGCATGCATCATATTGTTGCACATTGTTTGGTAATGGTGGTATATCGGTGTTCTTGCGGCAGGATCTACCCCCGAGGAGTACCGTGATTACCCTAACGAAGAACCGTATCAGTGCATCGAACCATCAGGCAAGCAACCAAACATTTGATCATGTCGATACAATCCCATGTTCTCGCTCCTGCTCTCTTTTACTGCATTAAGACAACGCGTTTCAAACTGCTGTGTGCTACGGTAGTTGAACCCACTTCCTCTGCATGACCTGTCATTGCCACAGTAACTAGATGAAACCCACTAGCATGTGTAGGAGTTGATTGAGCCATATGTATGTGTTGTTCCTACCTTGCTATGCCTGCTATGCTTAGAGTCGTGTCAGGTCTGGTTCATCTGGGTGATGGGCTAGAGTGAAATGATTATGTCGGTAATGAGAGTGGTGTGGTGAACACGATTTGGTAAAGGTATCGATGAGAGGCCATGTAGGAGTACATGGTGGGTTGTTTCATTGAAGCCGACCTTAAGCACTGAGATCTGTATGTGTGATTTAAGATTCAGCTACTACCATGCATTGGGCCCGAAACCAATGGACCCTCTCGACTTCTTATTCACCCTAGTTCTCTGTCCAGGAGTTGCAAGTAGTTTCTGGTGTTTGTAGTATACTGGAGGCCGTGGACAGCGCTGACCGTAGGGGTGGGCTGTGATGCGGTAGGTACGTGGCACGGTGTACCGAATACCCGTTAGGTATCTCGGGAACCCTGTTCACATCGTTTGGGGCCGTGAGCGATACCTCGGCCGGATCTCCTCATGGATGGAACCCGAATAGGCGATAAACCTGGACTAGGGACTTAGGTGATTAGGTAGGTCGTGGCCGACACCCACGTTGGGCTTCCGCTTGAAGGTTGCCGAGTACATGTCGTGTAAACGACGGTAAGTGGTGAGAGCGTGTATGAAGAAGTACACCCCTGCAGGGTTAACATGATCTATTCGAATAGCCGCGTCCGCGGTAAAGGACTACTTGGTTGCCTATACAGTTCATAGACAAGTAAATGGAAACTACTAAAAGCCTCAAGATAAGTGTGAGTGCCGAGGATGGCTCTTCCGTAGGAAGACGGAGGTGGATCCTCGGTAGTGTATTGAAGTGGTGAGTAGTGGACTCGTGTGCGAAAAACCCTTTCAAGTTGGAGTCTCGTAGGTTAGCCTAGCCAAGAGTCAAAGCTGGCTTGCTGCAATAACTCCACCAACCCTTCTTGATAATATGCATGTATGTAGGATCTGATGTAAGTCTTGCTGAGTACCTTTGTACTCATGTTGCTATAATTTACATTTTTACAGAAGACGCTGCAACCCCTTCTGATGGGTTCTACGTAGACGTTGACATCAATGAGTAGGCTAAGACCCAGGTGGTGATCCTGAGCTGGTGAAGGACCACGTAGTATAGCTAGGCTTTCCAAGCCTCTTTTATTTTACTAGTTGTCTGTACTCAGACAAGTTACTTCCGCTGCTGGTTTGTATGACTGTATGACTTGAATGCTGGGTCGTGTGACCCGTACCTTTGTGTATGTTATGTATGGCTCTCTGAGCCTTAAATAAAGTACTTGTGTCGTAGAGTCATGTTGTGATGCTTCGTTGTATTTGCACATATCGAGCATATTGTGTGTATGATTGAAATGCTTGGTATGTGTGGGATCTGACTATCTAGTTGTTTATCTTTAGTAGCCTCTCTTACCGGGAAATGTCTCCTAGTGTTACCGCTGAGCCATGGTAGCTTGCTACTGCTCTGGAACACTTAGGCTGGCCGGCATGTGTCCTTCCTCGTTCCGGTGTCTGTCCCTTCGGGGAAATGTCACGCATTGAGTACCGGAGTCCTGTTAGCCCGCTACAGCCCGGTTTACCGGAGTCCTGCTAGCCCAGTGCTACAGCCCGGACCCACTTGCTGTTGACCGACACGTTCGAGGCTGGGTCATGAATGCCTGTCCCTGTAAGTCTGTGCCACTTTGGGTTTACGACTAGTCATGTCAGCCCGGTCTCCTTATGTCAGGACCCCGACTCGATGCCACATCGATCTAGCATGTAACACCTCATATCGTTTTGCGGCCTCACGCACGGTATCCCCACGGGTGTCGTCTTACCTTTGCCCGGGACCGTTTGCGCATTTTGGCACACGTATATGATGGTGTCGCTAGCATCCATATGATAAGGAGCCCGGGCTGACATGACTAGTCGTAAACCCAAAGTGGCACAGACTTACAGGGACAGGCATCCATGACCCAGCTTCGAACGTGTCGGTCATCAGCAAGTGGGTCCGGGCTGTAGCACTGGGCTAGCAGGACTCCGGTAAACCGGGCTGTAGCGGGCTAACAGGACTCCGGTACTCAAAGCGTGACATTTCCCCGAAGGGACAGACACAGGAACGAAGAAGGACACATGCCGGCCAGCCTAAGTGTTCCAGAGCAGTAGCAAGCTACCATGGCTCAGCGGTAACACTAGGAGACATTTCCCGGTAAGAGAGGCTACTAAAGATAAACAACTAGATAGTCAGATCCCACACATAGCACTACACATTACACGTACGCATAACATGCAAGTATGTGCTGTACAACATGGCATCACAGCATAACTCAACAATTATATAGATAAAGGCTCAGAAGAGCCATCATAGCATTTATTGCAAACAGGGGTCACAAGACCCGTCATACAGAGCATACAAGCAACAAGCGGAAGCATTACATGTCTGGGTACAGACATCTATAAATGAAAAAGGCTGAAGAGCCTGACTATCTACAACATCCGATCAAGATCGTAGCTGAGGTACTAGCTACTAGTCGAAGTCCACGAGAACACTAGTAAGACCGAAGTCTCCGCTGCAAAAACATAAATAAAGCAACATGAGTACAAAGGTACTCAGCAAGACTTACATCAGATCCTATCATACATGCATTTGTATCAAGAGGGTAATGTGGGGTTTAGTTGCAGCAAGCCAGCTTTGACTCTGTGGCTATCCTGTTCTACGACTACCAGAAACTCTGGAGGTGAAACAACGTACACGAGTCCACTAATCACCACACAATACACTACTATGGATTCATCCCCGTCTCCCTACGAGAAGGCCATCCATAGCACTCACACTTGTCTTGAGCATTTTATAGTATCCACTTCAAGTTGTCTATGTACCATGTAAGCATCCAAGAAGTCCATAACCGCGGACCCGGCTATTCGAATAGATCATGTTAACCCTGCAGGGGTGTACTTCTTCACACACGCTCTCGCCACTTACCGCCATGTACACGTCATGTATCTCGGCAACCTTCAAGCGGAAGCCTGGCGAGGGTGTCGGCCACGACCTGACTAACCACACAAGACTCTAGTCCAGGTTTATCGCCTATTCGGGTTCCATCCGCAAGGAGATCCGGCCGGGGTGTCGCTCACGGCCCCAAACGATGTGACAGGGTTCCCGAGCCCACCAACCGGGTGCCACTCGGTACACCGTGCCACGTGTGCCTAGTCTGTCCCAAGCCCACCCTGCCGGGTGCCACTTGGTAGAAAAATAGCACTACCTACAAACACCAGAAACTAGTTGCGACTCCTGGACAGAGACCAAGTTGGTTAATAAGTCGAGAGGGGTCGAGTTACCGGAACCCAATGTGTGGTAGTATCGAGTCATTGGACAACATACACAGAACTCAGTGCTTAAGGACGGTTCCAGTGAGACAACCCACCATGTACTCCTACATGGCCTCTCACCGCTACCTTTACCAAATCGTGTTCACACACTTAACTCTCAGCATCAGAACATATCGTAACACTCCAATTCATTCCCAATGAACCAGACCTGACACACTCTAAGCAATAGCAGGCATAGCATGGTAGGAACACATCAGTGGCTTCAATCAACTCCTACACATGCTAGTGGGTTTCAACTATTTACTGTGGCAATGACAGGTCATGCAGAGGAATGGGTTCAACTACCGCAGCACAAAGTAGCAGATGAATCGTTGTTGTCCTAATGCAATAATTGAGAGCAGGAGCGAGTGAGTAGGGTTTTATCGAAATGAACAAGGGGGGTTTGCTTGCCTGGTAAAACAACAAGGGAGGCACTGCTTCACAGACAGGTACTCTGGAACGTCTTCGGAGCAGGACCTATCGAGAAGGAACGGTGCCGGCAATCAATACACAATCATATGCAACAATATGATGCATGAACATGGCATGTAGATGTGATGCTGCTGAGCTAATGCAACTAGTGTTCAATTGGTTTGAAGTCCATTTGAACCAAAGGTTCAAATGCATTTCTAAATTAGGTCTCTTATATATGCCATAATGTGTTTTCCCATATTCAGCATGTATAGGTTGGTTTTTTTCATGCATGAAACTAGTACAGATGGAAAGATTGCATTTTTCTGATAATTTTTCATATATAAATTATTTAAATCTGAGCTACGGTTGAATTGTTATGAATTTTTGAAGTTTAAATCAATTTCTGGATTTTCTGAATTATTTAATTCCAGAAATGTATAATTGCGTCAGCATGACGTCATCATTGCATCATCGGTCAACTGAGCTGGTCCGGTCAAACCTGACGTGTGGGACCCACACGTCAGTAACAGGGGGGGTTAACAGGGGTTATTTTAATTTAATAAAAGGTTAAGGGGGGTCGAGCCCACTGGTCAGCGTCAGGGGGGGGGTTAGTCAACGGTGATTAGCACTAAGCTAATCACCTGACGGGCCGGCCCCACCTGGCAGGACTCAGGCGACGGGGGCTCGTCGCCGGCGACCTCTGGACGCGGCGGAGTCCGCGCCACAGGCCACGGGACGGCGTCTGAGAGCACCGGGGCGTAGCCCGGGCTCTCGCGCATCTGATAGGGTAGGTGGAGGGAGCGGGGACGGCCGGGGCTCGCCGGAGCGAAGCGCGGGGCGGCGGTCGGAGTTCGGGACAGCGCGGGCGTGGGGCTGCAGCTCGTGTTCGAGCGAACGGAGGGCACAGGCGGTAGCTACGAGGCAGCAGGAGCACATCGAGCTATCTACGCGAGGCGGAGGTGCTCGGGGCACGGAGCTCGCCGGCCATGGAGGACGGCGGCTTCGGGCGCTCGTGGGGGCAGCGGCTACAGGGCACGCGCGAGAGAGAGAGTTGAGGGGAAAGGAAGAGAGGCTCACGGCGATCACGCAGAGCAGCACAGCAGGGGTCGGGAGAACCGGTGACGGCGAATCGATTCGACGGACGGCGGAGCCCGAGGAGGAAGACGATGGCGATGGCGGCTACACAGGGCGTCCGGAGCTTCGTGGCTCGACGAGGAGGTGGAGGGGTTGGCGGAGCTCGGGGCTCTACGGAGGGGCGGGACGGCGGGGAGCGCGTCAGTGACGAGCTGCGGCGGCGGCAGTGCTTCGGGTGAGAGAGAGAGAGCAGGGGGAGAGGAGGAGGGCGAGGGAGAGTGAGAGCGGTCGGGGCTGCGTGGCGTCGTCCGGCGTCGAGGGAGAGAAGGAAGCAGGAGGTGGCCAGCAGGGGGGGAGGTGGCGCGCGCGCGTGCCGGCGAGCGTCGGGCACACGCCCGTCCCCTGGCAGAGGAGGAAGGCGACAGGAGGGCCAGGCGGGCTGGGCCGCCTCCTGGCTGGCCGGGCTGCTGCTGGGCTGCGCAGGGGAGGGGAGGCCCAGGTAAGCCCCTCCTTCCTTTTATTTCTGTTTTCTTTTTTAATTTTCTGACATTTGTTTGATTTAATAAATATATTAAATCATTTAATTTTATTATGCCAATTTTTGCAGGAGCTGGATATATTATTCCAGAGCTCTTTTATAAATGGCATAATTTTTGGGCCATATTTCATATATATAGAAATATATTTCCAATGCAAATATTTATCGAATTAATCCAAATGGCCAAAATAAATGTCCATGAGCTCCTAAAAATATTGTTTTGATTTTTATCTCTGTCCAATATTTTCAGAGGGCACATGAGCATTTTCTTGGACCCTTTTGGAGAAATTTTTATTTGGGTCATTTTCAAAAATGATTCTGAGGGTTCCACCAATCCTCATTTCAAATTTAAATGAAATTTAAATATGATGCACAAATGGCTAGCTAGCCTAGGTCATACCAGACTAGGGATGTGACAACTCGCCCCCACTTGAAAGAATCTCGTCCCGAGATTCAGGGGTCGACGGAAAGAAAGCGGGGTACTCCAGTCGAAGACGATCTTCTCGCTCCCAAGTAGCCTCTCTCTCGGAATGATGAGACCACTGAACTTTGAGAAACTTGATGTTCTGACGTCGGGTAACACGCTCTGCTTGATCAAGAATGCGAACCGGGTACTCTCGGTATGTGAGGTTATCTTGGAGATCAAGCGTTTCGTGGTCCACTCCGCGGATGGGATCCGAGAAGCAACGCCTGAGTTGAGAGACGTGGAAGACATCATGAACTCGAGAAAGATGTGGGGGTAGTTCCAACTGGTAGGCAACCTCTCCTCGTTTAGCGAGAATGCGAAAAGGACCAATGTAACGAGGAGCCAACTTGCCCTTGATACCGAAACGATGGGTACCCTTCAAAGGAGTAACCCGAAGGTAAGCTTGGTCGCCAATTTCATAAGTCATATCCTTATGATGACGATCGTACTGACTTTTTGACGAGACTGGGCTGTTTTCAAATTCTCACGAATGATGCGAACTTGCTCTTCTGCCTCCTGGATCATATCCGGTCCAAAGAATTGTCTTTCACCGGTTTCTGACCAGTTCAAAGGTGTTCGACATCTTCGTCCATAGAGAACCTCAAAAGGAGCTTGCTTGAGGCTGGATTGGTAGCTATTGTTATAAGCAAACTCGGCGAAAGGAAGACATTTCTCCCAATCCATACCGAATGAGATAACGCAAGCTCTGAGCATGTCTTCGAGAATTTGATTGACCCGTTCCACCTGACCACTCGACTGAGGGTGGAAAGCGGTACTGAAGGAAAGATGGGTTCCCATGGCAGTTTGGAAACTCTCCCAGAAATGAGAAGTGAAAAGACTGCCACGGTCTGAATTGATCTCTAGTGGAACACCATGAAGTGACACTATTCGAGAAATATATAAGTCAGCAAGCTGACTAGCAGTGATACTCTCTCGAACAGGGAGGAAGTGAGCCACTTTGGAAAGACGATCAACGACTACGAAGATAGCATTATTCCCTCTCTTGGTCCTGGGAAAGCCGGTGATGAAGTCCATACCAACTTTATCCCATTTCCATTCAGGAATAGCTAAAGGCTGAAGGGTGCCAGCAGGTCTTTGATGCTCTGCCTTAACGCGACGACAAACGTCACATTTAGCAATGAACTCAGCGATTTCTCTCTTCATCCTAGTCCACCAGAACCTCTGGCGTAGGTCCTGATACATCTTAGTACTACCGGGATGAATCGTGAGAGGAGATTCATGCGCCTCCTTAAGAATCAATTGTCGCAGATGTTGATTCTTGGGAACCACCAAGCGATTCTCAAAGAAAACAACACCACGATCATCCATAGAGAAACATCCACCAACTCCCTTCTTAATGTTTCTCTTGATCCGGGAAATTCCTGTGTCTTGCTTTTGAGCAGCGATAATCCGATCCTCAAGATCAGGTTTCGCCACCAAGGTAGAAAGGAATCCGCGAGGAGCAATGTGAAGGTTAAGCTTACAGAATTCCTCATGGAGAAGTGGTTGGCCTTGCTGCAACATGAGATTGTTGCAATAGGATTTACGGCTTAGAGCATCAGCCATGACATTGGCTTTGCCTGGGGTGTAGGTAATCCCTAGATCATAATCTGTGATCAACTCCAACCAACGTCTTTGCCTAAGGTTCAGATCTGGTTGGGTGAAGATATACTTGAGACTCTGGTGATCGGTGTAGATCTCGCAACGTTTACCAAGGAGGTAATGTCGCCAAGTCTTGAGTGCATAGACTACGGCTGCAAGCTCTAGATCATGTGTAGGATAATTCTCCTCATGTGGATGCAACTGTCGAGATGCATAGGCAATCACATGACGATCCTGCATAAGAATGCAACCTAGTCCTTGTCGTGAGGCGTCGCAGTAGATAATAAAGTCTTTAGTGAAATCCGGTGGCACAAGTATGGGAGCAGAAGTCAGGCGTCTTTTCAGTTCCTGAAAACTGTACTCACACTGTGGGGACCACTCAAACTTTTTATCTTTCTTGAGAAGTTCCGTGAGGGGTTTGGCTACTTTGGAGAAGTTTTCAACAAAGCGGCGACAATAGCTGGCTAGACCAAGGAAACTCCTAACTTGTTTCACGGTCTCAGGTGGAGTCCAATCGAGAACGGCTTGAACTCTCTCGGGATTGACAGCAATGCCCTTACCAGAGATTACGTGGCCTAGGTAGGTCACTTCTGGCAACCAAAATTCACACTTGGAGAACTTGGCATAAAGGCGGTGCTCTCTGAGTTTTTCTAAACAAGTCTAAGATGTTCGGCATGCTCTTCCTCGTTCTTCGAGTAAATAAGAATATCATCGAGGTAAACCACGACGAACTTATCTAAGTACTCCATGAAGATCGAGTTCATCAAGCGGGAGAATGTGGCTGGGGCGTTGGTTAGGCCAAAGGACATGACGGTGTACTCGTACTGACCATAACGAGTGACAAAAGCTGTCTTGGGAATGTCCCCATTTCTGATCTTGATTTGATGGTAGCCTAACCTTAAATCCATCTTGGAGAAGACTGAGGATCCAGCGAGCTGATCATACAGGTCGTTGATCCTGGGAAGCGGATACTTGTTCTTTATCGTGACCAAATTAACGGGACGATAATCTACAACCATCCGGTCCGTACCGTCTTTCTTCTTGACGAAGAGGACGGGGCAAGCCCAAGGAGAAGAACTAGGACGGATGAAACCCTTTTGCAAGGACTCATCGAGTTGTTTCTTAAGCTCGGCTAGTTCTAAGGGTGCCATCTTGTAAGGTCTCCGGGAGATTGGAGCTGTTCCTGGGATAAGATCTATGACGAACTCTACATCTCTGTCAGGTGGAACACCTGGCAGTTCCTCTGGAAAGACATCCGGAAAGTCACGGACTACCGGGATATCTTCAAGGTCTGGAAGAGGGCTGGCATTAAGAGAATAGAGCTGACGCTTTGCAACTCTAGTGGAGACGGTGACTATCTTGCCAGATGGGTGTGTAAGCTGAACAGATCTTGTGTAACAATCAATCTTGGCATGATGAGCTGTCATCCAGTCCATACCCAAGATGATGTTAATATCTGAGACTTGAGGGCTACAAGTGATGCAAGGAATACAAGTCTGTCAACAAGGATTTCGTTACCATGGCTTACACTAGAGGTTTGCCATTTGGATCCAGGAGTTTGGATGACTAGCGGAGTTGGCATATCACAAAATGATATGTCGTGCAAACGAGCATAACCTTCAGAAATGAAGGAGTGAGATGCTCCAGTATCGAATAGAACTGATGCTGGGTGACAATTGACAAGGAGTGTACCTAAGAACGACATCTGGATCATCATGAGCGTCTTTAGCTGAGACGTGATGCACACGTCCACGTTCAGTGGGGGCTGACTTGACACTGATCATCTTGCGTGATGGCTTAATACAGCCAACAGTCTTCTCGGGCTGGGGTGGAGCATAACTAGTCTGAGAGCAGTCACGTGCATAGTGTCCTGGCTTCCCGCATGTGAAGCAAGTCCCTGAGGTTGGACGGGGACCCGCACTGACAAACGGTCTACCAGTAGGCCTGGGTGGAACATACGACTGAGCTGGAGAAGGCACCACATAGGATGGCCTCGGTGTATAACCGGAAGGAAGAGCGGAGTTTGGAACCCAAATCCGGCGCTTCTGGGAACTAGAACCGGAGGAAGATCCCAAATCACGGGTGTGCTTACGAGACTCCTCGTAAGTGAGTTGAGCTGTCTCTGCATTGATGGCCTTGTTCACAAGGGCTTGGAATGTATCACAATGATGCAGGTGGAGATCACGACGCAACTTGGGGTTGAGACCCTTCCGGAACCTAGCTTGCTTCTTGGCGTCCGTGGACACTTCTTCTGTGGCATAGCGGGCAAGGTTCTCGAATTCTCTGCTATAAGCATCAACAGCCATCTTACTCTGGGTGAAACTACAGAACTCTTCTCTCTTGCGATCAATGAGGGCCTGGGGAATGTGATGCTCGCGAAAAGCCTCAGTGAAATCCTTCCAGGTAGGAATCTGGCCAGCTGGAAGCATAGCCTCATAGTTCTGCCACCAAAGACTAGCAGGACCTTCCAGGTGGTATGTGGCATAAGTGACCTTGTCATCTTCAGCTACGTTCGCGGAACGCAGCTTATGGGTGATGCTACGGAGCCAGTCATCTGCATCGAGTGGCTCGATGGAATGATGAAAGGTAGGTGGGTGCAAGCGGATGAAGTCATGAATGGTCAGCAGACCCTTTGAACTGATGTGCGGTGTTCTCCTCGATACGTGCCAACAAACGGTTAGACTCACGCTTGTTCCTCTCCATCTCTAACATGAACTCTGTCAACGAAGGCTGGTCGGGAGGATCCTCATCCCTACCATCTCCATGGTTCTGGCTACGAGCAACGGAACTCCTTGGATGACATCCTGAGAAACGAAACCAAGGACGGAATCAGCATCAACTATGGACTGTAGAATGTAGGACAAGGAATTAGTATCTCTCGAACTCCTAGGAAAATTCCGGCAGCATAACGGCAGTAAAATGCTCAGAATGAGACATCCTACTAAAAATGGGGTAGTAACATACTCATCATCACTACTCAAGGTTCTGAGATAGTACTAAACAGACTACACCGGAAATACTCAAAACTGGGTATGACTCTGATCAACCAATCCTATGGACTACGGAGTAGTAACACGTGATCCTGATAGACGGAAGAGAAAGCCTAGTTCCTTAACCCCGTAGGAAAGATAGGATGACTCAGATCAGAAGGCCATGAGGTAAAGGAGTAAAAAGAGCCTTACGTTCCATCCCACAATCAATTCCCTTATATAACTAAAGAATTTCTAGACTCAACTTCGACCAGTTTGGCTTGGTAATCCTACAGGCAGTCAAGCTCTGATACCAACGCTGTCAGGACCCCGACTCGATGTCACATCGATCTAGCATGTAACACCTCATATCACTTTGCGGCCTCACGCACGGTATCCCCACGGGTGTCGTCTTACCTTTGCCCGGGACCGTTTGCGCCTTTTGGCACACGTATATGATAGTGTCGCTAGCATCCATATGATAAGGAGCCCGGGCTGACATGACTAGTCGTAAACCCAAAGTGGCACAGACTTACAGGGACAGGCATCCATGACCCAGCTTCGAACGTGTCGGTCATCAGCAAGTGGGTCCGGGCTGTAGCACTGGGCTAGCAGGACTCCGGTAAACCGGGCTGTAGCGGGCTAACAGGACTCCGGTACTCAAAGCGTGACATTTCCCCGAAGGGACAGACACAGGAACGAAGAAGGACACATGCCGGCCAGCCTAAGTGTTCCAGAGCAGTAGCAAGCTACCATGGCTCAGCGGTAACACTAGGAGACATTTCCCGGTAAGAGAGGCTACTAAAGATAAACAACTAGATAGTCAGATCCCACACATAGCACTACACATTACACGTACGCATAACATGCAAGTATGTGCTGTACAACATGGCATCACAGCATAACTCAACAATTATATAGATAAAGGCTCAGAAGAGCCATCATAGCATTTATTGCAAACAGGGGTCACAAGACCCGTCATACAGAGCATACAAGCAACAAGCGGAAGCATTACATGTCTGGGTACAGACATCTATAAATGAAAAAGGCTGAAGAGCCTGACTATCTACAACATCCGATCAAGATCGTAGCTGAGGTACTAGCTACTAGTCGAAGTCCACGAGAACACTAGTAAGACCGAAGTCTCCGCTGCAAAAACATAAATAAAGCAACATGAGTACAAAGGTACTCAGCAAGACTTACATCAGATCCTATCATACATGCATTTGTATCAAGAGGGTAATGTGGGGTTTAGTTGCAGCAAGCCAGCTTTGACTCTGTGGCTATCCTGTTCTACGACTACCAGAAACTCTGGAGGTGAAACAACGTACACGAGTCCACTAATCACCACACAATACACTACTATGGATTCATCCCCGTCTCCCTACGAGAAGGCCATCCATAGCACTCACACTTGTCTTGAGCATTTTATAGTATCCACTTCAAGTTGTCTATGTACCATGTAAGCATCCAAGAAGTCCATAACCGCGGACCCGGCTATTCGAATAGATCATGTTAACCCTGCAGGGGTGTACTTCTTCACACACGCTCTCGCCACTTACCGCCATGTACACGTCATGTATCTCGGCAACCTTCAAGCGGAAGCCTGGCGAGGGTGTCGGCCACGACCTGACTAACCACACAAGACTCTAGTCCAGGTTTATCGCCTATTCGGGTTCCATCCGCAAGGAGATCCGGCCGGGGTGTCGCTCACGGCCCCAAACGATGTGAGCAGGGTTCCCGAGCCCACCAACCGGGTGCCACTCGGTACACCGTGCCACGTGTGCCTAGTCTGTCCCAAGCCCACCCTGCCGGGTGCCACTTGGTAGAAAAATAGCACTACCTACAAACACCAGAAACTAGTTGCGACTCCTGGACAGAGACCAAGTTGGTTAATAAGTCGAGAGGGTCGAGTTACCGGAACCCAATGTGTGGTAGTATCGAGTCATTGGACAACATACACAGAACTCAGTGCTTAAGGACGGTTCCAGTGAGACAACCCACCATGTACTCCTACATGGCCTCTCACCGCTACCTTTACCAAATCGTGTTCACACACTTCACTCTCAGCATCAGAACATATCGTAACACTCCAATTCATTCCCAATGAACCAGACCTGACACAACTCTAAGCAATAGCAGGCATAGCATGGTAGGAACACATCAGTGGCTTCAATCAACTCCTACACATGCTAGTGGGTTTCAACTATTTACTGTGGCAATGACAGGTCATGCAGAGGAATGGGTTCAACTACCGCAGCACAAAGTAGCAGATGAATCGTTGTTGTCCTAATGCAATAACTGAGAGCAGGAGCGAGAGAGTAGGGTTTTATCGAAATGAACAAGGGGGTTTGCTTGCCTGGTAAATCAACAAGGGAGGCACTGCTTCACAGACAGGTACTCTGGAACGTCTCCGGAGCAGGACCTATCGAGAAGGAACGGTGCCGGCAATCAATACACAATCATATGCAACAATATGATGCATGAACATGGCATGTAGATGTGATGCTGTTGAGCTAATGCAACTAGTGTTCAATTGGTTTGAAGTCCATTTGAACCAAAGGTTCAAATGCATTTCTAAATTAGGTCTCTTATATATGCCATAATGTGTTTTCCCATATTCAGCATGTATAGGTTGGTTTTTTCATGCATGAAACTAGTACAGATGGAAAGATTGCATTTTTCTGATAATTTTTCATATATAAATTATTTAAATCTGAGCTACGGTTGAATTGTTATGAATTTTTGAAGTTTAAATCAATTTCTGGAATTTTCTGATTTAATTTAAATTCCAGAAAATGTATAATTGCGTCAGCATGACGTCATCATTGCATCAGCGGTCAACTGGCTGGTCCGGTCAAACCTGACGTGTGGGACCACACGTCAGTGACAGGGGGTTAACAGGGGTTATTTTAATTTAATTAAAGGTTAGGGGGGGTCGGGCCCACTGTCAGCGTCAGGGGGGGGTTAGTTAACGGTGATTAGCACTAAGCTAATCACCTGACGGGCCGGCCCCACCTGGCAGGCTCAGGCGACGGGGGCTCGTCGCCGGCGACCTCTGGACGCGGCGGAGTCCGCGCCACAGGCCACGGGGACGGCGTCTGAGAGCACCGGGGCGTAGCCCGGGCTCTCGCGCATCTGATAGAGTGGAGGGAGCGGGGACGGCCGGAGCTCGCCGGAGCGAAGTCGGGGCGGCGGCCGGAGTTCGGGACAGCGCGGGCGTGGGGCTGCAGCTCGCGTTCGAGCGAACGGAGCACAGGGCAGGCGGTAGCTACGAGGCAGCAGGAGCACATCGAGCTATCTACGCGAGGCGGAGGTGCTCGGGGGCACGGAGCTCGCCGGCCATGGCGGACGGCGGCTTCGGGCGCTCGTGGGGCAGCGGCTACAGGGCACGCGCGAGAGAGAGAGTGAGGGGAAAGGAAGAGAGGCTCACGGCGATCACGCAGAGCAGCACAGCGGGGTCGGGGAGAACCGGTGACGGCGAATCGATGGCGACGGACGGCGGAGCCCGAGGAGGAAGACGATGGCGATGGCGGCTACACAGGGCGTCCGGAGCTTCGTGGCTCGACGAGGAGGTGGAGGGGGTTGTGGCGGAGCTCGGGGCTCTACGGAGGGGCGAGGGACGGCGGGGAGCGCGTCGTTGACGAGCTGCGGCGCGGCAGTGCTTCGGGTGAGAGGAAGAGAGAGCAGGGGGAGAGGAGGAGGGCGAGGGAGAGTGAGAGGGCGGTCGGGGCTGCGTGGCGTCGTCCGGGGCGTCGAGGGGGAGAGAGAGGAAGCAGGAGGTGGCCAGCAGGGGGAGGTGGCGCGGCGGTGCCGGCGAGCGTCGGGCACACGCCCGTCCCCTGGCAGAGGAGGAAGGCGACAGGGGAGGGGGCCAGGCGGGCTGGGCCGCCTCCTGGCTGGCCGGCCTGCTGCTGCTGGGCTGCGCAGGGGAGGGGAGGCCCAGGTAAGTCCCTCCTCCCTTTTATTTCTGTTTTCTTTTTTTTTTAATTTTCTGACATTTGTTTGATTTAATAATATATTAAATCATTTAATTTTATTATGCCAATTTTTGCAGGAGCTTGATATATTATTCCAGAGCTCTTTTATAAATGGCATAATTTTTGGGCCATATTTCATATATATAGAAATATATTTCCAATGCAAATATTTATCGAATTAATCCAAATAGCCAAAATAAAATGTCCATGAGCTCCTGAAAATATTGTTTTGATTTTTATCTCTGTCCAATATTTTCAGAGGGCCACATGAGCATTTTCTTGGACCCTTTTGGAGAAATTTTTATCTGGGTCATTTTCAAAAATGATTCTGAGGGTTCCACCAATCCTCATTTCAAATTTAAATGAAATTTAAATATGATGCACAAATGGCTAGCTAGCCTAGGTCATACCAGACTAGGGATGTGACACCTTATCATATGGATGCTAGCGACACTATCATATACGTGAGTCAAAAGGCGCAAACGGTCCCGGGCAAAGGTAAGGCGACACCCGTGGGGATACCGTGCGTGAGGCCGCAAAGTGATATGAGGTGCTACAGCTAGATCGATGTGACATCGAGTCGGGGTCCTGACGATCGTACCATTACTTAAAAGTTGGGATACATCCAAAGGCATGCAATGCCACATGAATATAACAATACATCATACATGAGAGCAACATCCGACTACGGATGCAACACAAACAGAAACTCAAGCAATATCCACCCTACTAGCCCAGGCTGCCGACCCAGAACCTATCCCCTGATCAAAGAAGAAGCAGAAGGAGAACTCCAAAGCAAGTAAACATCACTCTCACGTCAGATCATTGCATAACCTGCACCTACAACTGTTGTTGCAGTAATCTGTGAGCCATGAGGACTTAGCAATCCCATTACCATGGGTATCAAGACTAGCAAAGCTTAATGGGTATGGTAACGATAAGTGGTGAGGTTGCAGCAAGCGACTAAGCATTGTATGGTGGCTAAGTTACGAGTACAAGAATAAGGTGAGAAACTACGCAAACGGTTGCAAACTAGTAATGATCAAGAAGTGATCCTAAACTACTTACGAGTCAAACATAACCCCACCATGTTCTCTTCCCGAACTTTGTAGAAAAGAGACGATCACGATTACACAGGTGGTTGGCGTATTTTAATTTGAATCTGGTGTCAAGTTCTCTACAACCAAATATTAAAAACTCCCATCTGCCACATAACCACGGGCATGGTTTTCAAAAGATTAGACCCTGCAGGGGTGTCCCAACTTAGCCCATGACAAGCTCATGATCCACGGAGACAATCCTCCATCGTGGGACATCCAATCAACCTCGGGATCCCGGTGCACAAGACATTTCGACAATGGTAAAACAAAACCAGCAAGACCTCCCGACGTGCTGACACCTTGATAGTAGCCACGTGTATCTCGTCTCAGGCCACGACGGATGAGCGAAGCGTACATGATCCAAAAACCCGAAGTTACCTAGGGGCGGTTGTCGGTGTCAAAACAGGCGGATCTCGGGTAGGGGGTCCCGAACTGTGCGTCTAAGGCTAATGGTAACAGGAGGCGGGGGACATAATGTTTACCCAGGTTCGGGCCCTCTCTATGGAGGTAATACCCTACTTCCTCCTTGATATCTTGATGAATATGAGTATTATAAGAGTTGATCTACCACAAGATCGTAATGGCTAAACCCTAGAAGTCCAGCCTATGAGGTTATGATTGTTGTGGCCAAACCCTAGAAGTCTAATCCCTCCGGTTTATATAGACACCGGGGGGGGACTAGGGTTGTACAAAGTCGGTTACAGAGAAAGGAGTCTACATATCCGAATCTCCAAGCTTGCCTTGCACGCAAAGGAGAGTCCCATCTGGACATGGGAAGAAGTCTTCTATCTTGTATCTTCATAGCCCAATAGTCCGACCAAAGTATATAGTCCGGCTGTCCGAGGACCCATTAGTCCAGGACTCCCTCAGTAGCCCCTGAACCAGGCTTTAAGGACGATGAGTCCGGCGCGTAGATTGTCTTCGGCATTGCAAGGCGGGTTCCTTATCCGCATACTCCAACATAGCCTTCCGAACATAGAAAACGTGTCCGGCTTTGCAAAACAAGTACCACACACAACCGTAGAGAGTATAATATTTGACGAGGCCAATCTGCTGACAACTTTTTGTAGCGTGACATCACGCCACTGCCCGGTCATTATTCTGAACTTTTTTAGCCTGTTGCTCCATATTTCGAGGTGCGTTCTCGCTGGCATGTCTTGTTGAAGTACAAATCGTGTCCCCTTATCACGGGATTCTCATCAATACGGGCATGGGTAACCCAACCGTGCCATCTGCACGACACTTCGGGAATAGGCGAATTTTAAGGCGAGGGGGAGGCGCATGACTTTTACTACCTTTATAAAGGGATAAGGATTCATCCTTGTTCACCCACGCCTTCTTCCTCCTCTGCCCATCCATTCTCGAGCTCCAGCACCCAAGCTCTCGCCTTCTCCGCCCAAAAAAGCACTCCAATCATGTCCAGATCTAGAGCAGGAGGCAAGTGGATGGCCTCCTCCGTCAAGAAGGAGGACATCAAGGAGCTCCGAGAGGCCGGGTACCTGGCCAAGGACATCACTCATCGACTCCAGCCAAGGGACAGATCGTCCCCACCCCAGAGCCCTAGGAAAGGATGGTGTTTCTCACACACTTCGTCCGTAGGCTGGGATTCCTCCTCCATCCGTTCGTTCGCAAACTGATGTTTTACTACGGGCTAAACTTCCATGACTTGGCCCCCAACTATATCCTCAACATGTCGGCATTTATTGTCGTGTGCGATTCCTTCCTCTGCATCCCACCTCACTTCGGCCTATGGCTGAAGACCATCAATGTGAAGCCAAAGGTGGTGAGCGGCCAACAAGCAGAGTGCGGAGGCACCACAGTGGGTAACATGCCCAATGTCACCTGGCCCGAAGGCTCCTTTGTGGAGACTATAAAGGGGTGGCAGTCGGGGTGATTCTACATCACCGAGCCGTGCGACTCCAATTGGGCGGTGGCCCCCGCATTTTGATCTGAAGTCTTGATGCGCCTCACCTCTTGGAAAGAGAAAGGCCTAGCCTGGGGCTCTTTAGACGAGCTGACAGGGCTCTAGATGTGCGTCCAGAACATGATAAACAAGAGAGTCAAGCTCGTCAATGTGATCCAGGTTATGCTTGTTCGTCGGATCCTTCTGTGCCAGTGCCGGACTTGCTATTTGTGGGAGTTCGATCCGGCCAAGCACCAGACGCTACCGCGAGACACCACCGCCCATGATCGAGGATCATGGACTTAGCTCAAAACGCCAGGTTAATCCGGTAAGTTCTTTCATGTTTTCAAGGTATACCCTTTACTGTCATATTTGAGGAGGGAATCTAAGCTTCCCTACCAATTTTTCAGGCCTAGATAGAGATAGCGGAGCGGATTAACTATACGGCTCCGCTGCCCGAAGATCCAGAATCCCCACTTATGACAAAGATGCTATTTCCGGCACCTTATGAGGTGCTGGAGAAGAAGGCCAAGAAGAAGGCCAAGGGGACCAGAGATGGTCTTCGTCACAAGGGCGCAGCGGACGCAATGTTCGAAGAGGCCTAGGATCACTCCTCTGTTGCCGAAGGTGACGAGGAAGAGGAGGAGGAAGAATAAATCCATCCCCCCCCACTAGGGGGAGAAAGAAGAGGACGGCCTCCACACATGGGGAGGTCGAGACGTCCAAGAAGGGGAAAACTTCCCTTCCGGACAACTCCGCGGTGGCCACCAATAGCAACGGGGAGTGCGAGCCCAGGGTCAAGCCCATGACCAAATCGTAAGTGTCCAGACACTATAGTATTTCTGGCCTTTTTTACTTTATAGTTTTTTAATGTGCTGGATCATGCACTTGCAGTCCGGCTTGGTCCAACATCGAGTTATCCTCCTCTTCGGAGGGATTGCTGGACCCGTCGGCGATGAACGACGGGTCCCTTCCGATGGCCTCCTCCCCCAAGGCCACGGACAGCACCGAGGTGTTGTCTTAAAGGATCCCAGGCTGGGGAGAGGCTCAGGAGGCCGTCCCAGTGGTGTCGAAGGGTAAAACCCCAGTTGCCGAACACATGGGGGGACAGACCCCTATGGACACCGACGGTGGGGGCCGTATCCAATTTGGCCCCCAGCCGAATACAGCTCCGGAGGCCCATGTGGCTCCGGACTTAGGCACCCTGCCTCTTTCGAAAGAGGGGGGTGAGCCAACTCCACCGGTGACCTCTGTCCATCCAGAGGCACCACATAGATTGCTCGAAACGCTGCGAGGCGCTTCCATTGTTGAGGAACACCGTACTCTTATGAGTACGGTGATTGAGAAGATCCAGTCCGCCAAAAGCGGACTGACCGAAGCCTGTACTAGCCTTCTAACAGGCTGTGAGGTAAATAATATAATTGGAAAAAGAATGTCACAGGATAGACAATAGCCCCTGATGCTCCGTCCGGTGTTCGGAAAGAAAAGCTGAACAGAGGATCAAATAATTTTCACAGGAGTCTAATCTGATATGTCTATGTGGATAAGCAGGCATCACTGCTGGCTGCGACCGCTCATACTACGGAAGTCTCCGGACTGAAGCAGAATTTGGAGCGGGCCGAGGAAGAGCTCGGCCAAGTGAAGAAGCAGTTGGAGGACAACCAAGGTATGTAGTAACCTGTGCGTATATTTAGGAAGGATGAATGGTTCATGCTGACTAAAGTGTCATGAAATTTATTAGGGGCCACGACCGAAGTAGCGTCCCTCAAGAAGGCGTTGGCCGAGGCCCAGGACAAAGCGGCCAAGGAACGCGCCACACGCGAGAAGCAGGAGGCCCGGGTCAGGGAGGTCCAGCAAGAGCTTCAGGACACCGTCAAGAAGTATGAGTCCTTGGAGCATGATTTTAAGGATCGAGAGTCCGAACTTGCAAAGGCCCGCCAGAGCGCACAAGATGCCTGAGCTGAAGCCCAGAGCGCCCTCCAGGAGATCCAGGTGGCCAACAAAATCATGGTGGGTAAGGCTTTTATAATGCAGAGCAAATATGTGAAGAAAGGTTCGTTTTACTAACCCAGATTTGGAGTTCTCCAGGGGCGTTTGCGGATCTGCCGCGCAGCGTATCAGACGCTGCCGAGTTCTATCGAGCCGAAGAGGGGAGCTCTATGGAGAAGCTATTTTGTTCTCAATACCTTGGACCAGAACATCCAGTGCCCTTTAGCGGTCAGTTGAAACAGCTGTCGAGCTGCATAAGGCGGCCGAACTAGCCATGAAGGACTTAATAATCTGGCTATGGCCCGTCGAGCCCATGCCCAGCAGCTACTTTGGACTGATGAGCGACTTGTCAGTGCCTGCCCATGGCTTGAAGCCATCAAGCGGTCGGTCTGTATCGAACGCGCGTGTATGGCCTTTGCCCACGCTAAGATGCATTGGGCAAAGATGGACGCCACGAAGCTGATGACCGAGGGGCCGCCTGAGGGCAAGGAGCACCGTTGCCCTGAACTGTATTTTGACAGTGTCCTGGAGGGATCCCACCTTGTGGCGGAGCAATGTGCCAAGGATATCATATTCCCATGAATACATTCATGTTATCTTGTCCTGTAATATGAAACAAGATCTTTATGTAATATGATGCTTGTTTATTTAAAACTTCACCTCCTGTGCAGCCGTTTGTGAAATCTGAGAGTTGGCCAGTTGTCAGCTTCTGCCCCCACATAGATAGTACGAGGGTGTTCAGGATAAATCTAAACAATCTTTACTCCAAATTTTGGTCCTTAAAGGAGGTGTTTAGCTCAGCGAACAAGGAAATTAGACTTATGGCTTTATCACCCTCACTTAGCCATAGGAGTTTGATAATGAAAATTTTGGCGCAACCCCTGGTGTCCGAAAGTCCGAACTTGGGGCGCTATACACGCCTAATCGGATAAAAACCGACTCATCGCGTAATGCGGAAAAATCTCTAAGGATTTGAAACCTCTCGAACAGCTGACCATCTCTCGCCGCATCATGACAGTGAGTTTTTGGCTTTCTCTACTAAGGTGCTCGTCTGGAAGAAACGGGACACAAGCACAGTAGTTCTCCCTTTACTACCCTAGCCGATATAGCAGAACGCAAGGTAGTAAGCATAGGAGCCGGGCAACCCAACTATTGACCAAAGACATGATTCAGAGCCGATGCATATAATGCTATAAGTTCGGGGTGCCAAACTACACTATAAAAATGTTCGGACTTTATTGCTGTGTTGTGGGGTATGATGAAGCCCCTAGCGAATTAAGGCATACCAGAGTGTACGGGTGCAATATATAAAAAATACAAAGACAAGGAAAAAATCAACTAATAAGCTGACGTTGCAAATATTGAGTCGCAAGTTATTTTCCATTGTAATTTGTTTAATACGTCAAGGCGTATTTGTACAAGGAATGTGATAAGAAAATAAGGCTATTTGACATGCCATTACCAAGGGCGAGCTGCGTGCGGGTATTTAAAACAGGTATAACGATCGTTAGCAGAGACCACCTGGGTTTCCCTTGTACCTCAAAGCTCCTTGCCTTCTTGGTGTATCCGTCCCGTAATAGATCTGATGTTTAGGTTATCAGAAAAGCCTCGAGAAGAGAAAAACATGAAATGAAAAAGAAAAAGTGAAGGTGTGCGGATCCAGGGGTGGTTAAGCCACCTATGGACCACGGTCTAGCTGTGCCTCCTTCCCTGCCTATGGTATTTTGAGTGCGTAGTTATGTATGCGCGACACGAATGTCACCGCTTGATTGGGACTAGGAGGGGGCCGACTTGCTAGTCGAGCTCTGGACGGGCTGGACTGTCCTGCTGCAGAGCAGTTTGGACTCGCTTGACGGTGTCCGGGAGCTTTACTGCCGAATTGAGGTTCTGCCTAAAAAGGCTACTTTGTACTTCTGCTGTCTTTTTGATTCCGTCGAAAATCTATTTTACGGTATAGGCGCTTATGACCTCCCCCTCTATGCCTTGCGGTAATGATTCCTCTGGAATTACGACCTTTACCACAACGGTGCCGTCCATGGATCAAATTATTTCGTGGATTGGATTTCACTTGCCTGTCTACGGTTCCCTTGCGTGTGCTCGGGATAGGTGTTTTGTATAAATGTTTCGCCGTATTATTAAGTATTATCCTTTAGTTTTTTTCTCTATCCAAAATATTATGAATTAGATAAATTTACATGCTTTCTCATTCCATTCGCGAGGAGCTGGATGAGAAGAAACTCTCATGTCCAGTTTTGCAGTAGAGATGGCACTAAGAAAGAGAACCATCGACTATAACCCCAAAAGAACCAGATTTCGCAAACAACATAGAGGAAGAATGAAAGGAAAATCCTGCCGAGGCAATCGTATTTGTTTTGGTAGATATGCTCTTCAAGCACTTGAACCCGCTTGGATCACGGCGAGACAGATAGAAGCAGGACGAAGAGCAATAACACGATATGCACGTCGTGGTGGAAAAATATGGGTACGTATATTTCCCGACAAACCGGTTACACTAAGACCCACAGAAACACAAGGGCCACGGTGTGCTCCTCAGTACGGAGGGAGCATTCCGTATTTCCATTGACTGTTATTACATCGTTTGGTTCGGGCATCTTGAGCTTGAGGTAGGCATAGTGCGGCACCGTATTGAATCGGGTGAATGCGGTTCGTCCAAGCAGTGCATGATAGCCACTGTGGAAGGGGACGATATCGAAGATTAACTCTTCGCTTTGGAAATTATCCGGGGATCCGAAGACCACTTCTAGTGTGATTGAGCCTGTATAGCAGGCCTCTACACCTGGTATGACACCTTTGAAGGTGGTTTTTGTGGGCTTGATCCTTGAGGGATCGATACCCATTTTGTGCACTATAGTCTGATAAAGCAGGTTCAGGCTGCTGCCACCGTCCATGAGGACTCGCGTAAGGTGGAATTCATCAATAATTGGGTCGAGGACCAGTGCGGCTAAACCACCATGACGGATACTGGTTGGATGGTCCCTGCAATCGAAGGTGTTCGGACAGGAGGACCATGGGTTGAACTTTGGGGCGACTGGCTCCATCGCATAGACGTCCCTGAGTGCATGATTGCGCTCGCTCTTGGGGATATGGGTGGCGTATATCATGTTCACCGTTTTGACTTGGGGGAGGAATTTCTTCTGTCCCCATGTGTTCGGTGGTCGTGGTTCCTCGTCGTCGCCATCGCTTTGTGACCCTTTCTCCTTATTCTCGGCATTTAACTTGCCAGCCTGTTTGAAGACCCAACATTCCCTGTTGGTATGATTGGCTGGTTTATCACGAGTGCCATCGATTTGGCATGGTCGATCTAGTATGCGGTCCAGACTGGACGGGCCCGGGTTATTTCTCTTGAATGGCTTCTTCCGCTGACCGGACTTAGAGCCACTGAATCCAGCGTTGACCGTCGTGTCTTCGGTGTTATCGCCATTGTTTCGACGCTTATGTCTATTGCGTCAAGGCTTGCCGCTGCTGTTTCTGGCTTCAGAAGTGCCATGTTCGCTTGTATTGTTGTTGCTACGGGCTAGCCAGCTGTCTTCGCCCGCACAGAAGCGGGTCATGAGTGTCGTGAGGGCTGACATGGACTTCAATTTTTCGTGGCCAAGGTGTCTGGCCAGCCATTCATCACGGATGCTGTGCTTAAAGGCCGCTAGGGCTTTGGCATTCGGACAATCGATGATCTGGTTGTGTTTAACTAAGAACTGAGTCCAGAATTTCCTGGCTGACTCTCCGGGCTATTGGATTATGTGACTTAAGTCATCGGCATCCGGAGGTCGGACATATGTGCCTTGGAAGTTGTCGAGGAAGGCGTCCTCCAAGTCCTCCCAGCTGCCAATGGAGTTTTCGGGGAGACTGTTCAACCAGTACCTAGCTGGTCCTTTGAGTTTGAGTGGGAGGTATTTGATGGCGTGAAGATCATCACCGCGGGCCATATGAATGTAAAGAAGAATGTCTTCAATCCATACCGCAGGGTCTGTTGTGCCATCATATGATTCGATGTTCACGGGTTTAAACCCTTCTAGGAAATTGTGTCCCATTACCTCGTCGCTGAAGCAAAGGGGGTGTGCGGCACCTCTATATCGTGCCAAGTCGGATGGAGTTCATCTGCGGTTTTCGGCCGGGATGTTATTATGTTTGTCACGTTCAGCCGGATGGCCATCGTTGCGCATCGGGGCACGCCCCCGTGATCCATAGATTGATCTTGTCTGACCTACTCTGTTTTCCAAGTTGCGCTGCAGGTCATGTGTATATCCCTGAGCTGTTGTATTTCTGTTTGTTTGGCGAGGTAGTGCAGGCTGGTGTTCGGCTCGAGGTGTCATTTTGTCCCGGCCACGTGGTGGTCGGTCGGCCGCATTGTACCTTTGTATGACGGGCTCCAGCGCCTCGTCACCGAACTGTGGTAATAGTTCGTGCTTCGGGTAGCTTTTGGTTGGGCGCTCAAGGCCATACTCCTTGGCTGCCAGGACATCAGTCCATCTTTCATTGAGCAGATCTTGATCAGCTTGAAGCTACTGCTGCTTCTTTTTCAGGCTTCTTGCAGTAGCAATTATCTGACGCTTAAAGCGTTCCTGTTCGGTGGGATCCTCAGGCACGATGAAATCTTCGTCACCGAGGCTCACCTCGTCCACGGAGAGCGGAAGTTAGTTGCTATCCTCCGTGTCTTTGTTCATGGCCTATTCGCCGGGGTTGACTCGCCCTTCCTCCCATTCCTCCTGCTCGGAGGTTGGTTCAACGGGGTCTTCATTGTTTTCGGCATTGTCCGGAGCGTTATTTTCTCCTATGACAGTATTGTTGTTTTGCTATGGTGTGGCTTAGAGTGGCATCGCTGACGTCAGCACTTTGGCTGTGTCTCAAGAGGTTTATCCTCGACTGGATTTTCATTGCCACCATTGTTTTCTTTGGGTGTATCCACAATGTATATGTCGTATGAGGGGGTGGCTGTCCAACGCCCTATATGCGGTGGTTCCTGCTCCTCTCCGTCATCGTCGTCCATACCGTCGATGTCTTAGGAGTCCTAATCAAGCATGTCGGTTAAGTCATCGACAAAGGCTATGAAGTGGATGGTGGGAGGGACACAAAGCTCTTCGTCGTCCGCTTCCCAATCGAGCCGGACATAGTTCGGCCGAGAATTCCCCGACAAGGAGAGGGATTTTAATGAGCTTAACACGTCGCCAAAAGGAGAGTGCTAGAAGATGTCCGCGGAGCTGAAATCCAAGACCGGTGCTCAATCAGGTTCAATGGATGCGGATGCACGCAGTCTGGAACCCATGGCCGAAAACGAGTCCGAGGTTTAGGTGATGCAAGCCCATCTCGATTTTGGGCCTGTGTGCGGCTCGAGCGCCACTGAGTCTGCGGCCTCCGTGGCGGGGTTAAGCTTCCCATCTTCGGACGACGCAGTCCGCTCCGGCTCTAGGGCCAGGGAGGTCACTGGCGCTATCTCCTGCGTGTGGCCCGATGACAGATCTAGGTCATGTTCATCATAGTGGCCGGGGACAGCTGTCATGGGCTCCAACCCGTCGAAGATCAGGTCTCCATGGATATCAGCCACAAAATTCAGGCTTCCGAATCTAACCTGATGGCCAGGGGTGTAGCTATCAATCAGCTCTAGATGGCCAAGCGAGTTGGCCCGCAGTGTGAAGCCACCAAATACGAAGATCTGTACGGGGAGGAAGGTCCCCCCTGGACTGCATTGTTGTAGATGATTGATGGAGCCATCAAGCCTTCTGATGATGACGCAGCGGAACTCTTAATGAAAGCACCAATGTTGGTGTCAAAATTGGCGGATCTCGGGTAGGGGGTCCCGAACTATGCATCTAAGGCTAATGGTAACAAGAGGCGGGGGACACAATGTTTACCCAGGTCCGGGCCCTCTTTATGGAGGTAATACCCTACTTCCTGCTTGATTGATCTTGATGAATATCAGTATTAAAAGTGTTGATCTACCACGAGATCGTAATGGCTAAACCCTAGAAGTCTAGACTATGAGGTTATGATTGTTGTGGCTAAACCCTAGAAGTCTAATCCCTCCAGTTTATAGTGTGACAGCCTGGTTTTTGCCCCCTCTTCGTTTCCTGATTTTCAGTTGGTTTGCTTTTGAAGTTTGGAGTTTTTGAATCTTTCATTTGGACTTAACCACTTGGGTACCCCTTGACTTTCACCCAAGTGTTTCACCTCCCTCTCAAACCATCACTCCATCTCTAGTTGATCCCGAAATATCCTTTGGAATATTTTTCTTTAATGAAAAATATTCATTTTCCTCTCCAAAACCCTAGCTAGCTCAATGTGCTCCAAAGCAACCCCAATTTTTCTTGCCCCTAAAATCCTGAGAAAAATCCCAATTATTCTTTGAACCCTAGGACACCTTTCTGAGCGAAAATATTTCATCACTTTTTGGAATATTTTGGCTACAGAAAATATTTTCATTTCTGGACAGAAATGGTAGTTTCTACAGCAACTACCATTTTACTAGCTCCGTTGTAGCTGGTTTTTCTTGTGCATTTTCACCTTAGTAAGTGTTGGCTAGCCTCAAAGCCCAGCCCTCAACTCCCTATGGTTAGACCACAATAAACCTTCAAAGTTACTGTCCAAAAACTTACCTGGAGTGTAAACTCATTTCTACTGCACCTGAAACCCAACCCAAGCCTGGTAACACTCAAAACTACCACGGACTACACGCCAAACATGAAGTTTGTGCTTAGGTTGGTCCGTGGTCATAGTTCACGCGGTGACCGCATTCGTCCAGGCGTGCTGGCATGCAACACACGCGCTCTGAGTGCCGCCGAGCGCTCTGTTGCGCGCGTGCTCGCTGCCCAGCCTGCCAGAGCGTGCCAAACCACGCCACCATCACCGTCTCTACTCACATAACTCTGCCCTGGTAGTCGCCGACACCGGAGCTTGCCGCAGCGGGCACGAGCACGGTCCGGCCAACACCACAGTGCGTGGCGCACTATGCTCATCGTTTTCCTCTCGCCCCTGTGCTCGTCTGCGCTCGCCAATAGTCCCCGCATGAGCTCCGTCTTCTTCCCCCTCTCTCACCGACGTCGTTCATCGCCGGGCGCCGCGGACAGGTGTCCTCCGGCGGAGCCCAAACCCCCCTCGCTGCTCACCTATAAATACGGCCACCCCCAGCCTCCTCGAGCACCTCACTCCACTCCCACACACCCCACAAGCTAGTAGAAAGCCGTAGCCCGGACGGGCAGGCCGCGGGCTGCCGTCCCCAAGATCAAGCTTGCCTGCAATCCCCTCGGGTCATCCCCGCAGCTTCAGCCCTTCCCAGGCCAGGGAAACCCTTCCAGGGCCTCCGCCACTCTCCGGTGGTGCCGTTCCGCCCGGTTGGAGCCCCTAGAGTCGCCCCTAGCCGTTGTCGCCTTCGTCTCCGGCGACCGCCGCTCTCTGCCTCTCCTGGAGAGGTTGTTTCCGGCGTCGTCCGACCACCCCTAGCCATCCTACGGGTACGGGCAGGTGCGCCTTCATCTTCTCTCTCCATCCCTCCCTCTTGTTTTGTCCCAAGAGCCCTCGCTGCCGGCGTGCGCTCCGGCGAAGCCTCACCGCTCTCTGTTTGCCTCTCCCCCTCCTCCTCACTTGACTAGTGAGGCCCGCTAGTCAGCTACTCTGTATGAGAGTGAAGCGGTACGAGTGGTGGTGCCCTGGGCGTTTACGCCTTCGACGTCACCCCCAGTCTGTTTATTTTTAATTCAAATTTCATTTAAATCCAGAGAACTTCAAATGGCCACAACTTTTTATCTTTAAGTCCAAATGCATTGATTCTTTTTGCATTGTGTTCTTTGTCAAAAAATCTAGAAGCTCACCAAATTGAGATTTTTCCCTGCTGTCTAGATTTTCTGGTGAATTTCAGAAGGTTTCTTGATGATTTCCTTTTATGTTTTTAATTATTTTCAGAAGACCAGGCTTGTCTTGAGGATCACCAGGAGGTTTGTGAACCTCATTTGCACTAAGGCAAGCCGCAGCAACATTTTCGTACTACCATTACAATATTTGTGATTTTCTACTTGAACAAATGATTATCCATGCATTTAAATTATTAATATGTTAATTATATTCTCCTAGATGCTTGTTAAAGTAAATATGCTTGATTTACAGAAAGTTTGAAGTGAACTTAGTTGGTAAACTAATGATGATTTAGTTATTGTGTGATGAATGATAATATGGTTATGGATATAAATAATTAGTGAGATTATTTTCTTGCATGAGTAAAGATGATAAAATTTGCTAGAAAAGATTCTGGTTGAAGTAAGGGTTGATCTTAACTAGAGAAGTATCATCAGTTGTTGATGCTCAGTGTGAGCATAATTGACTCATTCATTTCCGTTGATATGTGATGCATAAGTTGGTGATGCATGTCATGGCATTATGACGCCGGTTAGTTTCACTTTAAGTTGAACCTGTTAATAACTCAACTTGAATATGTTGTTGACCGAGTCATGGTGCCGCTGAATCGAGTCTTTCCTAGTGCAACCACATTTTCCAATATGGGACGGCCTTTATTCGTTTCATTATCATGCCTCTGGTCGGTGCCTCCATCTAGGGAAGGTTATGGGCGTGTTGTACCCTGGCCCGGTTAGCAAGCATTACCTTGTGAGCCCATTGTTAAGTTCTTGGTACCCGGTCCCTGTGTGGGATCGTGGCCACGACGGTGGTCGTTGTGTTGGTAGACACGGGGCCACCCAGGACAAGCCCGATGGGGAGTGAGTCGGAGTGTCCGGGAGAGTGTCATGGCAATGGAGGGGTTTCATCGGAATGACGTTGGTCCATCGAAATGGGAGTGCGACGCCATGGGTTCCGTGGTGTGGGTCCAGTGCGCTACCTCTGCAGAGTGTATTAATCTATCGATAGTCGAGTCCACGATTAAGGACACGCTCGAAAGTAGGTCACACCATGGATCAACATTTAATGAATTTTGCACACTAAGTATGAAGTTTGCATTGCGTTGGTGGCGGGAAAGCCATCGTGTTGATTTGGACCAGAGGTTGCTCGTGGTTGTGATCACCGTAAGGATCACGGGCCAAATACTGGTCGTGGTTGTGATCGCCATAAGGATCACGGGCCAAATACTGGTCGTGGTTGTGATCGCCGTAAGGATCACGGGCCAAATATTTGTCGTGGTTGTGATCACCGTAAGGATCACGAGATGTCTCTGGGTTGGTGTGTTTGTGATCCAGGAGCAATCACGTTTGGTAAGCCAGTCCAAGGGACGATTATCACAAGGGCATGGTCACAGCATGTTGGATATATTGTTGCATTATTATTATTAATTGGTTAATTGTCATGATATTGTTTGTCATTATGTTTATGTTTGTTGTGAGCTTGCAAGTATATTCAATGTACTAACCTAGCGTGTCATGCCAGATTTCAGGAAACTCCCGTTGGAAAGAAGTGTTGTCCGAGTCTAGATCGTGTCCACATCGGTGTCCCTGTGCTATGGAGTTCCGCTACGACGTTGTTCCGTTGCCGTGTAGTTGTCATGATCGAGTCCCCTTTATGTTCACTAAATAATGTACATAATGTTCAGCCGCATCGTGTGTGCCACTTGGCCTCGACAACTTTTTTAATATAAACTCTAATCCGCTAGCATCAATAAAGTGGTTTTTCTTTGTACCAAGATGTTGTGTGTTGCCAGAAGACAAGGTCTCTGGGCTGGCAATGCATGGTAAACCGGTTGCTCTGAGCCGGGGTGCCACAACGCTTGGTATCAGAGCCGCGTTGACTGTAGGCCACGCTAGACTATGACGAGTTAACTGGATGCTAGATACGAGTTGTAGTTGAGTGCCGGTAGCAATTGTAGCTGGTTGTTGCATTGCATGCACTGATTTTTATTTTTATGATAACTTGCTAATGATTGTGAGTGTAGATGGCTCCGGTGTCGTATCCGTGCCAGTTGCAGCTGATGCCGTACACGTCGTCGCATCTCCTCTGTAACGTGTGGCGTCAGTTGTACCCTCTCGGTGACGACCCAGCCTATCGTGTGTACCGGGAGCGTCTAGCTGACTCAGTGTATGAGTATCACGCCGTGGTTACTCTGCGCACGAGTTCCGATTCCAGCACTTACACTCATACCTCTTGGAGCGGTTGTGCTTCTGCCGCTTCTCAGGCTCTCCAGTTTGCTGCATTCAAGGTCCTTGTTGAGCTTCGCTACATTGAGGTCTGGATGCAGAACCATACAGGTTTCTACTACTATCCTTCTCTTCATGATAATGGTCGTGTCCGTTTCCCTATCATTGATTCGGAGTCCGATAGTGTTGCTAGCCACCTTTCTCGTTATATCACTACTAGCTATATTATGATCTACGAGCTAGCTCGAGAGCTGACTCGTGCCCGTACTGCTTTAGCCTCCACTAGATCAGTCACTACTCCAGCATCTATAGGATTTACTCCCTATATTCCAGCCAGTTCCACTTCCCCTGTTTCACTGGTTACTCCTCCGAGTAGCTTGGGCACCGCGACCGTGAGTCCACTTAGTGCTCCTGTTGAGTGGGTTTCACTTCCTGCCACTCCTGTAGCCCCGATGCTTCACCCTACACCTGCCTCGGAGGGATAGCCCTTGAGGCAGCGTCATCATGTCACCTTTAACCCAGAGGTCTCAGTTAACCCCGTCAGTTCAGGATCCGAGTCCGCTTCAGGAGAGGACCCCGCAACACCAACAGAGCAGTAGAGCTTCTGAGTATTCGCAGTCGTCCAGATGGTGTATGGATGTAGTCGTATGAGTCATGATGTTTCGTTTCAGGTATGAGGGTAGTTGAACCTGGCATGTTGTTATCTTTCATGTATGAGTCTATGTATAATTATGTTGGACCTCTATTTCATTCGCCGCATTTTCTTCGTCATTTCAGTTTTTCTCGGGCTTTTGTTGCTGGCTTCCCCCAATTTATTTTGAATGCTTCTCATCTCGGTTGCGTTGCCTTGGGAAAAATCACAATAGGATGACGCGGGGAGGCTGTAGTAGCAATGTTCGTGAGGGTTCTCCTGTTCGTCGTTCCGCACGACAGGCAGGACACTCACTCGAGCCATACGTTCCACCACCGCCTCCACTGCCCGCCCTCCACCGAGCAAATTCTGCGTATGTTTGAGGAAAGGTGGAATAATGATCTGATTGAAATATTGTCAGGACCCCGACTCAATGCCACATCGATCTAGCATGTAACACCTCATATCACTTTGTGGCCTCACGCACGGTATTCCCACGGGTGTCGCCTTACCTTTGCCCGGGACCGTTTGCGCCTTTTGGCACATGTATATGATAGTGTCGCTAGCATCAATATGATAAGGAGCCCGGGCTGACATGGCTAGTCGTAAACCCAAAGTGGCACAAACTTACAGGGACAGGCATCCATGACCCAGCATCGAACGTGTCGGTCATCAGCGAGTGAATCCAGGCTGTAGCACTGGGCTAGCAGGACACCGGTGAACCGGGCTGTAGCGGGCTAACAGGACTCCGGTATTCATCGCGTGACATTTCCCCGAGGGGACAGACACAGGAACGAAGAAGGACACATTCCGGCCAGCCTAAGTGTTCCAGAGCAGTAGCAAGCTACCATGGCTCAGTGGAAACACTAGGAGACATTTCCCGGTAAGAGAGGCTACTAAGGATAAACAACTAGATAGTCAGATCCCACACATACCAAGCATTTCAATAACATACACACAATATGCTCGATATGTGCAAATACAACATGGCATCACAACATGACTCTACGACTCAAGTATTTATTCATTAGGCTCCGAGGAGCGAGATATTACAAACATGGGTCTCACGACCCAACATTCAGAGCATACAAGTCAAAGCACAAGCGGAAGCTAACATGTCTGAGTATAGACATCTACAAATGAAAAAGGCTTAGAAGCCTAACTATCTACCAGATCCTGCCGAGGGCACAAGATCGTAGCTGAGGTAACAAGCTAAACGTCGAAGTCCACGTGGAACTACTAGCGAGACTGAAGTCTCTCTGCAAAAACATAAAATAGGCAAACGTGACTACAAATGTACCCAGCAAGACTTACATCAGAACTAACTACATATGCATCATTATCAACAAAGGGGGTGGTGGAGTTTAACAGCAGCAAGCCAGCTTTGACTCGGTGGCTATCCTGAACTACGAATGCAAGTAACACTTTTGAGGTGGCGCACACGAGTCCACATATTCACCATAGCAATACACCACTATGGATCCGCTCTCGTCTCCCTACGAGAACGCGATCCATAGCACTCACGCTTATCTTGCGTATTTTAGAGTATCCACTTTCACTTGTCTATGAACTGTTAGAGGCAACCCAGAAGTCCTTTACCGCGGACATGGCTATTCGAATAGATGATGTTAACCCTGCAGGGGTGTACTTCTTCACACACGCTCTCACCACTTACCGCCATTTACACGACATGTACTCGGCAACCTTCAAGCGGAAGCCCAACGAGGGTGTCGGCCACGACCTACCTAAACACTCAAGTCTCTAGTCCAGGTTTATCGCCTATTCGGGTTCCATCCGCGAGGAGATCCGGCCGGAGTTTTGCTCACAGCCCCAAACGATGTGTGCAGGGTTCCCGAGACACCAAACGGGCACCCGGTATAGCGTGCCACGTGCCTACCGCATCACAACCCACCACTCCGGTCAGCGCTGCCCACGGCCTCCAGCATACTACAAACACCAAAAACTACTTGCAACTCTTGGACAGAGGACAAGGGTGAATAAGAAGCCGAGAGGGTCCATTGGTTTTGGGCCCAATGCATGGTAGTATTTGTTTCATGGATCACAAACACAGAACTCAGTTCCTGAGGACGGCTGCAATGAGACAACCCACCATGTACTCCTACATGGCCTCTCACCGCTACCTTTAACAAATCGTGTTCACACACTTAGCTCACACACAGTAGGACATGTTCACACACCTCTGATTCATCCTCGATGAATCAGACCTGACTCAACTCTAAGCAGTAGCAGGCATGACAACAAGCATGAATGAGTAGGCACAACAGGGCTCAAACAAATCCTACTCATGCTAGTGGGTTTCATCTATTTACTATGGAATGACAAGTCATGCAAAGGATAAAGGGGTTCAGCTACCGCAGCAAGTAACAGTTGAATCATTGTTGTCCTAATGCAGTAAAAGACAGAAGGAGCGAGAGAGTGGGATTGTATCGGAATGAACAAGGGGGTTTTGCTTGCCTGGCACTTCTGAAGATAGTATAGTTCTTCATCGGTGTCATCGATCACATCGTCGGTACACGTCTACTGAGAGGGAACAAGCACCGACAAACAAAGAAGAAACATAATCAATGCAATGCATAATATGATTCATGATCATGACATGGCAATATGAATGTGTTTGGGCCTAATGCAAGCTAGATCAGATTGAGATGAGTCCATTTGAACCAAAGATTCAAATGCAAACCCATTTTAAGAGGCCATATTAGTGTATTAACTTGTTTCACCTAAACAACAAGGTTAAAGTGTTCTGACATGCATGAAAATGGTACAGATGGATAGAGTGCATTTTTCTGATCATTTTTCATATATAATTTGTTTGATTTGGAGCTACGGTTGATTTTCTATGATTTTTAGAAGTTTTGGTTATTTTCTGGAATTGAATAAGAATAAATCCAGAAAAGGCATTACTACATCAGCCTGACATCATCATGAAGTCAGCAGGTCAACGGGGCACGGTCCGGGTCAAACCTGACCAGTGGGGTCCACTGGTCAGTGACTGGGGCTGATTAGTGTCGCTGACATGTGGTCCCAGTCAACGGCCACGTCAGCAAAGTCAACATGTCATCTGGGGCCAGTCAACAGCCATGTTAGTGCGGTCAAAGCTAACGGGTGGGGCCCATGTGGTTAATTTAAACTAAACAGGAGTTAACCCGGGGTTAGTTAAGGGCGTGGGGCCCATATGTCAGTGAGAGAGGGCTTAATTAGTAGGGTCATTAGCCCCTAATGATGGCGCCACGTCAGCACGTCGGAGACTAGCCGGCGGCGACCACAGAACACGGCGGGGGCACGCCGACTTGTGCTAGAAGCGTCGGTTTAGCGCGCTGAGGGCACCAGGGCATAGCCCTTGCTCTTGCGCATCCAGAGAGCCAAGTGGGAGGGGCTGGGGTCGAACGAGCTCGCCGGAGTCGAGCCCTTGGCGGCGGCTGGCGTTCGAGTACGCTGTTAGAGGGCATGGGAGGGGCAGCTACTAATGCCTGTAGGTTCTTAGAGGCGCGCCGAGCAAGCTGGTGTGCTCGGATACGGGCTGTAGTGCCCATGGCCTCGTCTGCACCTTTGCCGGCGGCAAGGAGCTCACGACTTCGGTGGAAACGGCGGCTGTAGGATGAATTAGGCGAGAGGGTATGGGGGAAACGGTGCAGCGGCTCACCGCGGTTCTTCTGGGGCTGCTGGAGAGGCAGGGGAGACACGGGGTCCGGCGAAACGTCGGCGGGGATCTCCGGCACCCGAGGACGGAGACGACGGTGTTGGCGAGGCTCCGGAGCGTTTGGCGTTGCGTAGCTCATCGAGGAGGTCGAGGACGATGCGGCGGAGCTCCTGGACTGGTCGGGGAAGCGAGGGGGAGGCGGTGGGCATGGCAACGCCGAGTGGCGGCGACAGCGGCGCTCGGGCGTGTTCGGGAGAGGGAGCAGGGAGGAGGAGAGAGGCCAGGGAGCGATGGAGAGGCAAGAGGGGGTTCGTGGCGTCTCCCTGGCACGCCTGGGGGGGGTCGAGGCTGCGCGGCTGAAGCAGGAGGTGGCAAGGCGTTGTCGGCGCGCTTGCCACACACATGCCTATCCTCCTGACAGGAGGAAGACGACAGGGAGGCTGGTGGTGGGCTGGGCCGCAGGTGGGCCAGCACAGGAGCTGGGCCGGTTGCTGGCGCCAGGTAAGTGCCCCAGGTAGGCTCTCTCTCTCTCTCTCTGTTTTTTCTATTTATTAATGTTTTCTATTTCTCTGTAACTTCTGGGCTTTATTAAAAATACCAGGACGTTTCCAAAAATCATGAAGCTAATCATGGCTACTGTTTAGAATATATCCAACAGTAAACATTTTAGTTTATGATTATTTGAGCATTTAAAATATTTTATAGCATTTAAATGCCCAAATGCAAATACTATAGGATTTAATTCAAGAATCCAGGAATATCCTAGAAATAGGTTCATCATTTTTGGCAGAGGTTTTCACCTTTATCAGAAATCATGAACATTTTCAAAGGCATTTTGGGTTCATTGAAAATGATTTTATTTGAGCCTATTTGCATTCATTTGGTGCTAGGGTTTAAACAATCCCCATTTCAAGTTTCAAATAAATTTAAATATGAGGCATGGATGCTTATGCAACTACCTGCAAACAAATTCTAGGGATGTGACAACTCACCCCCACTAAACAAGAATCTCGCCCCAAGATTCAAGACGTGAGGCAAGAAGACAAAGGGGACACTAAGCATCACAAACTTCATGATCCAACTGTCTTCTCAAGGTTGTTGATTTGCCGAATCAAATTGATCTTGATGTCTTTCCTTCGAAATCTTCATCCAGCATGACGATGACAGAGGGAAACTCTACGGAATTGATCTTCTCAAAGATCGAACAACTCGGGATCAACTCACAAAATGGAACATAGCAACATCTCTCGAGCTGAGACACGAAGCACACATCTAGAGGGATGGAGTGGAACAGATGATGAGGGTTCACTAGGTAGACAACAATTCCACACTTACGAGGGTGGTGAACGGTTGTCAATGTAGCGAGGAGTTGAGTTGCCATGATACCTCAGCGAGACATCCTGGAGGAGGGTGAGTCGTAGATTATTACCTTGAGTGGCAAAAGAATTATCTTTGATTCAGGGATCATTGAAACTCTTTATACCAGCCTAAGGCAATTCTTGAGCGATCGTTTGGAGGGGTTGGGTAGAATGGTATACTCGGACTAGTATAGATGATGTGGATTACCTTGATGAAGACAACACAAGGGATGATTTTGCTTATCATCGGAAATGGATGGGACCCAAGATAGGATGGCACAATGATGGTGCAAGCTGGGAACAAAACACAAATGCTGGGAATGATTCTAGTAACTGGGAGAAACTCAACAGCAGAGAGCAATTCCACTGTTGAAAATTTATAGCATAACCGAGGAAACTGGAAGCAATCCCAGTTGGTAACTATGATAGCACCTAGTGCTTCTGCGTGCTCTCAAGAACTTGAGCAATTCCATAATCATCATAGTTCTACCAACATCTATGAAAAGAATGTTAATACAACTACATACTACCATGATGAATAACGATGGAGGATGCAGATGGAAAGGAAGACAACACTTTCTCAAATTTCACCCTGGCAATGCCAAGGAAACAAAATCTGGATGATCGACCGAGAGACATTTAGCACTCCGCTTCTAATGTTCTCCTTGATGTACTAGCGTATCCCATTCATTGATATGGTTTGATATCTAGAACATCAAGTAAAGGTCGAACTTCGGAAGCACAAAAATCATAAGGCACACAACTAGGGAATAATTCCTACGAAGTCCTTATGGGGAGGTGGTTAACTTCTTCAACCAAGATACTACAATAATAGGCCTTCCGGCTAGGTGTGTGGGCCACGACATCCACGTTACCGGGTACAGAGAGACCAATATTATAATTCTTGGGACACGTTCCAACCATCATATCTGCTTGAGATTCAGATCTAGTTGGTGTTAGAATAGTCCAGACTCATCAAGTCTAGAAAGAAAAATGAAAGTTTGCAACACAAATCGACGATATGACGTTGCGAGATTCTCGGGAAATGGACTACGATAGCAAGCTCCAAAACATGAGCTGGTTCTGCTACAAACATGTGAACACGTTGTCCCAAACAAACATGGCCACATAGTAGTCTTATAATAAAACACTACCGAGTTCAGGTGGGGAATCATCATCGAGGATATCGAAGTCCTTGCATAAGGCATGCTCTTAAGAAGGAACTTCTTCTCCTTGAACAAGTCAATCAGTGGCTTGGTGTTCTAGGAAACACATATAGAATGGAGGCGGCCAACCTATCAAACCATAGAATACTTCGCACATGCGTGACTAACTTGGGACGATTCCAGAGGAAGCAAAACTAACTTTCTCGAATCCACGACGGTAGCTTGCATCAAATGCACATGAGTTAGAGAAAGTCACTTATTTCATCCGAACATATGCTTCATGAACGGGACATGAAGACATTGCGTATAAAGTTTCCAACACTAGCTTAATGTTCAACAAAATCATGGAGGAGATAGGGATGTTGTCAATGGGCTTAACAACAATTCATCCAGGTTCCCATGGAGATAGAATTCCATAACTATGTGAACAAGGTGATAGTATTGGTCAGACCCAAAAGACATAATGGTGTATGCTCGAGGAAAATCCACGAGTAAGACAACATTACGAACATCGTTGGTTCTGATTTGACTTGATGATAGCCCATACTCAAGTTAAAGTTTTGGCAAGACAACAGATCCAACAACTGATCACGAGGACCAATTGGTGAAGGTATCATCTTTCTTCAACACACACACAAGATATCCCTTAACATGAACTAAGTCAGGCAGCTTTTATCTCCCAACTCTCCAAGTTGTTGTTCAGCTTACCCAACTAGCTCAGGGATACTCGATACAGATCCTTGGAGAAGGGGTGGTTACAAGAAACCAACTTGATCACGAACTCAACATAGCGGTCAGGTGACAACCTAGTAATACTTCCGAGAAGATATCCGGAACATCATGAACCACCGATATGTTACTAAGCTCGAGAACAATCTTGCTTTTAGAGCAAGATGATATGATCAAATAAGCAAGGGACCGAAAAATCCGAACTCATTGATCGAAGAGTGCACCAGAAATAAGGACTAGGTAGCACAATCAACCTTAGTATGAAGATTTAATAACCAACTCGCTAAGAATGAGGATATTATCCATTTACTACCAAGCAACACGGTTGCTAGGAGTATTGATTTCACACATCACAATTCAGTTGTCGGTGTTCCGGTTACAATAACACGAAACCGAGGAATGAATAATGATGGCGAGAAGTATCACTGTGTCAAGAGTTCATAGGATGGTGTGCAATTCCCATGACAATCCTAACATAAAGAGGGCAATACTTCGGGGAGGAACAGAATCAAAAGCTGGATTAGCATTTTGATCTGCGAAGTACAATTGCTTTGACCCAATCCTGGATATGGATGAGGTACTGGAGTTTGTTTCTCCTAGTCATTCCGGAATAGAATGGCTTGACAGACCACAAGAATAATAGGCATCGATGAACACGGGTGCACAACTATTTCCGCCTATCAATTGATAGACGGGGGGTTAGGATACAACTAAAGAGGGACAACCCAAAAGAACATATGATTTTCTCAGTTGTGGATGCATAGATTAATATGTCAAACCAAGTTCAACAGGTTTCTTCCAGATAACCCATGTAGAAAGGTAGAACTGGCAGAATCACAATTATGAATGAAGAACTCCTCAAGAGTACTCTGATTGTGATCTTTTGGTTCAAATAACTTCTGCCTTAATGGTTCATGGTATTTGGAAGAAGGAAATACCACTGACCTCAAGGACTAATGCAAAGGTTACTAATATCCTAGAGGAACTAGCAAACACTATCAACATGAGGTAAGTAGGGTGAATCTCGGGTTCAAGAACCCAGGAATAGAATGCCTACTACTAAGTTGCATCACGGGATGCTTTCGAGAATAAAGGCCAGAATTATCACACCGGGAACACAAAACATGGCTAAATTACTAGGTGACTCCCTAAAACACCTAGGGTCATAATAATAGCTCCAACATATATGTCAAGGCAATAAATTACATCAACGCACCGGTTAATGTGCTTATTCTGACCATAAAGGACATCGGGAACGGAAAGAAAGGATTTGCAAGTGCATCAGATTGTTTAGAAACCTGGGATGACTCGGACAACATAACGGCTGTAAATGCTCAAAAGTTTGGAGACATACCACAAAAATGGTGGCATAGCCACTCAGAAGCACAATATCAAGGTTTCGTGATCAACAGTTAACATACGGAAGTAATAGGAACTGAAACGAGGCTTAAATCCAACAATCCTATAAGTCTATGGATTAGTAACACGTGATCCTGATAGATAGATGAGAAGGCCTAGTTCTTAATCCCCGTAGAAGAGAAGAGGATGACTCAGATCAGAAGGCCATGAGGTATAAGGAGTAAAAAGAGCCTTACGTTCCCTCCCACAATCAATTCCCTAACATAACTAAAGCATTTCTAGACACAACTTCGACCAGTTTGGCTTGGTAATCCTACAGGCACTCAAACTCTGATACCAAAGCTGTCAGGACCCCGACTCAATGCCACATCGATCTAGCATGTAACACCTCATATCACTTTGCGGCCTCACGCACGGTATTCCCATGGGTGTCGCCTTACCTTTGCCCGGGACCGTTTGCGCCTTTTGGCACACGTATATGATAGTGTCGCTAGCATCAATATGATAAGGAGCCCGGGCTGACATGGCTAGTCGTAAACCCAAAGTGGCACAAACTTACAAGGACAGGCATCCATGACCCAGCATCGAACGTGTCGGTCATCAGCGAGTGAATCCAGGCTGTAGCACTGGGCTAGCAGGACTCCGGTGAACCGGGCTGTAGCGGGCTAACAGGACTCCGGTATTCATCGCGTGACATTTCCCCGAGGGGACAGACACAGGAACGAAGAAGGACACATGCCGGCCAGCCTAAGTGTTCCGGAGCAGTAGCAAGCTACCATGGCTCAGTGGAACACTAGGAGACATTTCCCGGTAAGAGAGGCTACTAAGGATAAACAACTAGATAGTCAGATCCCACACATACCAAGCATTTCAATAACATACACACAATATGCTCGATATGTGCAAATACAACATGGCATCACTACATGACTCTACGACTCAAGTATTTATTCATTAGGCTCCGAGGAGCGAGATATTACAAACATGGGTCTCACGACCCAACATTCAGAGCATACAAGTCAAAGCACAAGCGGAAGCTAACATGTCTGAGTACAGACATCTACAAATGAAAAAGGCTTAGAAGCCTGACTATCTACCAGATCCTGCCGAGGGCACAAGATCGTAGCTGAGGTAACAAGCTAAACGTCGAAGTCCACGTGGAACTACTAGCGAGACTGAAGTCTCTCTGCAAAAACATAAAATAGGCAAACGTGAATACAAATGTACCCAGCAAGACTTACATCAGAACTAACTACATATGCATCATTATCAACAAAGGGGATGGCGGAGTTTAACAGCAGCAAGCCAGCTTTGACTCGGTGGCTATCCTGAACTACGACTGCAAGTAACCCTTTTGAGGTGGCGCACACGAGTCCACATATTCACCATAGCAATACACCACTATGGATCCGCTCCCGTCTCCCTACGAGAACGCGATCCATAGCACTCACGCTTATCTTGCATATTTTAGAGTATCCACTTTCACTTGTCTATGAACTGTTATAGGCAACCCAGAAGTCCTTTACCGCGGACACGACTATTCGAATAGATGATGTTAACCCTGCAGGGGTGTACTTCTTCACACACGCTCTCACCACTTACCGCCGTTTACACGACATGTACTCGGCAACCTTCAAGCGGAAGCCCAACGAGGGTGTCGGCCATGACCTACCTAAACACTCAAGTCTCTAGTCCAGGTTTATCGCCTATTCGGGTTCCATCCGCGAGGAGATCCGGCCGGAGTTTCGCTCACAGCCCCAAACGATGTGTCCAGGGTTCCCGAGACACCAAACAGGCGCCCGGTACACCGTGCCATGTGCCTACCGCATCACAGCCCACCCCTCCGGTCAGCGCTGCCCACAGCCTCCAGCATACTACAAACACCAGAAACTACTTGCAACTCCTGGACAGAGGACAAGGGTGAATAAGAAGCTGAGAGGGTCCATTGGTTTCGGGCCCAATGCGTGGTAGTATATGTTTCATGGATCACAAACACAGAACTCGGTTCCTGAGGACGGCTGCAATGAGACAACCTACCATGTACTCCTACATGGCCTCTCACCGCTACCTTTACCAAATTGTGTACACACACTTAGCTCACACACAGTAGGATATGTTCACACACCTCTGATTCATCCTCGATGAATCAGACCTGACTCAACTCTAAGAAGTAGCAGGCATGACAACAAGCATGAATGAGTAGGCACAACAGGGCTCAAACAAATCCTACTCATGCTAGTGGGTTTCATCTATTTACTGTGGAATGACAGGTCATGCAAAGGATAAAGGGGTTCAGCTACCGTAGCAAGTAACAGTTGAATCGTTGTTGTCCTAATGTAGTAAAAGGGAGCAGGAGCGAGAGAGTGGGATTGTATCGGAATGAACAAGGGGGTTTTGCTTGCCTGGCACTTCTGAAGATAGTATAGTTCTTCATCGGTGTCATCGATCACATCGTCGGTACACGTCTACTGAGAGGGAACAAGCACCGACAAACAAAGAAGAAACATAATCAATGCAATGCACAATATGATGCATGATCATGACATGGCAATATGAATGTGTTTGGGCCTAATGCAAGCTAGATCAGATTGAGATGAGTCCATTTGAACCAAAGATTCAAATGCAAACCCATTTTAAGAGGTCATATTAGTGTATTAACTTGTTTCACCTAAACAGCAAGGTTAAAGGGTTCTAACATGCATGAAAATGGTACAGATGGATAGAGTGCATTTTTCTGATCATTTTTCATATATAATTTGTTTGATTTGGAGCTACGGTTGATTTTCTATGATTTTTAGAAGTTTTGGTTATTTTCTGGAATTTCCTGAATAAGAATAAATCCAGAAAAGGCATTACTGCATCAGCCTGACATTATCATTACGTCAACAGGTCAACAGGGGACGGTCCGGGTCAAACCTGAACAGTGGGGTCCACTGGTCAGTGACTGGGGCTGATTAGTGTCGCTGACATGTGGTCCCAGTCAACGGCCACGTCAGCAAAGTCAACATGACATGTTGGGCCAGTCAACAACCATGTCAGCGCGGTCAAAGCTGACGGGTGGGGCCCATGTGGTTAATTTAAACTAAACAGGAGTTAACCCGGGGTTAGTTAAGGGCGTGGGGCCCATATGTCAGTGAGAGAGGGCTTAATTAGCAGGGTCATTAGCCCCTAATGATGGCGCCACGTCAGCACGTCGGAGACTAGCCGGCGGCGACCATAGAACACGGCGGGGGCACGCCGGACTTGCGCTAGAAGCATCGGTTTAGCATGCTGAAGGCACCAGTGCATAGCCCTTGCTCTTGCGCATACAAAGAGCCAAGTGGGAGGGGCTGGGGTGGAACGAGCTCGCCGGAGTCGAGCCCGTGGCGGCGGCCGGCGTTCGGGAGCGATCGAGTACGGTGCTAGAGGGCATGGGAGGGGGAGCGACTGATGCCTGCAGGTTCTTGGAGGCGCACCGAGAACGCTGGTGTGCTCGGATACGGGCTGCAGTGCCCATGGCCTCGTCTGCACCTTTGCCGGCGGCAAGGAGCTCACGACTTCGGTGGAAACGGCGGTTGTAGGATGAATTAGGCGACGGGGTATGGGGGAAACGGTGCAGAGGCTCACCGCGGTTCTTCTAGTGCTGCTGGAGAGGCAGGGGAGACACGGGGTCCGGCGAAACGTCGGCGGGGATCTCCGGCATGCGAGGACGGAGACGGCGGCGTTGGCGAGGCTCCGGAGCGTTCGGCGTTGCGTAGCTCATCGAGGAGGTCGAGGACGATGTGGCGGAGCTCTGGACTGGTCGGGGAAGCGAGGGGGAGGCCGTGGGCACGGCAACGCCGAGCGGCGGCGACAGCGGCGCTCGGGCGTGTTCGGGAGAGGGAGCAGGGAGGAGGAGAGAGGCCAGGGAGCGAGGGAGAGGCGAGAGGGGGTTCGTGGCATCTCTGTGGCATGCCTGGGGGGGTCGAGGCTGCGCGGCTGAAGCAGGAGGTGGCAAGGCGTCGTCAGCGCGCTTGCCACGCACCTGTCTGTCCTCCTGGCAGGAGGAAGACGACAGGGAGGCTGGTGGTGGGCTGGGCCGCAGGTGGGCCAGCACAGGAGCTGGGCCGGTTGCTGGCGCCAGGTAAGTGCCCCAGGTAGGCTCTCTCTCTCTCTCTCAGTTTTTTCTATTTATTAATGTTTTCTATTTCTCTGTAACTTCTGGGCTTTATTAAAAATACCGGGACATTTCGAAAAATCATGAAACTAATCATGGCTACTGTTTAGAATATATCCAACAGTAAACATTTTAGTTTATGATTATTTGAGCATTTAAAATATTTTATAGCATTTAAATGCCCAAATGCAAATATTATAGGATTTAATTCAAGAATCCAGGAATAACCTAGAAATAGGTTCATCATTTTTGGCAGAGGTTTTCACCTTTATCAGAAATCATGAACATTTTCAAAGGCATTTTGGGTTCATTGAAAATGATTTTATTTGAGCCTATTTGCATTCATTTGGTGCTAGGGTTTAAACAATCCCCATTTCAAGTTTCAAATAAATTTAAACATGAGGCATAGATGCTTATGCAACTACCTGCAAACAAATTCTAGGGATGTGACAAATATTAAGAAGTGTTCAAGATGTGGTTGGATAGAACGGAAACCAGCCCGGTCATCACTCCAAGCTATCAGATTTTCAAAGGACCAAGCCTCCCAGTTTCAGTCAGGCTATTGATCCCTTGGATGCAGATGATTGGTTAAGAACTATGGAGAAGAGACTTGAGATTGCTCGTACTGAAGAAGGATATAAGGTTTCATTTGCAACTCATTATCTTGAAGGCGCTGCTGCCATATGGTGGGAAAATGAAAGAGCCATGTGGTCTGCTGATGAAGAAATCACCTGGTCAAGATTCAAGGAACGATTCCGGAAATATCATATCCCTACGGGAATTATGAAGACTAAGCAGCGTGAATTCCTCGCGCTCCTCCAAGGAAGTCAGTCTGTGGGTGAATATTTGCAAAAATTCAATCATCTGTCACGTTACTCCCTGTATGATGAGGCCACAAAAGAAAGAAAGATTGACAGATTTCTTGGTGGATTAAACCCGCAACTCAGGTGTACTCTCAGTATGTTCGATTTCCCAGACTTCCAAACCCTTGTGAACAAGGCTTTCATTGCTGAAAGAGAGCACAAGCTTGTGTCGGATAATAAGTCTGCCAACAACGATCACAAGCGCAAGTTTGCGCCAAGAAAGGAAATACAACCAGTGCAGAAGGCTCGTACCTGGCAACAAACTCAGGTGGAATATAAGCCCAATTGGCAACAGAATGTTAACAAGACCACCACTCAACTCAAGAATGTCATAACCAACCCAGTACAAGCGAAACGTCTCCGTAGCAATTCTTTCTTTAGTTGTGGGCAAACCGGACATTATGCCAAACAGTATCCCAAGAACAACCGGTCGAATGCTATATTCTAGCCACAAGTCCATTATGTGGAGTCATGCCCGAACCAGCAAAATATCATGGGATACGTTCATCACATCTCCGCCGATGAAGCCCAAGAGAACCTCGAAGTCGTCATTGGTATGTTTTCTGTTAATAACATACCTGCAGTGATTTTATTTGACTCTGGGGCTTCCCACTCTTTTATTTCTTGGAGTTTTCTTGCCCAAAACAATTTTCCTTGTTCGCTTTTGGGCAAGAATATGCTGGTACAAACCCCGGGATCCTTAATCAGAAGCAACCTAGTCTGCCGTAATCTGGAAGTCAGTATCAATGGAGTCTATTTTCCAACTTCCTTGATAATTATTGAGTCTGCTAAGTTGGATGTTATCTTGGGTATGAATTGGCTGACTCAGTATCGAGTATGCATAAATTGTGCGACCCACGAAGTCACTTTGACCAGCCAAGAAGGACAGACTACAAAATTCCATGCTCACAGAAGTATACCCACAAAAGAAATGGTCTTCACCACAGTGGCTGAAGTGGAATTAATTCCTGTGGTCAGTGAGTTTCCTGATGTATTTCCTGAAGAACTACCAGGCATGCCACCCCATTGAGAGCTTGAGTTTGCAATAGATCTTGTGCCCTAAACTGCACCAATACACAAGAAGTATTACCAAACACTACTAGGGAAAAGCCTATACACAGAATCTTAGCAGCAGCTTAGTAGTAGCGAGGGTTTGCCCTAAACCGCTTCCCGGGGGGCACGGTAGAGACCGCTTAGTAGTAGCGAGGGTTATAAACCCGAGCTGCTGCTATCAACTTTGTAGTAGCGAGGTTTAAAAACATGCGCTGCTAGTAAGTAGCAGTAGCGCGGGTTTTTAACCCTCGCTACTACTAAGTTGATAGCAGTAGCGCGGTTTTTTGACCCTCGCTACTACTAAGTGGCCCCTGGACCATGCCATAGTAGTAGCGATGGTTATAAACCCGCGCTGCTGCTAAGTTGATAGCAGTAGCGCGGGTTTTTACCCCTCGCTACTACTAATCGTCTGCCATAGTAGTAGCACGGGTTTTTACCCCTGGCGTATTTGTCAAAGTCTACCCCCCCCCCCCCCCCCGTGGACCGCCTTTTCAGTTTTTAAAAAAATAAAAGAAAATGATAAAAATGTCAAAAAAATAAAAGAAAATATGTTTCCCATGTGATATGTGGTCTAGTTGTTGGGAAAATTTACAAATATGAATTTCGACTTTATTTGCAAAATCTCTCTGGAAATTTGTAAAATGGCCATAACTTTTGCATACGAACTCGGATGAAAAAGTTTTTTATATGAAAAATCATCTACTCGGAAAGTTACATCCGAATTTAACGGGAGAAACCCCGTTAAACATTTTTAAAATCCTCAAAAACCTAACAAAAAAAAGTTACGGGGCTTTTAAGATTTGGAGGCAAAAAAATTCAAAATAAAATTAGTTTTTTTAATTTTTGTTAAATCTGGTCAAACTATGGTCCAACTAATTATTCAAGAATATTAGTGTTACTAAATAATTATTTTATTTTTTTGAATTTTGGTCAAATCTGGTCAAACTATGGTCAAACTGTGGTCAAATCTGGTCAAACTGTGGTCAAACTAATTATTCAAGAAATATTAGTGTTACTAATTTTTTAGAACAATAGTTTCAAACTCAAACAGTGAAATGTGTCAGTACATGCTCAAGCTAAATTCCTGAGGTTAATAGGATTGATATCTTACTATTGTCAGGAAAACAACAAGTGCAGACTTGGAAACGAGGAAGAATAGAACCCGGAAGTTAAGCGTGCTCAGGCTGGAGTAGTGAGAGGATGGGTGACCGTCCGGGAAGTTAGATGATTTGGAATGATGAGGGGTGATTAGAGATTAAATTTAGCAGCGATGATGGGTGATTAGAGATTTGAGGTTAAAATAATTCAGAAATTTGAAAATTGGGGAAAAAATCAAAAAAAAAATTCGAAAAAATTCAAAAATAAATTCAGAGATTACAGATTAGTAGTAGCGCGGGTTTTTACCCACGCTACTGCTATACGTTAGCTGTAGCGCGGGTCGTACCCGCGCTACTGCTATAAGTTAGCTGTAGCACCTTATTAGTAGCGCCGGCCCCCACGCTACTAATAGTCCCAAAACCCGCGCTACTGCTAGGCTTTTCCCTAGTAGTGAAATGCCTTCATCAAAATTAGTGGAGCTAAAGAAAACAGCTGGATGAAATGCTCCAGAAAGGATATATCCGTCCCAGCTCCTCACCCTGGGGATCACCTGCTACCTTCGTGGACAAAAAGGATGGCAGCCTCCGCATGTGTGTGGATTACCATTAGAATGATGTCACAATGAAAAACAAATATCCACTACCAAGAATTGATGACCTGTTTGATCAGCTCAGTGGGGCCAAGGTATTCTCCAAAATTGATCTACGGACTGGATACCATCAGCTCAAGATTAAAAGGGAGGATATTCCTAAGACCGCATTCACCACTCGATACAGTCTTTATGAATATACAGTTATGTCTTTTGGTCTCACCAACGCCCCTGCCTTCTTCATGCATATGATGAACAAGGTATTCATGGACTTCCTCGATAAGTTCGTGGTAGTATTCATCGACGATATACTTATTTACTCAAGAAGTGAAGAAGAGCATAAAGAACACCTCCGAGCAGTGTTACAACGATTCCGTGAACATCAGTTATACGCCAAATTCAATAAATGTGAGTTTTGGCTCAAGCAAGTTGGATTTCTTGGACATGTGCTATCCGCCGAAGTTATAGCTGTGGACCCGATATCTCAGATTCAGAGTTTCTTGGATTAGCGGATATTACTGTCGTTTCATTGAAGGATTTTCCAAGATTGCTAAATCCATGACGGAGCTGCTCAAAAAGGATAAGAAGTTTGAATGGACTGAGGATTGTGAGAAAATTTTCAATGACTTAAAGATACGGCTGACAACTGCATCGGTATTGACTCTTCCACATATCTACCGCAGTTTTGATGTGTATGCGACGCTTCCAGAGAAGGACTGGGATGCGTACTTATGCAAGACGGCAAGGTAGTAGCATATACCTCACGACAGCTACAACCCCACGAAGGAAATTTTCCTACTCATGACTTGGAGTTGGCAGCGGTGGTTCATGCTTTGAAAATTTGGAGACACTATCTCATCGGAAGAGGTGCCAAATTTTTACAGATGACAAAAATCTCAAGTATATATTTACTCAGCCAGATTTAAATCACCGTCAATGAAGATGGCTTGAGTTTGTCAAGGATTATGACCTTGTAATAAATTACCGCCAGGGTATGGCCAACGTGGTTACCGATGCGCTCAGTCGAAAGCCCGTAAGCTTAAATGTCATATTGGAATCATTGCCTCCTGAACTTCAAGAAGAGATTGCTCAGCTCAACCTGGTCATAGTTGATGCTGGCCTTGCTAATAATTTGGAAGTTACCCCCACCCTTGAGGAAGAGATCCGCAAGGCCCAGCTAGATGACACCGATCTGCAGAAGTGAGCCAAGCAAATGGTAGCAAGTCAGACTTCCGATTTCTCGAAGGATCAGTTCGGTACCCTCCGATTTCGGGGAAGGATTTGTGTGCCCAATCAAGCAGATTTAAAGCAGAAGATCTTGTCAGAAGCCCATGAATCCTCGTATTCAATTCACCCTGGAGGTACGAAAATGTATGAAGACCTTCGACAAATATTATGGTGGGATGGAATGAAGAAAGACATTGCCTACTTCATGGCCTGTTGCAACATATGCAACAAAGTGAAGGCAGAGCATCAGAAGCCAGCTGGACTTCTCCAACCGCTGCCAGTGTCACAATGGAAATGAGATGATGTTTGTATGGATTTCATCACAGGCCTACCTAAGACTCGACGGGGCAATGATGCAATCTGGGTCATAGTGGATACATTAACCAAGGTAGCCCACTTTATCCCGATCAGGACCACATATCGAGCAAATGAACTTGCCCAACTGTATGTATCCAGAACAGTCAGTCTGCATGGAGTCCCTCGAACCATCACTTCTGACTGAGGTTCACTTTTTACCTCCGCTTTTTGGTCCCGTCTCCATCAAGCCTTGGGGACATCATTGAAATACAATACCGCTTATCATCCTCAGACTGATGGACAGACGAAGCGAGTAAATCAAATACTCGAAGATATGCTGCGAGCCTGCTGAGGGAGTCCTATATTAAGGGGTCCTCGGATAGCCGGACTATATACTTTGGTCGGTGTCGGCGTTGTGGGAACGGGGGTCCCCAGACTTGCCTACCTGCGGCCTGCGGCGTGGCTCAAGTGGGGGCCCAATGCAGCCCAGCTTCATCAGCTCAAGCTCAGGTCCCTCGCGAGGGGCCAAGCCTCGCGGGGCGGACGATAGGAAGCTTCCTCAGGAGCAGCCTTCAGGCAGGCTCGCGAGGAGGCGGAGAGATCAAGGCAGGGCACCTCCCGAGGGGCCCGTTACGCAAGCCATGACGATCGAGGCCAGGCGGGCGCCAGGCGGGCGCCGGCCTAGGCAGTGTCCTTGTTTCCCTTTCGGTGCAAAGGGGGCAAGCCCAGGCCGAGGCATCGGGCAAAGGTTACCGTTTCGGTGCAACAGGACCAAGACCAGCAGAACGGCAGGATGGAGGTCATCGCGGAGCCCAGAGTGGCATCATCGTCAGAGCCTTTGGTAGCCGAAGACTAACTTTAGTCAGGATAAGTGTACCAGATGTTCCCCTTCAAAATGGCCAATTGTTGGCGCCTTCCCGCTCATTATTTGGGAAGAGGGCCAGGGCCTCGTTCTATAAATAGGACTAGCCACCCACGGGATCTGGGACAGAAAAACAGATCACTCATCGAGAAACGGATCACTCAGAGAGAGAGAGAGAGAGAGAAGGGACTGAACTCACCCAAGCAGTTCATCGCACCAGCTCAAGAACAGCCCCTCGCGAGGCTGTTCCCCCTTTGTACTGTTTACCATCAGCCCCTGAGGCAATCCACCACACCACACACTGGAGTAGGGTAATACACCACAATGGTGGCCTGAACCAGTATAAATCTCGTGTCCCTTGTGTATTCATCTTTCTTGCTTAGATCCTTGCGAGACTTCGAGACGTGAGCTGGTAGGGGAGAGATATTCGTGCCCACCCCAGTGTTCGAACCTCAAGGGTCTGTCGGAACCCGAAATCCGACATTTCGCGCGCCAGGTAGGGGTGCGCCGGAGTCCTTCTTCCGCCGCCTCGCGTTTCGTTGCCTCGCCACCCTGATGTCGAGCGACCCGACTACCAACGCCGACAGCTGGGCGGCATGGCCCGTCCACGCCGTGCCGTCGGCCCAGGGCGACCGCAACCTTGTGCCTTAGGAAGCTCGCGCTCTGCATGTCGCTGCGGGGCGCGGGCGACATGGCCAAACGCCGCCTGCCCTCACACCGCAGCAGGTGCGGTCAGCAGCAAGAGCTTCGAACCACGCCGCGCCCACAGCACCGCACACCCGACGGGAGCAGGCGAACTCCAGGGCCGCGCTCACGGTGGCCCGAGAGCTGCTACAGTGCCGGCTGCTGGAGGGCGGCCCTGACGTGTTGCTGGAGCGAGTAACCAAACTCCTGGACGCCGCTGCCTCGGGAGCGCCTCCTTTCTGCGTCCAGCTGCCACCCCAGGTCCAGGGAGGGCCGTATGGCGGCCCCATACGTGCCCATGCGACTTCGAGTCTACTCCAGGCCTAGCTCAACGCCAACCCGGCCGTCAGCACCGGGCGCCAAGTCACGCCGGCCACTTCTCTGGCCGGCGAAGTAGCACACGCCGCGACCTTCAGCCTCGGCGGGCCACCGCGCAATCACCCTCAAGACAACGCTCCAGGCCAAACCACGTGGCATGTGGGGCACTACGGTGAGAACCGTGGAGTTGCGGTGCCAGAAGCTTATGTGCCCCACATGGTGGATCGAGAATGGGCATTGGAAAAGACCATGGCTCGTTCCTTGGGCCAGGCTGGGGCGAGGAGCCACCAGAAGTTGAGCTCTTTCAAGAGCCCTAAGAGGGCCTCGACGGCCGCACTAGTGGCAGCAACTATCTGGTACCACTACTTCCTCAAGAGCAAACTTATGCTAACCAAGGGTCGCAGGAGGTGTAGGTCGCCGCAGCAGATGGCTGCCCCAATGCTGCAGCCTCCTACCCCTCGGGAGGAGGGCACCGGGGGCTGCAGGAGAGGGGCCAGGATCCAGGTTCGTCCCCACGGTGCTCGGCACCAGGCGCACTCCAGAGGTAGGCCCTCTGCCGGGGAGGTGCCACAGGGCCTGCCCCCGGTAGAGGACCCGTGGTCGTCGGGGGAACCACTGGCGACCGCTCTACCCCATTGGCATCGTCCTTGGTTTCCGGTCGCCGTCAATGGCGGTAGAGTGCGGCGCAAGGCGGGGCCCTCGTCTGGCGATATGAAGCAAGGCCGATACCTGTGAAGAAGGCCCAGTGCCTGTGAAGCTCGCCGCCCCGTGACACTCTCACATAATAATGAGTGGGGCTGTACACGCCCCGGAGTCTCCGGAGAGCCACCCTCGGGCCTCGGGGGCTCCCGCCCATGCCCAGTGGTAGCACTTAGCTCCGCGCTGGTGAGAAGACGTCGAAGACTAGACTAGGTGCCGGACGCGGCTTTTTGCCTTTTGCCTTTTCCTCTGTTGACAATTTTCTTCGATTTGAATTTAAGTTGGATTTGAGCTTGAGACTTGCGTGTGTCTGGGGAAGGGGAGCTTAGTCTCGTTCAAGCAATCTCTCATGTTCTGGTTTCGGATTTATGTCCAAGTTAGCGTCAGCTGCCTCCCCTCGCGAGCCCCTCATGAGCCGGGCCAGGCCAGGCACGTCTAAAATCCAGACCGCTGTCGCCACACCCTCTTCGGAGGTTCTCACCGCAGGATCAATGGGACCATCCAGAAGACACTCGAGGCGTCGCGGCCCCCACAGTCCCACTCGGGACTCGTCGAGGTCAGGAGGTAAACAGGTCAGCTGACCCACCGCCGGGCCAGTAGCTAAGCTCACACGCAGCATTACGGTTACAAGGATATTGATCGCAAACCTTTACATGAGGGGCTTCCCCTCACAAAATGCTCTTACAGTCTTCAGGGCCAAGCCCGAACTTTCTTCACGCAGGGTGAATAGCGGTGACGTACGATCAGTCGGACATATCACTCGCCACGTCCTCTGGGGCGCCTCCAGAGGCGTCGCTGGCGTCATCACCATCACCACCAACACCTCCGCCAGTGCCAGGCGCGTCCACCACGCCAGCTTCATCGGCGGCCACGATCACGCCATCATCATCAGACGCGAAGGCCCTAACGAGGGCATCCATGTTGTCCTCCACCCATTGCGCCAAGTCGCCCCAGATGGCTATGGGCACAGGTGCAATGGCGGCATCAAAATCGAAGTGGGGATCCATGTTCTACAGATGGCTGAAGACACGGGAGAAGGCACGCCCAAGCAAGGCTCGGCTCCTCTCCTCGACGAGCCAACGGGACCTCTCGGAGCGGTTCTCCAGAAGCATCACCATGTTAGTGAAATATTGGAGGTTGCCGGCATAGTTGGTCTCATGCGGCACCTCGGTAGCAGCCTCGCAAATGTTGCCCAGGGCCGTGTTAGCCCGTTCCCTAAGCGTTCAGAGCATGGGGGCATGCTCATGCTCCAGGACCTGCCTCTGACGGATCTTGTCCTCGTTCTGCTGCGCGATAGCCTCGGCGCCATCAACCCTTTGTCAGAGAAGAAGCAACTCAGCGCGGGAAGAGGCCAGCTTCGCCTACGCTGCGCCAAGGGCAGCCGCGGAGAGGTCCGCACCCCGCGTCACTTCGGCCAGTTTGGCCCTGAGGGCCGCGGTCCTACCTTCAGCTTCGGCCCAGATCAGCTCCAACCTCGCTTCGTATTGGCGCTCAAGACCCAAACGAGCTTCCGCCACGTGGCGGTCGACCTCTTCCTGGGCTCGGGCTTCGCACGCGGCGACGTCATCCTCCGCCTGAGCCACCAGGTGCTCCCTCGTATCCAGCCGCTCAAGGTCAAGGTTGCGCTCAGCGGCCTCCAGCGTCAGCGTTTCCTCGCGCTTCTAGAGCTCCGCCTGGTCGACAGGGGCCTCCTTGAGCGACACAAGGGCCGCCTGGCGCAGTTCCACCTGCTCCTCCAGAGAGTTGCTCCAGGCTTGGAGCTCCCACACGCGCTCCTCCGCATCCTTGCGCCGTCGGTCTGCTTCCCGGGCCTCCTCGACGGCTCGGGAGCAGGCCTCTCGCGAGGCCACCAGTGAGGGAGAGCTTCTTAAATAGGAAAGGGTCTAGGGTTGGGGGTTTTCGGACCGTACGATCGCAATCATGTGGATCCGGGCAGAGGGGGACTAGGTGGGCTGCAAGTGGGCTGTGGAGAGTGGGTTAAGCTGAGAGGAGAGAAGAGAAAGTGGACCGACACAGGGTTTCCGAAGACCGAAAACATCCGACGAATATGCCGGCTATACTGCTGCTATTGTTATCCGTTGGGGCATCAAACATACTCCAAATGCGATGAAACTGGGCAGGCGACCTACAGACAACATAACAACACCGCACGCCAACTTTCATCCCATTCCGAGAATAGGCGATGATACCATATGGTGCTTGATCTGAGGAAGAACTTCATCATCTTCTACATTGTCTTGGGGACCAATGTCTTCAGCTACGGTGGGGTCAACAGCTGGATCTTCTTCAGCTTCAGGAGCCTCTGTGAAAGCAAGCTCGTGAAGTACTAGCTGACGCTCTTTGTGGGGGGATGCTAGACGAGCAACAAAGAGAGGCTCGACAAGAAGGGGCTCTGAAGGAGCAGCCCGATTCTTCTTTGAAGACTTTGTCTTCCGCTTCTTGGACAGTGGAGCATCATCAGAAGCATTCTTGTTCTTGCGTTTTCTGGCTTCAGCCTCGGTTGCCCTTGTCTTCTTCAGTTCTGAAGCCACTGTGGGTACCTTAGGCTTCGTGCCTGTCATGCTGGCGGGGAAGACAATGCGAGGTGCTTCCTGTCTCGACGCTTTAGCTTGGGTCACATCGGGCTTCTTCTTTTTGGCAGCCATCTTGGGGTCGATGCCTGGACACCCAAGAGCCTTGCGCTTTTTAGCTACATTGCGAGCCTGAACACATTTGGCAGCAAGGTGTTTCATGCGCTCTCTTGAACCTTTTGCCTCTTCACGTTTCTTGTGAAACGCTTCCTTGAGATCATGCAACAACTTCTTGAAGTTCTGAACATCAGTGACATTGAGCTTGGCCATGTGCTTGTAGAACTGAGCCTTTTCATAGTCAATTTTGTTCTTTAGCTTGACTATCTTCTGAGCCAGAGCTAGCTCATTTGCAATGGCACTATGGAAAGCAACACTGATGCCAATGGGAAGTTGAAGATCATCGACGCTGAGATCCGAATTGGCAAACCACTCATCAATGAAGTTGTTGAGGATGTCCACATCAAAGAGGGGCACATCATTGAAGATTTCCGCATCTTGTTTGCTCTTTATCAGGAGCTCAAGAGCATCTTCACCAAGATCATCGTCAGTGGACAGATCAATGGCTTCATTCTTGTTCCTCAGAACGGCAGCTGGGGTAAGTTCTTGACCAGAACTCAGGATGGGCTTCTTCTTTTGCATAGACTTCTCGGTCTTCTTGGAGATGCAAGAGAGGTCTACAGATTGCATACTTGATGCAGGAGGGGCAGTTGCCAATGGCTTCACACGTGAAGCTTTTGGTGCAGCAAAGGGTTTTGAAGCCTTTGTTTTCTTTTGCTTCTGAGGCTGAGGAGGAGCTGGTGCTTCATCAGAATCTGCATCATCAGCCGAATGGTCCACATTAGCACCTTGAACAACAATGTGAGTGATGAGGCCTTCGAGGTTGTAGAAGAGGCCAATTCTATTTTCATTGGCTTCATGGGTGCCATCATCCCGAGGAGCAGATGGACCGGGGTTGAAGTCGAGTCCAAATGCCTTCTTGTTTTTCACAGTAGAATCCTTGGCAAACTTGAAGTTGCGCTTGAACAGATTGTCTTCGCGACACCATAGCAGAGAAGACGGGTCAGCATTCTCTGGCTGTGGTCCGCGAACCATGCACGGGTAGAAGCCTTGATCAATAGCTTCATACAGGGACTGGGGTTGAAGATTTTTGTATAATATATCTCCCTAGGGCTGCTTGATGGCATTCTTCTCAGCATACTCATCAGTGACAAATCTGTACTTAAACCATTCTTCAGCCCAATATCTTCGAATCCATTGGATTCGAGTTTTGTGTTCACCATAAGTCTCTTCAGGGTTTGTGTCGGTGCCAAAACCGGCGGATCTCGGGTAGGGGGTCCCGAACTGTGCGTCTAGGCGGATGGTAACAGGAGACAAGGGACACGATGTTTTTACCTAGGTTCGGGCCCTCTCGATGGAGGTAAAACCCTACTCCTGCTTGATTGATATTGATGATATGGGTAGTACAAGAGTGGATCTACCACGAGATCAAGGAGGCTAAACCCTAGAAGCTAGCCTATGGTATGATCGTTGTAATGGTTGTGTGTCCTACGGACTAAAACCCTCCGGTTTATATAGACAGCGGAGAGGGCTAGGGTTACACAGAGTCGGTTACAATGGTAGGATATCTACATATCCGTATTGCCAAGCTTGCCTTCCACGCCAAGGAAAGTCCCATCCGGACACGGGACGAAGTCTTCAATCTTGTATCTTCATAGTCTTGGAGTCCGGTTGACGATGATAGTTCGGCTGTCCGGACACCCCCTAGTCCAGGACTCCCTCAGTAGCCCCCGAACCAGGCTTCAATGACATCGAGTCCAGGGCATATATAGTCTTTGGCGTTGCAAGGCGGGTTCTCCTTCAAACTCCATGCGTTTGCCGGATAGTGTCCGGCTCTTTTATAAACGTTGCGCTCCTTGGCTTCCACGCCCAATAATGGCCTTCTTCCACGCGTCGCACGAATGCGAAAAGCCAGGGTACTTTTTCTGTTTTACCCCCTAGCTGCGCAAACAATCTGCCTATAAGAGAGGCAAGAATCCAGATCCAAATCACACCATCTTCCTTCCGCGAGTACTCATCGGAGCGCTTCTGACCAAGAATCCATTCCATCATGGACCGTCGACGCAGCTCCTCTTCTCGCGCTCCCAGCCCTCTTCCCGGAGATTGGAGGAGATGTTCTGTCCCGCACAACGAGCTGGTGACGCTCCAAGCGGAGGGATATCTTCCTCCGGCCTTTATGGTCCCGGTTCGAGCCGGGCTGGCCACCTACAAAGGTGGGAAGCAAGCGGTGGCCACCCCTAGTCCCAACAAAGGGGAGTGGGTATGCTTCGTCCCCTATTTGATAAGGGGGCTTGGATTTCCTGTACATCCGTTCCTCCGCGGGCTTCTGGAGTTCTACGGACTCCAGCTCCATCACCTCATGCCCGCCTCTATTCTGCATATAGCGGGTTTCATAGCTCTTTGCGAGCTACTCCTGGGCATCGAGCCCCATTTTGCATTGTGGAAGAGGCTATTCTACCTCGTACCCCGCTCTCACGAGGGGTCAATTTATCAAGTGGGCGGTGCCGAAATATGGCGCATCGCCGGGACCGGATATCCCTCCGGAACCCCTAAGAAGGCATCCGAAGACTAGCCTTCAGAATGGTTTTATGTAGAAGACGCTCCACTGCCGGACCATGTTCCGATCGGCCTCCCGGAGTTTAGCAATGCTCCTCTAAAGAAACGCCTGAGTTGGCGCCCACGGAGCCCTCAGCTGGACGAAGACCAGAGCATCCATTATTTGATGGGCCGGATAAGGTTACTAGCCCATTCCGGACTGACCATGATTGGAGTCATGGCCACGTGCATTATGCGGGGGGTGCAGCCACTGCATTACAGGGGCCACCCCATGTGGGATTTCAACGGGGAGAATGATGCCACTCGTCATGGCCGCCAAGGGCCGGGATCGGCCGAAGACCTGGTGAAGATTTTGTCCGGCCTGTACAAGGGGGAGAAGGAGGACTTCCTCCAGACGAGCCCATTGAATGGGTTCTCCATGAACAACCCTCGGAGCTGGGTAAGCGGACGTTCATTTATCCGACCCACGCTTTCAAATTTAAGTACCTGACTTTTTATGGTTTTTGATGCAGGATCTGCGCCGGACTGTGGAGAGCATACATAGCCCGGCCCCACAGCCCGAGGATCTAGAAAGATCCCTTGATCCGTCCTCCGAAGAGGATCCGGACATAAAGGTGGAGCTAATTGACGGGGTGTTTCACCAGCTCAGCATGGATAATGCTCTAGTTGCCATTATGGCTGACTACCCCGGCCTATCTCCGGCTCCCCAGGTGATTGTGACCGAAGTCCTGTCACCATTATTTCGTCCCTGCGCATTTCTGACCGCCGTATACAATGGTGTCTTGCAGGAGGTACCTTCAAGGCGGGAAGCCGAACCCATGGCGGCTGACCCACAGCGGTCAGTTCGGCCCCGCAGGCGGAAGAGGGGTGTGGACAAAGTTCCAAGGAGGTGTTTGAATGCTCATAACTTTTGCAGGAGAAAGAGCGCTCGCCAGACTGCGGGCGGAGAGGTTGCCAACCAAGCCTCTGCCAGCCAGGCTCCAACACCTGGTCTGGAGGGGGAGGCGAGCGCAAGGCACGAGCCGGATACTCCTCCAATGGAGGACGCCGACAGACTGTCCGCCACCAAGTCTGAGGTGGAGAGCGCCATGAACCATAGGCATCGCCGGACAGTTTTTCGTGATGCGTGCTTCTCCCCTGAGGCGTTGAATGCCTTTAACGCGGGGGACGCGCACCTCCGCGCTGCTCAAGATGGTTTGACCAGAGCCACGGAGCAGTATGTAAAAGACATACGGGTAAGAGATTTTAATAGTTGTATATGCCAGTAGCCCCCGAGACTTAAAGTAGTTAGGGTAACTGATTTAAGGATCATTTGATATACAGGATCTTACAGAGAAGAATACCCGATTGTCCCAGGAGCTACAAGAGTGCAAAGCTCAACTTGAAGCCGCACTCGCTGCCGCAGGAGAAGACACTGAGACCCCTCCTGATAACACATTATTTCAAAAAGATAAGCGGTGTGCGGCGTGCGTGTAAGTCTGACAATGATATTGCAGATGTTGCCGGACTGGATCCAGACAAGCAACAACTACTGCGCCAGCTGAAGGCCGGCGAGAGGGTGCTGACAAAGGTGCAGCAGGAAAGGAACAAACTCCAGGATGCCCACGCCCAGCTTGGAGAGGAGCTAAAAGGTGTTCGGGCCGAGCTGTCTGGCTCCGTGAAGGAGAATCAACGGCTTCGTCGCGGCATCTATAGTAAGTGATCGAGCGAACTCCTTTGAAAAGAAGAGTCCGGCAAGGAAGTCAATTGACAGAAATATGTCTGTAGGTGTGCTCACAGGTCTCCCTGTGGAGGAGATGCCCGTATCAATGGGTGATCAACTTCTCGAGCTGGTGCAACTGCTCGAACGAGTTTGGCAGGCGATGAGCAGCGTCGTCCAGGCTTTATGGCCATCCCTCTCCCTACCCGAGGGCCTTGGAGAACTTGCGGAGAAGCTTCAGGGAGCGCGGTAGCGCTTCTATTTATGGAAGATATCGGCCTGCCGCCAAGGTGCCAGGGAGGCCTGGGCCATGGTGAAGACGTGGTACAAGAAGGCGGATCCCAACCACATGGCTGAGGTCGGACCTGTGGGGCCCGATGGGAAGGAGATCCCAGTGAGTTTAGTGTACGACCAAGTAGAGTTGGCCACTAAATATTCCCAACGGTACTGTTAATTAGACAGCCTTTTAGACGGGATTGAGGATGAATACAGTCAGTCGATTTGACAATGTATTTTAAAATGACATGTAAAATGCCTTCTAGCCAGATTGTAGATCGTTTGTCTTTGCCGACCTTTTCGCTTCAACCTTGGGACCCTAGAGTCCGGAGTGTGTCCGAATACCTTCTCGGTTAAGAAACAACCGGGGCATGCATGGAGACCAGGCGTAGGGGTCATTAGTGCTTTATCAGACAAGTGCCCAACTAGTTATGTTATATTACATGGTTAGTAAGAAACATCTTCCGGGGAGAATAGTTCCGTTAAGGGTTCCTTTCCCTGGGAGGCATGCCCTAAAGTGCATGTCCGGACTGCGAAAAGAGCAGGAAACCATCTGGGGGCAGATAAATAAATAGGTAAAAAATCATCTTTCAAGTCACCGACCGAATATTCCCTTAAGAACTCTAGCTTTTGGCATCACCCAGTCTGAGGTACACATCCGGCTGACCCGGCAGTAACAATCGCAGAGGTGCTCCCTTTACCTCCTAGCCGAACAATCGGGAACGTAAGGGTAAGCACAGGAGCCAGGCAACCCAGCTTGGCCAAAACTTAAGTCATATCGATGCATATAGTGGTGAATAAAAGGTACATGTGGAAGTTTGACACATGTGCTGGGCATGAAGCCCTTATAAGTAAGCTTCTGGTAAAGAAGCCCCCAGGTATAATGAGTGCGGATAGCACATCAAGTGTGTGCGAACAATGCGCAAGTAGGCCTTCAAGGGATTTTATGAAAAGGGTGAGAGAAAAGAGAGAAAAGAAAGACAGCTGAAATGTAAAAATTTGGACGGGGGAAGGAGACGAACTCTTAGTCCGGCGCTAGGCGTAGAATCGTCGGAGGTGGGTTGCATTCCATGGGTTCGGCTCGAGTCGGTTGTCCAATGCATTTCACAGACGGTACGCTCCGCCGGTCAGGACTAGATCGATAATGAAGGGGCCTTCCCATTTGGGCTTGAGCTTGTCCTTTTTCTTGTCCGGCAGGCGTAGAACTAGTTCGCCAACATCGTAAGTCTTAGCCCGTACTTCTCTGCTTTGATATCTTCGAGCCTGCTGTTGATAGAATGCGGAACGAGCCTTGGCGACGTCGCGTTCTTCCTCCAATGCGTCCAAGCTGTACTCCCGATCTAGCTCGGCTTCTCTTTCTTCGTACATGCGCACTCGAGGTGAGTCATGAATGATGTCGCCGGGCAAAACTGCCTCTGCGCCGTATACCATAAAAATGGTGTGAATCCGGTAGTACGGTTGGGCGTTGTCTGCAGCCCCCAGAGTACGGAGTCGAGCTCCTCTACCCAGTGCGTGTCAGATTTCGTAAGGGACCGCACTAGTCTGGGTTTGATGCCGCTCATTATTAGACCATTTGCTCGTTCCACTTGACCGTTGGTTTGAGGATGATAGACTGAAGCGTAATCGAGCTTAATGCCCATATTTTGGCACCATAATTTAACCTCGTCGGCCGTGAAGTTCGTGCCGTTATCAGTAATGATGCTATGGGGGACACCATAACGGTGTACTACCCCGGAGATGAAGTCTATCACTGGTCCGGACGCTGCCGTTTTAACTGGCTTGGCCTCTATCCATTTGGTGAATTTGTCCACCATGACCAATAGGTACCTTTGCTTGTGGGTTCCCCCTTTAAGGGGTCCAACCATGTCAAGCCCCCAGAATGCGAACGGCTAGGTAATGGGTATAGTTTTGAGGGCGGTGGGTGGCATATGGCTCTGATTAGCAAAGAGCTGACAATCGACACATCTTTGGACTAAGTCCTGAGCATCTGCCTGGGCCGTCGGCCAATAAAATCCTGTACGGAATGCCTTGCCTACCAGGGCCCGGGCTGCGGCGTGGTGTCCGCCTAGTCTGGCATGAATTTCAGCCAAAAGGTTTCGCCCTTCCTCTTCGGAGATACACCTTTGAAGGACTCCGGTTGTGCTTTTCTTGTAAAGTTCCCCCTCATGGACCTTGTAGGCTTTAGACCGCCGAACTATGCAACAAGCCTCGTTTTGGTCTTCGGGAAGCTCCTGCCTAATCAGGTAGGCTAGGAATGGTTCTGTCCACGGGGCAATTACTGCCATTATTTCGTGGGCTGAAGGCGTTAGTTCATCGGCTGGGTTGCCGATTATGTCAGATTGTTCTGTGTTGGGTGGTGCGGCTGCTTCCGGGTTGTTATTTCTGGACTCCTCTTCCCATAGTATGGATGGCTTAAAGAGCCGTTCCAGGAAGATGTTTGGAGGGCCAGCATCGCGTTTCGCACCTATGCGTGCCAATACGTCGGCTTCTTGGTTATTATCTCGGGCTACGTGGTGGAATTCAAGTCCTTCGAACCGGGCTGACATTTTTAGGACAGCGTTACGATAGGCTGCCATCTTCGGATCCTTGGCATCAAAGTCTCCATTTACTTGGGATATTGCGAGGTTTGAATCCCCGCGCACCTCTAGGCGTTGAATGCCCATGGAGATTGCCATCCGGATGCCATGTAGGAGGGCCTCATATTCGGCTGCATTGTTGGAGTCTGTGTACATTATCTGAAGTACGTATTGGACTGTATCCCCGGTTGGGGACGTCAATACGATGCTAGCCCCAAGCCGGCCAACATTTTGGAGCCGTCGAAATGCATAGTCCAATTGGAGTATGCGCCGTACTCTTTAGGGAGTTCGGCTTCAGTCCATTAAGCGACAAAGTCAGCCAAGACTTGTGACTTTATGGCTCGCCGAGGTTTGTAAGTTATACCGAATGGTAAGAGCTCAATGGCCCATTTTGCAATCCTGCTCGTTGCGTCGCGGTTGTTTATAATGTCGTTGAGGGGCACTTCGGAGGCCACTGTTATCGAACACTCTTGAAATTAGTGTCGGAGCTTCCGGGATGCCATGAACACTGCGTACGCTATCTTTTGATGTCACATCCCTAGTTATGGTATGCACTGAGCTAGCTAGTCATGTGTTGCATCATGTTTAAATTCTATTGAAACTTGAAATAGGGATTGCCTAAACCCTAGCATCAAAGGAACTCACTAGGTTCAACTAAAATAATTTCAGTGAATCCAAATGGCTTTCAAAAATGTTCATCATTTCTGGAAATGCTGGAAACAGTAACCAGAGGTGTTGCACATTTTTCCATGACATATTTGGGCTCTGAATAAAATCATATGGTATTTTCATTTGGGCATTAGATACTATAAAATATTTTAAATGCTCAAATAATCTTAAAGTAAAATGTTTACTGTTGGATATATTCTAAATAGTAGCCATGATTAGTTTCATGATTTTTGGATCTGTTTAAGTATTTTTAATAAAGCCACAAATTTGTAGAAAAATAGAAAACAGTAATTAAAATAGAAAACGGAGAGAGAGAGGAAACTACCTGGGCCGCTTACCTGTCCAGCCTGGCGGCCCAAGTGGCCGGTCCAGCCCACCACCGCCTCCTCCCTGTCGTCTTCCTCCCTCGCCAGAAGGACGGAGGCGCGTGGCCGCCCCGCGCCGGCCACCTCCTCCCTCCCTGCCTGCCTGGCTCTTCCCCGGCCCCTCCTAGCGATGCCACGACGATGCCCCGTGTCCCCTCGCTCCTCTCCCTCACTCTCTGCTCTCTCCTTCGCCCACTAGCCCCTTCCCCGAGTGCGACCGAACGCAGCCGTCGCTGCCGACGAGCTCCCCCACGGCCACAGCCATCTCCGAGCCCCTCCGACGCGCCCCGAGCTCCGCTGTGACGCCCCCTTCCTCTCCACCGAGCCGCGCCCCGCCGGAAGCCCTGCAGCGTCGTCCCCAACCTCTGACTGCCGACGGGCTCGTCGGTGATTCGCAAGCCCCAGCCTCTCCCCGGCCTCACCGATGCCTCTTCTGGAATCGCCGTGAGCCCCTGCCTCTTTCCCCTCTCTCCCCGTGCTCTCCCGCGCCTTCTAGCCACCGTGGCCATCGGAGCCGATTGCTCCTCGCCGCCGACCATGTCGCCACCGCGACTACGGCCGTGCAAGCACGCGTCCGAGCTCACCACTGAACTGACCGCAATCCCCTGAGCATAACTCACACACCCATCCATCTCCCCGTGCTCTGTAGCTCCGTCTCGCTCAACACCCGAACGCCGACCGTTGCTATGTGCTCGACTCCGGCGAGCTCGCTCCACCCCAGCCCCTTCCATTTGCCCTACCAGATGCGTGCGAGTCCCAGCTACGCGTAGGACCAAACCATGGTCGTTTTGGTCAATCATGGGCAAAACCCGAGCTAACCCAGTGTGTCTCCGCCGCGTTTTGGTCGCCGCCGGCGTAACTCCAGCGATGGTGACGTGGCAGATTAGTTTAGGCTAATGACGCACTTAGTCAACACCTAGTGACACTAACACCAGGGCCCCACCTGCTAATTAATCATAGATTAGTTTCTATTTAGTTTTAACTAATCTTAGTGGCCCCACGCGTCAGCGTTGACCATGCTGACGTGGCCGTTGACTGGGCCCACACGTCAGCGGCACTAACCAGCCCCAGTCACTGACCAGTGGACCCCACTGGTCAGGTTTGACCAGCAGCAGCGTCTGTTGACCTGCTGACGTCATAGTGACGCAATGCTGATGCAATAACTAATTTCTGGATTTATTTTTATTCAGGAAATTCCAGAAATTGTTGCAAACTTCTAAAATTCATATAAAATCAACCGTAGCTCCAAATCAAACAAATTATATATGAAAATGATCATAAAAATGCAATCATCCATCTGTACCATTTTCATGCATGTTAGAACACTTTAACCTTACTGTTTAGGTGAAACAAGGTAATGCACTAATATGACCTCTTAAAATGGGTTTGCATTTGAATATTTGGTCCAAATGGACTCATCTCAATCTGATCTAGCTTGCATTAGCCCAAAACACATTCATATTGCCATGTCATAGCATGCATCATATTGTGCATTGCATTGATTGTGTCCTTCTGTGTTTGCCGGTAACTGTCCCCTCTCGATAGACGTGGTTTCGACGACGAGTTCGATGACACCGATGAAGAACTATAATATCTTCAGAAGTGCCAGGCAAGCAAAACCCCCTTGTTCATTCCGATACAATCCTACTCTCTCACCCTGCTCTCTTTTATTGCATTAGGACAACAACGATTCATTTGTTACTAGCTGCGGTAGCTTAACCCTTTATCCTTTGCATGACCTATCATTCCACAGTAAATAGATGAAACCCACTAGCATGAGTAGGAGTTGTTTGAGCCCTGATGTGCCTACTCATTCTTGTTTGTTTGTCATGCCTACTACTGCTTAGAGTTGAGTCAGGTCTGATTCATCGAGGATGAATCAGAGGTGTGTGAACATGTCCTACTGTGTGTGAGCTAAGTGTGTGAACATGATTTGGTAAAGGTAGCGGTGAGAGGCCATGTAGGAGTACATGGTGGGTTGTCTCATTGCAGCCGTCCTCAGGAACTGAGTTCTGTGTTTGTGATCCATGATGCAGTTACTACCACGCATTGGGCCCGAAACCAACGGACGCTCTCGGCTTCTTAATCACCCCTGTCCTCTGTCCAGGAGTTGCAAGTAGTTTCTGGTGTTTGTAGTATGCTGGAGGCCGTGGGCAGCGCTAACCGGAGGGGTGGGCTGTGATGCGATAGGCACGTGGCCGGGTATACCGGGTGCCCGTTTGGTGTCACGGAACCCTTTACACATCGTCTGGGGCTGTGAGCAAAACTCCGGCCGGATCTCCTCATGGATGGAACCCGAATAGGCGATAAACCTGGACTAGGGACTTGAGTGTTTAGGTAGGCCGTGGCCGACACCCACGTTGGGCTTCCGCTTGAAGGTTTCCAAGTACATGTCATGTAAACGGCGGTAAGTGGTGAGAGCGTGTGTGAAGAAGTACACCCCTGCAGGGTTAACATCATCTATTCGAATAGCCGTGTCCGCGGAGAAGGACTTCTGGGTTGCCTATACAGTTCATAGACAAGTGAAAGTGGATACTCTAAAATGCGCAAGATAAGCGTGAGTGCTATGGATGGCGTTCTCGTAGGGAGACGGGAGCGGATCCATAGTGGTGTATTGATATGGTGATTATGTGGACTCGTGTGCGCCACCTCAAAAGAGTTACTTGCAGTCGTAGTTTAGGATAGCCACCGAGTCAAAGCTGGCTCGCTGCAGTTAAACCCCACCATCCCCTTTGTTGATAATGATGCATATGTAGTTAGTTCTGATGTAAGTATTGTTGGGTACATTTGTACTCACGTTTGCCTATTTTATGTTTTTGCAGAGAGACTTCAGTCTCGCTAGTAGTTCCACGTGGACTTCGACGTTTAGCTTGTTACCTCAGCTACGATCTTGTGCCCTCGGCAGGATCTGGTAGATAGTCAGGCTTCTAAGCCTTTTTCATTTGTAGATGTCCGTACTCACACATATTAGCTTCCGCTTGTGCTTTGACTTGTATGCTCTGAATGTTGGGTCGTGAGACCCATGTTTGTAATATCTCGCTCCTCGGAGCCTAATGAATAAATACTTGAGTCGTAGAGTCATGTTGTGATGCCATGTTTTATTTGCACATATCGAGCATATTGTGTGTATGTTATTGAAATGCTTGGTATGTGTGGGATCTGACTATCTAGTTGTTTATCTTTAGTAGCCTCTCTTACCGGGAAATGTCTCCTAGTGTTTCCACCGAGCCATGGTAGCTTGCTACTGCTCCGGAACACTTAGGTTGGCTGGCATGTGTCCTTCTTCGTTCCTATGTCTGTCCCTTCGGGGAAATGTCACGCGATGAATACCGGAGTCCTGTTAGCCCGCTACAGCCCGGTTCACCGGAGTCCTGCTAGCCCAGTGCTACAGCCTGGATTCACTCGCTGATGACCGACACGTTCGATGCTGGTTCATGGATGCCTGTCCCTGTAAGTCTGTGCCACTTTGGGTTTACGACTAGCCATGTCAGCCCGGGCTCCTTATCATATGGATGCTAGCGACACTATCATATACGTGTTCCAAAAGGCGCAAACGGTCCCGGGCAAAGGTACAGGACCCCGACTCAATGCCACATCGATCTAGCATGTAACACCTCATATCACTTTACGGCCTCACGCACGGTATTCCCACGGGTGTCGCCTTACCTTTACCTGGGACCGTTTGCGCCTTTTGGCACACGTATATGATAGTGTCGCTAGCATCCATATGATAAGGAGCCCGGGCTGACATGGCTAGTCGTAAACCCAAAGTGGCACAAACTTACAGGGACAGGCATCCATGACCCAGCATCGAACGTGTCGGTCATCAGTGAGTGAATCCAGGTTGTAGCACTGGGCTAGCAGGACTCTTGTGAACCGGGCTGTAGCGGGCTAACAGGACTCCGGTATTCATCGTGTGACATTTCCCCGAAGGGACAGACACAGGAACGAAGAAGGACACATGCCGGCCAGCCTAAGTGTTCCGGAGCAGTAGCGAGCTACCATTGGAAACACTAGGAGACATTTCCCGGTAAGAGAGGCTACTAAGGATGAACAACTAGATAGTCAGATCCCACACATACCAAGCATTTCAGTAACATACACACAATATGCTCGATATGTGCAAATACAACATGGCATCACAACATGACTCTACAACTCAAGTATTTATTCAATAGGCTCTGAGGAGCGAGATATTACAAACATGGGTCTCATGACCCAACACTCAGAGCATACAAGTCAAAGCACATGCGGAAGCTCAACATGTCTGAGTACAGACATCTATAAATGAAAAAGGCTGAGAAGCCTGACTATCTACCAGATCCTGCCGAGGGCACAAGATCGTAGCTGAGGTAACAAGCTAAACGTCAAAGTCCAAGCGGAACTACTAATGCGACTGAGTTCCCTCTGCAAAAACATAAAATAGGCAAACGTGAATACAAATGTACCCAGCAAGACTTACATCAGAACTATCTACATATGCATCATTATCAACAAAGGGGATGGTGGGGTTTAACTGCAGCAAGCCAGCTTTGACTTAGTGGCTATCCTAAACTACGACTACAAGTAACTCTTTTGAGGTGGCGCACACGAGTCCACATATTCACCATGTCAATACACCACTGTGGATCCGCTCTCGTCTCCCTACGAGAACGCCATCCATAGCACTCACGCTTATCTTGCGTATTTTAGAGTATCCACTTTCACTTGTCTATGAACTGTACAAGGGGTCCAAGTTTCCATATCCGAGGAATCCGGCTATTCGAATAGATAATGATAACCCTGCAGGGGTGTACTTCTTCACACACGCTCTCGCCACTTACCGCCATGTACACGTCATGTATCTCGGCAACCTTCAAGCGGAAGCCTGGCGAGGGTGTTGGTCACGGCATACCTAAACACTCAAGTCTCTCGTCCAGGTTTATCGCCTATTAGGGTTCCATCCACAAGGAGATCCGGCCGGGGTGTCGCTCACGGCCCCAAACGATGTGTGCAGGGTTCCCAAGCCCACCATCCGGGTGCCACTTGGTACACCAGGCCACTGTTCCTAGTCTGTCCCAAGCCCACCTGTACCGGGTGCCACTTGGTAGACTACTAACACTACCTACAAACACCAGAAACTAGTTGCAACTCCTGGACAGAGAACAAGGGTGATTAAGAAGCCGAGAGGGTCAATTAAGGATCCCAATGTGTGGTAGTAGCTGTTCATGGATCACAAACACAGAACTCAGTTCCTGAGGACGGCTGCAATGAGATAACCCACCATGTACTCCTACATGGCCTCTCACCGCTACCTTTACCAAATCGTGTTCACACACTTAGCTCTCAACGGTAGGACATTTTCACACACCTCCAATTCATTCCCGATGAATCAGTCCTAACACAACTCTAAGCAATAGCAGGCATGACAAACAAGCATGAATGAGTAGGCACATCAGGGCTCAAACAACTCCTACTCATGCTAGTGGGTTTCATCTATTTACTGTGGCAATGACAGGTCATGCAGAGGATAAAGGGGTTCAACTACCGCAGCAAGTAACATTGAATCGTTGTTGTCCTAATGCAGTAAAAGAGAGCAGGAGCGAGAGAGTGGGATTGTATCGGAATGAACAAGGGGGTTTTGCTTGCCTGGCACTTCTGAAGATAGTATAGCTCTTCATTGGTGTCATCGAACTCATCGTCGGAACAACGTCTACTGAGGGGGGACAAACACCGACAACAGAGAAGGAACACAATCAATGCAATGCAACAATATGATGCATGAGTGTGACATGGAAATATGCTGTGGTTTGAGCTAATGCAACTAGACACCAGATTAAATGAAGTTGATTTGAATCCAAGATTCAAATTCAAACTCCATATGTGGATATTAAAATGCCATTTATATGATTTGTGCTAAACAGCAGCTATAAGTTGTTCTAACATGCATGAAAATGGTACAGATGGATAGATTGAATTTTTCTGATCATTTTTCATATATAACTTCTTTGATTTGGAGTTATGGTTGAATTTCTATGAATTTTAGAAGTTTAGGTAATTTTTTGGAATTTCTTGTAAAAGAATAAATCCAGAAAAGAGTTATTGCGTCAGCATGACGTCACTGTGATGTCAGCGGTCAACGGGCGCGGTCCAGGTCAAACTGACCTGTGGGTCCCGCGTGTCAGTGTCTAACTAAACTAACCTAGTTTAATTAGCACTAACCTTGGTTAAACTAATTAAATTTAAACCTAAACTAGATTAATTAGCCGGGCGGGGCCCGCATGTTAGTGGCTCAGGGGGAGTCAAACTGGGTCAACCCGGGTCAAACTCGCCGGAGTTGACCAGGGGCTCGTCGCTGGCAAGGACAGAGACAGCGGAGGGGCTCGGGATTGAGCTACAGGCATCGGTTTGGAGCGTGGATTGCAGCTACGGTACGCTGGGAGACTCGCGCATCCAACGGTGGCAACAACTCGCGCCGGATTGGACTAAATCGACGGCGGCGGCAACTTTTGCGGCGACCGGAGTTCGTGCAAGCACGGACTAGACGCGTGGATGCGTTTCCGGACGAGCTAGTGGTGCGGTAGGCTCCTGGGAGCAGGAGGAGTGCGGTGGTGTTCTCTGTTGCAAGCTGCACCGGCTGTAGCCACGGCGGCGATGAGGCACGGCTCCGGCGAACTTCAAAGCTCATGGGGACGACGTCTACGGCGAGAGATAAACCACGGGATCAGGGGTAAACGGTGTCAGAGCTCACCGCGGTTGCAGCGCCAGTCTCTGCGAGCTCGGGGAGGGCTGGGAACGGCGTGGGGTCGCTGGCGATCTCCGCGGCCGAAGGAGGAAGAAGGGGTCGGGGACGATGCGTCGGGACTCTTCCGGTCGCGTGAGCCATCGGGGAGGACAAGGGAGATCCGGCGGTTCTTCTGGGATCAGCCGCGGAGCGAGGGGAGCACAGTGGCGCGGCTATGGCGAGGCGAGCTGAAGCACGCGTCGGCCATGGCGTCAGGTGGGGGAGGAGAGAGCAGGGAAGGAAAAGAGAGGGCCGGCTCGATCGGGACAGCACCGAGGAGAAGATCCGCGGTGTCGCGCTAGCAGGAGGAGGCAGGCAGGCGCCCTGGTGGCGTGGCGTGCCATGCGTGCGCGCGCGTCGGCCACGCGCCTGGTCGACTGGCGCCAGGAGGACGACGGCGCCAGGTGGGCTGGGCCTCTGCTACAAGAGCGGGCCGAATGAGGTAAGCCCAGGTTAGCTTTCTTTCTCTCTATTTTATATTTTCTGTTTTCTTTTCTTTTTATTTATTCATTTTGCCACTGATTCAAATTCAAAAGACATTCAAAAACAGGGCAAAACCTTCTGAACATTTTTATGTCCCATTATGGACTTTTCCAAAGGCACACAAACAATTTCAGGGCCTTTTGAATTATATTCTGTATAAAATGAATATAATCCTAAGCTCAAATATTTATTGATTTGATTTCAAAGTCCCAAAATAAACATCTCTGAGATTCCAAAAATATTAGTTTGAGTTTTAGCTCTTGCCAATATTTCTAGAGATGAACAGGAACATTTTGTTGCGCTCATTTGAAAAGATTTAAATGTTGGTTATTTTTCTAGAGGTTTTTTGAGGCTTTTGAAAATTCCTCAATTCAAGTTTCATTTGAATTTAAACATGATGCTCACAAGGAAGGCTAGCCTAGTGCATACCAGAACTAGGGATGTGACAGCTCACCCCTACTAAACAAGAATCTCGTCCCGAGATTCAAGCGTAGGGTAAGATGAAGCGGGATCGCAAACTAACACAATCGTCACGATCCAGGGTGCACTTCATAGGAACGTTGATTTGACCACCATCTTGTCTCGTCGTCTTGCTCTGAGAACTCCAGCCAACATGACAAAGAGAGGATAGGGAAAAAAATCTAAAAGGATCGATCTTATTGAAGGTCGAACAACTTAGGATCAACTCAGGGAATGAGACATAGCAATATCTCTCAAGCCGATACACGAAGCACACATCTAGAGGGATGGAGTGGAACAGATGACGAGGATTCACTAGGTAGACAACAATTCCACACTTAAGAAGGTGGTGAACGGTTGTCAACGTAGCGAGGAGTTGAGTTGCCATGATACCATAACAAGACATTTTGGAGGAGGGTGATTCGTAGATTCTTACCTTAAGTGGCAAAAAGAATTACCTTTGATATAGAGATCATTGAAACTCTTCATACCAGCCTAAGGCAATTCTAGAGCGACCGTTTGGAGGAGTTCGGTAGAATGGCATACTCGGACTAGAATGGATGATGTGGATTACCTTGTTGAAAACAACGCGATGGATGATTTTAGTAACTAGGGAGAAGCTCAACAGTAGAAAGTGAGTCCACTGTTTGATAAGTTATAACATAACCGAGGAAAACTGAGAGCAATCCCAGTTAGTGTTGATGATAACACCTAGCGCTTGTGCGTGCTCTCAAGAACTTGAGCATTTCCATATTCATCAAGGTCTTACCAACATCCATGTCGAGGATCCTGGCAACACATCATACTACCATGATGAATAGTGATAGACGATGCAAATACAAAGGAAGATAACACCTTCTCAGATTTCACCTTAGCGAGGCCAAGGAAACAAAATCTGGATGATCGACCGAGAGACATTTAGCACTCCGCTTCTAATGTTCTCCTTGATGTGCTAGCGTATCCCATTCATACATATGGTTTGATATCTAGAACATCAAGTAAAAGGTCGGACTTCGGGAACACAAGAATCCATAAGGAACATGGAGTATATCCTATGAAGTCCTTATGGGGAGGTGGCCAACTTATTCAATCAAGATACTACAATAATAGGTCTTCCGGCTGGGTATGTCAGCCACGACATCCACTTTCCCGGTTACGGTGAGACCATTATTATAGTTCTTGGGAAACGTTCCAACCATCATATCTGCCTGAGATTCAGATCTGGTTGGCGTCAGGATATTCCAGACTCATCAAGTCTAGAAAAGAAAGTTTGCAACACAAATCGACGAGATGACGTTGCGAGATTCTCGGGAAATGAACTACGATAGAAAGCTCCAAAACATGAGCTAGTTCTGCTACAAACATGTGAACACGTTGTCCCAGACAAGCATGACCATGTAGTAGTCTTATAGTAAAACACTACCGAGTTCAGGTGGGGAATCATCATTGAAATAACGAAGTCATGTGCATGTCCTTCTGGGCCCTTCGGGAATAGCATTTGAACTTCTTATCCTTGAACAAATCAATCAGTGGCTTGGTGTGCTAGGGACATGTATAGAATGAAGATTGCAAGTCTCCAAACCACAGAATACTTCGCACGTATGCATGACTGATTTGGGATGATTCCAAGGGAAGCAACATTGACTTACTCGAATTCACGGCGGCAACTTGCATCATATGCACGTGAATTAGGGGAAGTCACCTCTTTCATCCGGACATATGCTCCATGAGCGGGTCATGAAGATAATGCTTATAAAAGTTTCCAATACTAGCTGGATGTTCAACACAATCATGGAGAGGTTAAATATGTTGTTGATGGGCTCAACAACAATTCATCCCGGTTTCCATGAAGAAGGAATTCCATAATTATGTGAACAAGTGATAGCACTGGTCAGACCCAAAAGATAAAATGGTGTATGCTCGAGGAGAATCCACGAGTAAGACAACATTACGAACATCGTTGGTTCTGATTTGATTTGAGGATAGCCCACACTCAAATCAAAGTTTTGGCAAGACAATAGGTCCAACAACTAATCGCGAGGATCAAACAATGAAGATATCACCTTTCTTCAACACACATACAAGATATCCCTTAGAATGAACTAAGTCGGACAAGCTTTTATCTTCCAACTCTCCAAGTTGTTGTTTAGCTTAACTAACTAGCTCAGGGGTATCCTGCACAGATTCTTGGAGAAGGTTGGTTTACAAGAAACCAACTTGATCACGAGCTCAACGCATTGGTCAGGGGGACAACCTGGTGATACTTCCGGGAAGATAATCGGAAAATCACGAGCCACCAATATGCTACTAAGCTCAAGAATAATCTTCCTTTTCAGGGCAAGACGATATGATCAAATAAGCAAGGGATTGAATAATCCTAACTCATTGATCGAAGAGTGCACCAGAAATAAGGACTAGGTAGCAAAATCTATCTTAGAATGATGATTCAAGAACCAACACACTAAGAATGAGATTATTGTCCTTTAACTACCAAGCAACAAGGTTGCTAGGAGTATTGGTTTCACACATCACGGTTCACTTGTCGGCATTCCGGTTATAATAACACGGGAACCGAGAAATTATCAATGATGGCAAGAAGTATTACTGCGTCAAGAATTCATAAGAGGTGGTGCAATTCTCATGACACTCTTGACATAAAGATGGTAACACTCCAAGGTAGAGCAGAGCAGAAGCTGGATTGGCATTTTGATCTGTGGAATACAACTACTTTGACCCAATCCTGGATATGGATGAGGTACTGGAGTTTGTCTCTCCTAGTCATCCTGGAATAGAATGGCTTGACGGACCACAAGAGTAATAGGCATCAATGAACAAATGCACGCATCCTCTTGACTATCAACTGATAGATGAAGGCCGGAATACAACTAAAGAGGGACAACTCAATGGAACATACAATTTTCTGAGTTGTGGATGCATGGACTAGCATGTCGAACGAGTTCAACATATTTCTTCCGGATAACCCATGCAGAAAGGTTGAACTGGCAGAGTCACAATATAGAGAGAAGAACTCACCAAGAGCACTCTGGTTGTGATCTTTTGGTTCAACGAGGAACTGCTGCCATAAGTAGTTCATGGTATTTGGAAGAACGATATACCACGAACCTCGAGGCTATCACAAGGTTACTAATATCCTAAAGGGACTAGCAAACACTATCAACACGAGGTAAGTAGGGTGAATCTCGGGTTCAAAACCCAATGAATAGAATACCTACTACTAAGTGGCATCACGGGATGCTTTCGAGAATGATGGCCAGAATCATCACACGGGGAACACAAGCATGGCTGGATTACTAGGCGATACTCTAGACATCTAGGGTCATAATAATAGCTCCAACATAAATGTCGAGGCAATAGAATACCTCAACTCAACAATTAGTGTGATTAACCTGGCCTAAGGAACATCGAAACCAGAGGGAAAGGATTTTGCAAATGCATCAGACTATTTAGAAACCTGGGATGACTCGGACAGCATAACGGCTGTAAATGCTCGAAAAGATTTGAGACATGCTACAAAAATGGTGGCATAGCCACTCAAAAGCACAATATCAAGATTCCGAGACCAACTATGAGCACACGAAAGTAGTAGAAACTCAACTGAGGTTTGAAACTAACAATTCTATAAGTCTATGGATTAGTAACACGTCATCCTGATAGATAGATGAGAAGGCCTAGTTCTTAATCCCCGTATAAGAGAAGAGGATGACTCAGATCAGAAGGCCATGAGGTATAAGGAGTAAAAAGAGCCTTACGTTCCCATCCCACAATCAATTCCCCTACATATAACTAAAGCATTTCTAGACTCAACTTCGACTAGTTTGGCTTGGTAATCCTACAGGTAGTCAAGCTCTGATACCAAAGCTGTCAGGACCCCGACTCAATGCCACATCGATCTAGCATGTAACACCTCATATCACTTTGCGGCCTCACGCACGGTATTCCCACGGGTGTTGCCTTACCTTTGCCCAGGACCGTTTGCGCCTTTTGGCACACGTATATGATAGTGTCGCTAGCATCCATATGATAAGGAGCCCGGGCTAACATGGCTAGTCGTAAACCCAAAGTGGCACAAACTTACAGGGATAGGCATCCATGACCCAGCATCGAACGTGCCGGTCATCAGCGAGTGAATCCAGGCTGTAGCACTGGGCTAGCAGGACTCCGGTGAACCGGGCTGTAGCGGGCTAACAGGACTCCGGTATTCATCACGTGACATTTCCCCGAAGGGACAGACACAAGAACGAAGAAGGACACATGCCGGCCAGCCTAAGTGTTCCGGAGCAGTAGCAAGCTACCATTGGAAACACTAGGAGACATTTCTCGGTAAGAGAGGCTACTAAGGATAAACAACTAGATAGTCAGATCCCACACATACCAAGCATTTCAGTAACATACACACAATATGCTCGATATGTGCAAATACAACATGGCATCACAACATGACTCTACAACTCAAGTATTTATTCAATAGGCTCCAAGGAGCGAGATATTACAAACATGGGTCTCATGACCCAACACTCAGAGCATACAAGTCAAAGCACATGCGGAAGCTCAACATGTCTGAGTACAGACATCTATAAATGAAAAAGGCTGAGAAGCCTGACTATCTACCAGATCCTGCCGAGGGCACAAGATCGTAGCTGAGGTAACAAGCTAAACGTCGAAGTCCAAGCGGAACTACTAATGCGACTGAAGTCGCTCTGCAAAAACATAAAATAGGCAAACGTGAGTACAAATGTACCCAGCAAGACTTACATCAGAACTATCTCCATATGCATCATTATCAACAAAGGGGATGGTGGGGTTTAACTGCAGCAAGCCAGCTTTGACTTAGTGGCTATCCTAAACTACGACTACAAGTAACTCTTTTGAGGTGGCGCACACGAGTCCACATATTCACCATGTCAATACACCACTGTGGATCCGCTCTCGTCTCCCTACGAGAATGCCATCCATAACACTCACGCTTATCTTGCGTATTTTAGAGTATCCACTTTCACTTGTCTATGAACTGTACAAGGGGTCCAAGTTTCCATATCCGAGGAATCCGGCTATTCGAATAGATAATGATGACCCTGCAGGGGTGTACTTCTTCACACACGCTCTCGCCACTTACCGCCATGTACACATCATGTATCTCGGCAACCTTCAAGCGGAAGCCTGGCGAGGGTGTCGGCCACGGCCTACCTAAACACTCAAGTCTCTCGTCCAAGTTTATCGCCTATTCGGGTTCCATCCGCAAGGAGATCCGGCCGGGGTGTCGCTCACGGCCCCAAACGATGTGTGCAGGGTTCCCAAGCCCACCATCCAGGTGCCACTTGGTACACCAGGCCACTGTGCCTAGTCTGTCCCAAGCCCACCTGTACCGGGTGCCACTTGGTAGACTACTAACACTACCTACAAACACCAGGAACTAGTTGCAACTCCTGGACAGAGAACAAGGGTGATTAAGAAGCCGAGAGGGTCAATTAAGGATCCCAATGTGTGGTAGTAGCTGTTCATGGATCACAAACACAGAACTCAGTTCCTGAGGACGGCTGCAATGAGATAACCCACCATGTACTCCTACATGGCCTCTCACCGCTACCTTTACCGAATCGTGTTCACACACTTAGCTCTCAACGGTAGGACATTTTCACACACCTCCAATTCATTCCCGATGAATCAGTCCTGACACAACTCTAAGCAATAGCAGGAATGACAAACAAGCATGAATGAGTAGGCACATCAGGGCTCAAACAACTCCTACTCATGCTAGTGGGTTTCATCTATTTACTGTGGCAATGACAGGTCATGCAGAGGATAAAGGGGTTCAACTACCGCATCAAGTAACATTGAATCGTTGTTGTCCTAATGCAGTAAAAGAGAGCAGGAGCGAGAGAGTGGGATTGTATCGGAATGAACAAGGGGGTTTTGCTTGCCTGGCACTTCTGAAGATAGTATAGCTCTTCATTGGTGTCATCGAACTCATCGTCGGAACAACGTCTACTGAGGGGGGACAAACACCGGCAACAGAGAAGGAACACAATCAATGCAATGCAACAATATGATGCATGAGTGTGACATGGAAATATGCTGTGGTTTGAGCTAATGCAACTAGCAACCAGATTAAATGAAGTTGATTTGAATCCAAGATTCAAATTCAAACTCCATATGTGGATATTAAAATGCCATTTATATGATTTGTGCTAAACAGCAGCTATAAGTTGTTCTAACATGCATGAAAATGGTACAGATGGATAGATTGAATTTTTCTGATCATTTTTCATATATAACTTGTTTGATTTGGAGTTATGGTTGAATTTCTATGAATTTTAGAAGTTTAGGTAATTTTTTGGAATTTCTTGTAAAAGAATAAATCCAGAAAAGAGTTATTGCGTCAGCATGACGTCACTGTGATGTCAGCGGTCAACGGGCGCGGTCCAGGTCAAACTGACCTGTGGGTCCCGCGTGTCAGTGTCTAACTAAACTAACCTAGTTTAATTAGCACTAACCTAGGTTAAACTAATTAAAGTTAAACCTAAACTAGATTAATTAGCCGGGCGGGGCCCGCATGTTAGTGGCTCTGGGGGAGTCAAACTGGGTCAACCCGGGTCAAACTCGCCGGAGTTGACCCGGGGCTCGTCGCCGGCAAGGACAGAGACGGCGGAGGGGCTCGGGATTGAGCTACAGGCATCGGTTTGGAGCATGGATTGCAGCTACGGTACGTTGGGAGACTCGCGCATCCAACGGTGGCAACAACTCACGCCGGAGTGGACTAAATCGACGACGGCGGCAACTTTTGCAGTGACCGGAGTTCGTGCAAGCACGGACTAGACGCGTGGATGCATTTCTGGACGAGCTAGTGGTGCGGTAGGCTCCTGGGAGCAGGAGGAGTGCGGTGGCATTCTCTGTTGCATGCTGCACCGGCTGTAGCCACGGCGGCGATGAGGCAGGGCTCCAGCAAACTTCAAAGCTCATGGGGACGACGTCTACGGCGAGAGATAAACCACGGGATCAGGGGTAAACGGTGTTAGAGCTCACCGCGGTTGCTGCGCCGGTCTCTGCGAGCTCGGGGAGGGCTGGGAACGACGTGGGGTCGCCGGCGATCTCCGTGGCCGAAGGACGAAGAAGGGGTCGGGGACGACGCGTCGGGGCTCTTCCGGTCGCGTGAGCCATCGGGGAGGACGAGGGAGATGCGGCGGTTCTTCTGGGATCAGCCGCGGAGCGAGGGGAGCACAGTGACGCGGCTATGGCGACGCGAGCTGAAGCACGCGTCGGCCATGGCATCAGAGGGGGAGGAGAGAGCAGGGAAGGAAAAGAGAGGGCCGGCTCGATCGGGACAGCACCAAGGAGAAGATCCGCGGCGTCGCGCTGGCAGGAGGAGGCAGGCACGCGCCCTGGTGGCGTGGCGTGCCTTGCGGGCGCGCGCGTCGGCCACGCGCCTGGTCGACTGGCGCCAGGAGGACGACGGAGCCAGGTGGGCTGGGCCTCTGCTACAAGAGCGGGCCGAATGAGGTAAGCCCAGGTTAGCTTTCTTTCTCTCTGTTTTATATTTTCTGTTTTGTTTTCTTTTTATTTATTCATTTTGCCACTGATTCAAATTCAAAAGACATTCAAAAACAGGGCAAAACCTTCTGAACATTTTTATGTCCCATTATGGACTTTTCCAAAGGCACATAAACAATTTCACGGCCTTTTGAATTATATTCTGTATAAAATGAATATAATCCTAAGCTCAAATATTTATTGATTTGATTTCAAAGTCCCAAAATAAACATCTCTGAGATTCCAAAAATATTAGTTTGAGTTTTAGCTCTTGCCAATATTTCTAGAGATGAACAGGAACATTTTGTTGGGCTCATTTGAAAAGATTTAAATGTTGGTTATTTTTTTAGAGGTTTTCTGAGGCTTTTGAAAATTCCTCAATTCAAGTTTCATTTGAATTTAAACATGATGCTCACAAGGAAGGCTAGCCTAGTGCATACCAGAACTAGGGATGTGACATTTGGTATCAGAGCCTGACTGCCTGTAGGATTACCAAGCCAAACTGGTCGAAGTTGTGTCTAGAAATGCTTTAGTTATATAAGGGAATTGATTGTGGGATGGAACGTAAGGCTCTTTTTACTCCTTATACCTCATGGCCTTCTGATCTGAGTCATCCTCTTCTCTTCTACGGGGATTAAGAACTAGGCCTTCTCATCTATCTATCAGGATGGCGTGTTACTAATCCATAGACTTATAGAATTGATAGTTTCAAATCTCAGTTCAGTTTTTACTACTTCCGTATGTTCATAGCTGGTCTTAGAACGTTGATATTGTGATGTTGAGTGGTCATGCCACTATTCTCAGGATGTCTCAAATCATTTTGAGCATTTACAGCCGTTATGCTGTCCGAGTCATCCCAGGTTTCTAAATAGTCTGATGCATTTGCAAACCCTTTCTTTCCGTTCCCGATGTCCTTTATGGTCAGAATAAGCAAACTAACCGGTACATTGAGGTAATTTATTGCCTTGACATATATGCTGGAACTATTAGTATGACCCTAGGTGTTTTAGGGAGTCACCTAGTAATCTAGCCATGTTTTGTGTCCCGGTGTGATGATTCTGGCCACCATTCACGAAAGCATCCCATGATGCCATTTAGTAGTAGGTATTCTACTCCTGGGTTCTTGACCCAAGATTCACTCTACTTACCTCGTGTTGATAGTGTTGCTAGTTCCTTTAGGTTATTAGTAACCTTTGAGATAGAATGCGAGGTCTGTGGTATATCATTCTTCCAAATACCATGAACCATCCTTGGCAGGAGTTCCTTTGAACCAAAAGATCACAATAAGAGTGCTCTTGATGAGTTCCTCATTCTACATTGTGAATCTGCCAACTCTACCTTCCTGCATGGGTTATCCGGAAGAAATGCTGAGCTTTGCTCGACATACTAATCTATGCATCCACAACTCAGAAAATCAGATGTTCTTTTGAGTTGTCTCTCTTTAGTTGTATTCTGACCCTCGTCTATCAATTGATAGTCAAGGGTATGCTTGCATTCGTTTATCGATGCCTATTACTCTTGTGGTCCGTCAAGCCATTCTATTCAGAATGACTTGGAGAAACAAACTCCAGTACCTCATCCATATCTAGGATTGGGTCAAAGCAGTTGTATTCCGCAGATCAAAATGCCAATCCAACTTTTGATTCTGTTCCACCCCAAAGTATTGCCCTCTTTATGTCAGGATTGTCATGAGAATTGCACCATCTCTCATGATTTCTTGACGTAGTGATACTTCTCGCTACCATAATTCATTCCTCGGTCCCGTGTTGTTGTAACCGGAATGCCGACAAGCAAACTGTGATGTGTGAAATCGATACTCCTAGCAACCTCGTTGCTTGGCAGTTAATGGACAATATTCTCATTCTTAGCGTGTTGGTTATCAAATCATCATCCTAAGATTGATCGTGCTACCTAGTCCTTATTTCTGGTGCCCTCTTCGATCAATGAGTTAGGATTGTGTCAATCCCTCACTCTTTTGATCATATCATCTTGCCCTGAAAAGCAAGGTTGTTTTCGAGCTTAGTAACATACCGGTGGTTTGTGGTGTTCCGAATATTTTCTCGGAAGCATTACCAGGTTGTTCCCTGGCCGTTATGTTGATTTCGTGATCAAGTTGGTTTCTTGTAAATCATTCCTTCTCCAGGAATCTGTATTGGATACCCCTGAGCTAGTTGGTTGAGCTAAACAACAACTTGGAGAGTTGGAAGATAAAAGCTTAATCCACTTAGTTCATCTCTAAGGGATATCTTTGTGTGTGTGTGTTGAAGAAAGATGATATCTTCACCAATTGGTCCTCGTGATCGGTTGTTGGATCTATTTTCTTGTCAAAACTTTGACTTGAGTATGGGCTATCATCAAGTCAAATCAGAACCAGCGATGTTCGTAATGTTGTTGCTCGTGGTTGATTTCTCGAGCATACGCCATTATATCTTTTGGTCTGACCAATACTATCACCGTGTTCACATGATGGTGGAAGTCCAGTGATATGGAAATTCCGATGAGTTGCCATTGAGCCCATCAGCAGCATTTTGTCTCCCCCATGATTCATGTTGAACATCAACCTAGTGTTGGAAACTCTTATAAGCATTATCTTCATGTCCCATTAGTGAAGAATATGTTGGATGGAAGAAGTGACTTTCTCTGATTCACGTGCATTTGGTGCAAGTTGCCGCCGTGAGTTCGAGAAAGATTGTTTTTGTTCCCCTGGTACCATCCCAAGTCAGTCATGCACGTGCGAAGTATGCTATGGTTTGACAGGCTCGCAACCTTCATTCCATATATATTCCCTAGCACACCAAGCCACTAACTGATTTGTTCAAGGAAAAGAAGTTTCTTCATAAGAGCTAATCATATGACTTATGCAAGGACTTCGTTATCCTCGATGATGGTTCCCCACCGGAGCTCGGTAGTGTTTTATTGTAAGACTACCATGGGATCATGTTTGTCTGGGACAACGTGTTCACATGTTTGTAGCAGAACCAGCTCATGTTTTGGAGCTTACTATCGTAGTTCACTCCTCGAGAATCTCGCAACGTCATCTCGTCGATTTGTGTTGCAAAGTTTCATTTTCCTTTCTAGACTCGATGAGTCTGGAATATTCTGACACCAACCAGATCTGAATCTCAGGCAGACATGATGGTTGGAACATCTCCCAAGAACTATAATATTGGTCTCTCTATAACCCGGTAAAATGGATGTCATGGCCAACACACCCAGCCGGGAGACCTATTATTGTAGTATCTTGATGGAGGAAGTTGGACACCTCCCCATAAGGATTTCGTAGGATTTACTCCCTAGTTGTCCCTTATGGATTTTTGTGTTTCCGAAGTCCGACTTTTACTTGATGTTCTAGACACCAGACCATATCAATGAATGGAATACACTAGTACATCAAGGAGAACATTTAGAAGTGGAGTGCTAAATGTCCCTCGGTCGATCATCCAGATTCCATCCCCTTGGCCTCGCTAAGGTGAAATCTGAGAAAGTTTTATCCTCCTTTGCATCTGCATCGTCCATCGCTATTCATCATGGTAGTATGTTGTGTTGTCAGCACCCTTGACATGGAAGTTGGTAAAACCTTGATGAACATGGAAATGCTCAAGTTCTTGAGAGCACGCACAAGCACTAGGTGATATCATAGTTACTAACTAGGATTGCTCTCAATTTCCTCGGTTATGCTATAACCTTTCAAACAGTGGACTCACTCTCTACTGTTGAGCTTCTCCCTAGTTGCTAAAATCATCCCTGGTGTTGTTTGCAACAAGGTAATCCACATCATCCATTCTAATCCGGGTATGCCATTCTACCGAACCTCTCTAAACGATCGCTCGAGAATTACCTTAGGCTGGTATAAAGAGTTTCAATGATCTCTAAATCAAAGGTAATTATTTTTGCCACTTAAGGGGATATTTCTACGAGCCACCTTCCCTAAGGTGCCCCATTGTGGTATCATGGCAACTATTTTCCTCGCTACTTTGAAACCTCATCAATTGTTTCTTCCGTCCTTCATGATGTGTGTTTTGCCTCTCAGCTCAAGAGATGTTCTACATCTCATTCCGTGAGTTGATCTTGTGATCATTAAAATGATCCATCCTTGTAGAGTGTTTCTGTCCTCGTGTTGGATGAAGATCTCAAAAGCAAAGACGTCGAGATCAAGGTGATGCAATGAATCAACACCCTCGAAAAGACATCTGGATCGTGAAGGTTGTGATAGCTGGTGTCCCTTTGTCTTCTTACCTCACAACTTGAATCTCGGGGCGAGATTCTTGTTTAGTGGGGGTGAGTTGTCACATCCCTAGTTCTGGTATGCACTGAGCTAGCTAGTCATGTGTTGCATCATGTTTAAATTCTGTTGAAACTTGAAATAGGGATTGCCTAAACCCTAGCATCAAAGGAACTCACTAGGTTCAACTAAAATAATTTCACTGAATCCAAATGGCTTTCAAAAATGTTCATCATTTCTGGAAATGCTGGAAACAGTAACCAGAGGTGTTGCACATTTTTCCATGACATATTTGGGCTCTGAATTAAATCATATGGTATTTTCATTTGGGCATTTAAATACTATAAAATATTTTAAATGCTCAAATATTCTTAAACTAAAATGTTTACTGTTGGATATATTCTAAACAGTAGCCATGATTAGTTTCATGATTTTTGGATCTGTTTAAGTATTTTTAATAAAGCCACAAAGTTGTAGAAAAATAGAAAATAGTAATTAAAATAGAAAACGGAGAGAGAGAGGAAACTACATGGGCTGCTTACCTATCCAGCCTGGCGGCCCAAGTGGCCGGTCCAGCCCACCACCGCCTCCTCCCTGTCGTCTTCCTCCCTCGCCAGAAGGACGGAGGCGCGTGGCCGCCCCGCGCCGGCCACCTCCTCCCTCCCTTCCTGCCTGGCTCTTCCCCGGCCCCTCCTAGCGACGCCACGACGATGCCCCGTGTCCCCTCGCTCCTCTCCCTCACTCTCTGCTCTCTCCTTCGCCCACTAGCCCCTTCCCCGAGCGCGACCGAACGTAGCCGTCACCGCCGACGAGCTCCCCCACGGCCACAGCCATCTCCAAGCCCCTCCGATGCGCCCCGAGCTCCGCTGTGACGCCCCCTTCCTCTCCACCGAGCTGCTCCCCGCTGGAAGCCCTGCAGCGTCGTCCCCAACCTCGTCCCTAACCTCTGACCACCGACGGGCTCATCGGGGATTCGCGAGCCCCAGCCTCTCCCCAGCCTCGCCGACGCCTCTTCTGGCATCGCCGTGAGCCCCTGCCTCTTTCCCCTCTCTCCCCGTGCTCTCCCGCGCCTTCTAGCCATCGTGGCCATCGGAGCCGATTGCTCCTCGCTGCCGGCCATGTCACCACCGTGGCTACGGCCGTGCAAGCACGTGTCTGAGCTCACCACTGAACTGACCGCAATCCCCTGAGCATAACTCACACACCCATCCATATCCCCGTGCTCTGTAGCTCCGTCTCGCTCAACACCCGAACGCCGACCGCTGCTACGAGCTCGACTCTGGCGAGCTCGCTCCACCCCAGCCCCTTCCGTTTGCCCTACCAGATGCGCGCGAGTCCCAGCTACGCGTAGGACCAAACCATGGTCGTTTTGGTCAATCATGGGCAAAACCCGAGCTAACCCAGTGTGTCTCCGCCGCGTTTTGGTCGCCGCCGGCGTAACTCTGACGATGGTGACATGGCAGATTAGTTTAGGCTAATGACGCACTTATTCAACACCTAGTGACACTAACACCAGGGCCCCACCTGCTAATTAATCATAGATTAGTTTCTGTTTAGTTTTAACTAATCTTAGTGGCCCCACGCGTCAGCGTTGACCATGCTGACGTGGCCGTTGACTGGGCCCACACGTCAGCGGCACTAACCAGCCCCAGTCACTGACCAGTGGACCCCACTGGTCAGGTTTGACTAGCAGCAGCGTCTGTTGACCTGCTGACGTCATAGTGATGCAATGCTGATGCAATAACTAATTTCTGGATTTATTTTTATTCAGGAAATTCCAGAAATTGTTGCAAACTTCTAAAATTCATATAAAATCAACCGTAGCTCCAAATCAAACAAATTATATATGAAAAATGATCAGAAAAATGCAATCTATCCATCTGTACCATTTTCATGCATGTTAGAACACTTTAACCTTACTGTTTAGGTGAAACAAGGTAATGCACTAATATGACCTCTTAAAATGGGTTTGCATTTGAATATTTGGTCCAAATGGACTCATCTCAATCAGATCTGGCTTGCATTAGCCCAAAACACATTCATATTGCCATGTCATAGCATGCATCATATTGTGCATTGCATTGATTGTGTCCTTCTGTGTTTGCCGGTAAGTGTCCCCTCTCGATAGACGTGGTTTCGACGAGGAGTTCGATGACACCGATGAAGAACTATAATATCTTCAGAAGTGCCAGGCAAGCAAAACCCCCTTTTTCATTCCGATACAATCCTACTCTCTCGCCCTGCTCTCCTTTACTGCACTCGGACAACAACGATTCATCTATTACTTGCTGCGGTAGCTGAACCCTTTATCCTTTGCATGAGCTGTCATTCCACAGTAAATAGATGAAACCCACTAGCATGAGTAGGAGTTGTTTGAGCCCTGATGTGCCTACTCATTCTTGTTTGTTTGTCATGCCTGCTACTGCTTAGAGTTGAGTCAGGTCTGATTCATCGAGGATGAATCAGAGGTGTGTGAACATGTCCTACTGTGTGTGAGCTAAGTGTGTGAACACGATTTGGTAAAGGTAGCGGTGAGAGGCCATGTACGAGTACATTGTGGGTTGTCTCATTGCAGCCGTCCTCAGGAACTGAGTTTTGTGTTTGTGATCCATGATATAGTTACTACCACGCATTGGGCCCGAAACCAATGGACCCTCTCGGCTTCTTAATCACCCCTGTCTTCTGTCCAGGAGTTGCAAGTAGTTTCTGGAGTTTGTAGTATGCTGGAGGCCGTGGGCAGCGCTGACCGGAGGGGTGGGCTGTGATGCGGTAGGCACGTGGCCGGGTATACCGGGCGCCTGTTTGGTGTCATGGAACCATGTACACATCGTTTGGGGCTGTGAGCGAAACTCCGGCCGGATCTCCTCATGGATGGAACCCGAATAGGCGATAAACCTGGACTACGGACTTGAGTGTTTAGGTAGGCCGTGGCCGACACCCACGTTGGGCTTCCGCTTGAAGGTTGCCGAGTACATGTCGTGTAAACGGCGGTAAGTGGTGAGAGCGTGTGTGAAGAAGTACACCCCTGCAGGGTTAACATCATCTATTCGAATAGCCATGTCCGCGGAGAAGGACTTCTGGGTTGCCTGTACAGTTCATAGACAAGTGAAAGTGGATACCCTAAAATGCGCAAGATAAGCGTGAGTGCTATGGATGGCGTTCTCGTAGGGAGACGGGAGCGGATCCATAGTGGTGTATTGATATGGTGAATATGTGGACTCGTGTGCGCCACCTCAAAAGAGTTACTTGCAGTCGTAGTTTAGGATAGCCACCGAGTCAAAGCTAGCTTGCTGCAGTTAAACCCCACCATCCCCTTTGTTGATAATGATGCATATGTAGTTAGTTCTGATGTATGTCTTGTTGGGTACATTTGTACTCACGTTTGCCTATTTTATGTTTTGTAGAGAGACTTCAGTCTCGCTAGTAGTTCCACGTGGACATCGACGTTTAGCTTGTTACCTCAGCTACGATCTTGTGCCCTCGGCAGGATCTGGTAGATAGTCAGGCTTCTAAGCCTTTTTCATTTGTAGATGTCTGTACTCAGACATATTAGCTTCCGCTTGTGCTTTGACTTGTATGCTCTGAATGTTGGGTCGTGAGACCCATGTTTGTAATATCTGGCTCCTCGGAGCCTAATGAATAAATACTTGAGTCGTAGAGTCATGTTGTGATTCCATGTTGTATTTGCACATATCGAGCATATTGTGTGTATGTTATTGAAATGCTTGGTATGTGTGGGGTCTGACTATCTAGTTGTTTATCTTTAGTAGCCTCTCTTACCGGGAAATGTCTCCTAGTGTTTCCACCGAGCCATGGTAGCTTGCTACTGCTCCGGAACACTTAGGCTGGCCGGCATGTGTCCTTCTTCGTTCCTGTGTCTGTCCCTTCGTGGAAATGTCACGCGATGAATTCCGGAGTCCTGTTAGCCCGCTACAGCCCGGTTTACCGGAGTCCTGCTAGCCTAGTGCTACAGCCTGGATTCACTCGCTGATGACCGACACGTTCGATGCTGGGTCATGGATGCCTGTCCCTGTAAGTCTGTGCCACTTTGGGTTTACGACTAGCCATGTCAGCCCAGGCTCCTTATCATATGGATGCTAGCGACACTATCATATACGTGTGCCAAAAGGCGCAAATGGTCCCGGGCAAAGGTAAGGCGACACCCGTGGGAATACCGTGTGTGAGGCCGCAAAGTGATATGAGGTGTTACATGCTAGATCAATGTGGCATTGAGTCGGGGTCCTGACATTTGATAGTGCGGGTAACGGGACTTGCGGGGAGTTAAGATAGTGGATATGTAGTACACTGGTTTTTGAAGAGGGAATTTATGCCCTTCTGTTTCTCGTTCGACGACGAGTACCGCGCTTACAACTTGATGTGTTGCCGCGATGTATAACAACATTGGTTCACCCAGGTTAGGCGCGGCCAGGACCGGATTTGTTGCCAATATGGCTTTTATTTCTTCGAGTCCGGAAGTGGCAGCATCCGTCTACTCGAAGTGTTCGGTGCGCCTGAGGAGGTGATAGAGGGGCAATGCTTTTTCTCCCAGACAGGAGATAATGCGGCTTAGAGCCGCCACACATCCAGTCAATTTTTGTATTTGTCTGAGGTCTTTTGGAATATGCAGCTGTGACAGAGCTCCGATCTTGGCTGGGTTTGCTTCAATTCCTTTACCGGATACAATGAAGCCCAGGAGCTTTCCTGCTGGTACGCCGAAAACGCATTTTTCCGGATTCAGCTTAATGTCATATGCTCGGAGGTTGTCGAATGTGAGCCTCAAATCGTCTACTAGAGTTTCGACGTGTCTGGTTTTGACGACTACGTCATCTATGTATGCCTCTACTGTTTTGCCGATCTGGGTAGCCAGACATGTCTGAATCATGCGCTGATATGTTGCGCTGGCGTTTTTGAGTCCGAAAGGCATCGTGTTGAAGCAGAATGGCCCATATGGAGTAATGAAAGCCGTTGCGGCTTGGTCTGCCTCCGCCATCTTGATTTGATGGTAGCCGGAGTATGCGTCGAGGAAGCACAATGAGTCGTGCCCTGCAATAGCATCGATTATTTGGTCGATGCGGGGAAGGGGGAAGGGATCCTTTGGGCAGGCCTTGTTGAGGTCTTCAAAATCGACGCATAGGTGCCAGGATTTGTCCTTCTTTGGTACCATTACCATGTTTGCTAGCCAGTCCGGATGTTTGATGTCTCTGATGAATCCGGCTTCCAGTAGTTTGGCTAGCTCTTCTCCCATTGCCTGTCTTTTGGGTTCGGAAAATCGCCGAAGAGCCTGTTTGACTGGCTTGAATCCTTTTAGGATGTTTAGGCTGTGTTCTGCCAATCTGCATGGGATTCCTGGCATATCTGAAGGGTGCCAGGCAAAGATGTCCCAATTTTCCCGAAGGAATTCTCGTAGTGCGGCATCTACATCAGGGTTCAACTGTGCCCCGATGGAGGCCATCTTTGCTGGGTCCGTTGGATGGACCTGGAATTTGACTATTTCCTCCGCTGGTTTAAAGGAGGTGGACTTGGATCTCTTGTCGAGTATCACATCGTCCCTATTAACCGTAGAGCGCAGCGCAGTGAGTTCTTCTGCCGCTAGGGTTTCGGATAGTGCCTCCAGGGCTAATGCAGCTATCTTGTTTTCGGTGTGGAGTGCTATGTCCAGATCACTAGCGAGAGTGATTATTCCGACGGGCCCAGGCATCTTAAGCTTCATGTACCCGTAATGGGGTATGGCTTGAAAAATTGTGAATGCCTCTCGTCCTAATATAGCGTGATATCCGCTGCTGAACGGGGCCACTTGGAACGTGACCTCTTCGGACCTGTAATTGTCCGGTGAGCCGAACACCACATCAAGTGTGATTTTTCCTGTGCAGCGCGCTTCCCGGCTAGGGATTATTCCTCTAAAGGTTGTGCTGCTTCGCTCAATGCGGCTCCAGTCTATTTCCATTTTTTGAAGAGTTTCCTCGTAGATGAGGTTTAGTCCGCTGCCACCATCCATGAGTACCTTGGTAAGACGAAAGTCGTCCACTATTGGACTGAGGACCAATGCGGCTAGTGCTCGGGTTGTTCGGAATTTAGGTTCGTCATTGGCGTTGAAGGTGATGGCCGTGTCGCTCCATGGATTTGTTGTTGCTACTTGGTAGACTTCGGCGAGGCTGCGGATTGTTCGTTTCCGCATATTATTCGATGCGAAAGTCTCGAAGACTGTTGACACCATACTGGTATTATTGGAGTGGCACTCCGGGGCTAGAAGCTCTTCGCCACTTTTGGCCACCTGCCGCAATATCCAACATGCTCGAAGGCTATGTGTTGGAGTGGCGCCTCTGTATTGTGAATTTTACAGGGTCCATTGAGCCAACCTTCCAGTACGGTTTCGTGCCCTTTATGGGGTTTTTGCTTTTTGGCTTTTGTACCTATTGCCTGAGTGTGATGCACCCTTTCACTTCGGACTAGGGTTGTATTCGGGGCCGGATTGTCCCAAAACTTAGTTTCGGTTTTCCGGAAACTCTCCATCGCACAGTACTTTCATACTATGGATGTCAGATCGGCGAAGCATGTAATTTCGTGATGACTGACGGTGTTCAGAATTCCCTTGTCCGTGCAATTATTGCAGAAAATTGAAATTGTGTTTTCCTCACGGCAGTCCTTTATCCTGTCCATAACCAGGAGGAATCTGGCCCAGTAATGATGTACTGTTTCAGCAGGCTCTTGCCGGATTTGAGATAGATCGCATATGTCTGGGTGGGTGGGTGGAATTAAGTCCGGAATCCTACCCATCTCGAGGCTCAAGGGCCGAGAAGTTTCCGAATTTGGAAGCTTGGATCATTGAATGTTTTCCAACGAGTCCGGTCCGATGCCTGACTTTAGGTTCAGTGCTTGATCGAAGTTCGCCCCCCGCGGGAATCCGACATGGAGGGTTCGGAAGCCCGGACATGACTAGTTTTCAATATAGGAGAAGAGTCGCCGCGTTGTTCCTCTACCACCGCAACGTGGTGGCTAACCTGGGGACAGTTAATCTCTCTCAGATCGGTTTTAAGCCCAATCTGATTGTAGTCTGTAGCGACTCCCAGGGCGGCGATGCGATCCAAGAGTTCGTTTACGGACGAGAGCTCTGTTGGATCCAGCTGCTCGGCGAATTCCGAGTTGACGTGAAGATTGCTTTTGATGACCCGAGAGGTCATCGTCGAAGCGGTGGCCGAACAGGCGGTCATGAGAAAACCACCCAGCCGGATAGTTTGGCCGGCGGCCAAGGCTCCTTTGGCGAAGATACCGTCTTTGAAGATGGGAAGAGGCATCCTTCCTATTGGTGACGGCACAGAGGAACTCTCAATGAAAGCACCAATGTCGGTGTCAAAACCGGCGGATCTCGGGTAGGGGGTCCCGAACTGTGCGTCTAGGCGGATGGTAACAGGAGACAAGGGACACGATGTTTTTACCCAGGTTCGGGCCCTCTCGATGGAGGTAAAATCCTACTCCTGCTTGATCGATATTGATGATATGGGTAGTACAAGAGTGGATCTACCACGATATCAAGGAGGCTAAACCCTAGAAGCTAGCCTATGGTATGATCGTTGTAATGGTTGTGTGTCCTACGGACTAAAACCCTCCGGTTTATATAGACATCGGAGAGGGCTAGGGTTACACAGAGTCGGTTACAATGGTAGGAGATCTACATATCCGTATTGCCAAGCTTGCCTTCCACGCCAAGGAAAGTCCCATCCGGACACGGGACGAAGTCTTCAATCTTGTATCTTCATAGTCTTGGAGTCCGGCTGACGATGATAGTCCGGCTATCCGGACACCCCCTAGTCCAGGACTCCCTCAGTTTTTCTTGTACATTTCATGCAGATCTGGTGGCAGATCCTTGGATGTGTTCCCTCGGTGCTGTCTGCGCCCTTTCTAGCTGATTTCTCTATTGCCATGAAGCTTAACCTGAATGGCTTCAGAACTTGCAAAGGCTTCCGACAGCTGGTCAGACAGGAACTGTCTTCAGGAGAATTGATGTGACTCTGTAAGAATTCTGCAAATGAATGCAGACTACGAGAACCAAGGGATTCTCCCACGGACATGTACCTGTGACAGCATTAGAGGTGCGAGGGAAGGGGAAGAGGTCATATGCATTCTCAGAAGATTTTGAAGATAAATCAGTTTGAAGACATTGACCTCATAACATGAAGACATTCACTTATTTGTTGTGAGTTGGTTCCAGATTTGTACGAATCCAAGAATAGGTACAAGTGAGGAATCTAACTTTCTAAGCATAAGTGAATAGACTAGGCATAATATGAGATGCAGAACAGGATATATTCAACTTTCTAAGCATAGAAACCACTTTTGGTAGAGAAGGATGAATCTATCGAATCAAAAAGGCAGTAAAAAGTAAGTTTTAATTACCACATGAAGAACTGGTAGACAGAACGGAGTTGGAGGCCGAGCAGTTCAATCTCCCGTGCCCTAACTTGGCGACGGAAGACACCTACAGTGGCGGCGGAGAGGACGAGGTCCGCGACCAGCATGAGGACAACGCCGGTGAGGTCACGGCAGCTAAGCGCTTCGTCGTCGGCGTCGTCGAGAGCTAGCGGTGGCGCTAGGGTTTTGAGCGAGGTGCGGAGGTGGAAGAAGGATTTTTGACCGTGATATGATGTGTATTTATAAGGAAAGGGACATCACAACACAATTACTCAAGTGCCCCTAGCGGTTCACATCTAATGAACACGTGGCAAACATGCAACACATTGGAAGTTGTTCCATGTTCCCACGCACGCCTGGATTGTCGGGTGGTTGTTCCGGCTTCTCCGATTTTCAGGTAATAAGGATGCAGCATTGAAAACAGAATAAATGTTTGTTAGATTGTCATCAGCTGACAAGGACTCAGTGAAGACAATCAACAGGTTTCAATAGAATGCATATGATTTGGACAGATAGAGTTGAGGTAGAAGCACAGAACAGGTTAGGGTCCGATCACATTCACTTAGATCAAAAGATTCAAGAGTGAAGGCATAGCTATAAGTGAATGTTGTAGAGGATACACACACACACACACACACACACACATACATACATAAACACTATTCTGATCACGAGATGAGGATAATATTCTGATCACAACCTGACCTGCCCCCGCGAGTAGTACGTTGAACTTCCCTGTGACCTAGGTTGAACTTCAGCTAAAAAGTGTCGAAATGGGGCTTGCGATATACCGCTGGAAAGCTATGGACACAAGTATCTTGATCCAACTTAATTTTTTGGCAAAATGTAAGCGGTTGAAGAGCAGTTTTGAAAACCATTTTTTCTTCACACAAAAAAAGTGAATCATATTTTCAATCGCATTTCTAAACCGTTTATCGGAATGAGGCAAATAATATGGCGTTGGAAAGCTCTACAAAACCGCTCCTTCCACATGTTGATAGTTTTCTGTAATTCCGTATGGTTAAAGAGTAATTTGGAAAATCGTCAAATTTCGCAAACCGAACAGCCGAGTTCATATTTTCGATGGCATTTCTAAACAGCTAATCCAATTGAGGCAAATGATATGGCGTTAGAAAACTTATGAAAATGCGCTAGTTTCTCATGTTAATAGTTTTTTTAATTTTGAATGGTTTAAGAGTAATTTAGAAAATGGGACAAGTCCTACCACGTTCATATTTTCGAGCTCATTTTTTAACCGTACGTCCGAATGCAGCAAATGATATGGCGTTGGAAAGCTTGAAGAAATGTGACTGTTTTGTATGTATTGTTTGTCCCAATTATTTACGGTTTTAAGTCAGTTTCGAAAATGGCGAAAACCGTATTTTCGTCACATTTTCTACAAACTTTATCGGATTGGGGCAAATAATATACCCTTGAAAAGCTACGGAAAATGTGAAACTTTTTCAAGTTGATGGTTTTCTCGGATTCCTAGCCGTTTTCAAGTAATTTCAGAAATGGCGAGATCATTCGTTCTGCATCTATCGCGAAACAGATTCTTCGAAAATGCACCGTGCGAAGAACTTGAACTTCTCGGCATGCCTACTTGAACTTCACTCTGTTTTTCACGTGCTTTTTTTGCCCGTAGCTCTCCATCCACTCATTAGAATACTCACCGGAATTGAGCAAGTGATATACCAGTGGAAAGCTGCTGTGAACACGCAACTTTCCCGTGTTGATCATTTTTTCATACACGCGACGATTTTAATATTTTTTCATCTAAAATTCATCCATTGTAGTAGTTGAACTTCCTGCTGTTTTCAGTTGAACTTCTATGACGTACGTTCGTTTGTAATTTTCTCATCCATTCGTCAGTGTTACACAAATGATATTACTTTTGTACAAATCTTTCTCCCAATAAATTTTTTAACTTTCTCCGACGAAGGACTTGAACTTATAACAACAAACTTTTAGCCTTTGCTTTTTTATTCTTTTTTACTACAAAATGCACACCGTGTAGTACATGAACTTCTCGCAGTTATCAACCTGATCTTCTCTCGGTTACCTGAAAATATTTGAGTTTTTTATAAATTTTTAATCTGATTTTCCTAATCCTTTTTATGAATTTTGAAGCACTCTATTTTGAATAGTTGAACTTCTTTTTATTTTATTTTTGAACTTCTTGTTTCCATTCTTTATTAACGAGGAATATCTGAGTTTTCTATAATCAGCGAGCTTCTCCATCTTTTTAATATGGACTTCCTGCTTTTATTTTTAATGCTTTTTAATGAAATTTTGAAGCGTTATATTTTTAAAAGTTGAACTTCTTGTTTTTTATTTTTGAACTTCTTATTTTCATTCTTTAATAACGAGGAAAATCTGAGTTTTCTATAATCATCGAACTTCTCCATCTTTTTAATATGGATTTCCTGGTTTTATTTCTTAATCTTTTTTACGAAATTTTGAAGCGCTCTATTATTAAAAGTTGAACTTCTTGTTATTTAATTTTTGAAATTTTTGTGTCCATTCTTTAATAATGAGGAAAATCTGAGTTTTTTATAATCATCGAACTTCTCAATCTTTTTAATATGGACTTCCTGGTTTATTTCTTTTTCTTTTATTACGAAATTTTGAAGCGCTCTATTATTAAAAGTTGAACTTCTTCTTATTTAATTTTTGAACTTCTTGTTTCCATTCTTTAATAACGAGGAAAACCTTGCCTTTTTATTCATTTTTCTCATCTTAAACACACACCATGTAGTACATGAACTTTTTCCGTTTTTATAATTTGAAATTTTTATTTTCTTTTTGAAATCAAATTGCTCCTCAATAATAACTGAACTTCTTTGTGGATAGAGATAATTATTTTAAATGCATAAAAAACAATTTCATTTTTTTTTGTTTTCGAACATGGAAATATACATGGTGAACCTCTCTCGCAAGAATTTTTTAACTTCCTCGGAAAGAGCAATTGAACTTCTTTCAACAAACCTTTGAAGCTTTTATTTTTTCTATACTTTTACTCTCACCTGAAATGCGTTCCTTGCAGTACTTGAACTTCTCATTGTTTTCACAATCAACTTTTGTCGCATTTTTGTGTATATGTCGAATTATACATAATTAAAGGTCTGGCTTCATTTTTTGCCATTTTAAAACATGTAATTGGAGGTCGGACGTCCCGCATTATAAGTTCTAAACCAAGCACGGAGGTGCACGTGAACTTCTTGCAACAAATCTGAGTTTTCTTATATACTTCGAACTTCTCTGTTATTTTAATTTCAACTTCTTAGTCATATTCTTAGAAAGGAAATATGTTTTTAAATAAGCATCAAACATTTTTTTATAAATTGCACATCACAGTTTTATTTCTTAGAGACGGTAATAATTTGAGTTTCCCATATACATCGAACTACTCCTCTATTTTAATTTGAACTTCGTCATTTTTATTCTTTACTAACAAGGAAAGTCTGAGTTTCTTTATAAATCTGAGTTTCTTTATGATTTGAACTTCTTGGTTTATTTCTTTTAGCACATATCCTAGTTTTTTCATAAATATTGGACCCCCACCATATTTTTTTAAATTTTGATTTATTTGTTAAAAGATAGACACAAACGGGAGCAAGAATTATGTGTGCATAAAGTGGGTAGCAATTTCCAACTTACCCTCGTCGAGCACTTGAGCTTCTAGCAAGAAATGGTTTTCATTTTTATAAGTTGGTTTTAAAAATGCCAAAATGGCATTGCTTTTTGTTTTTCGAACATGTAAATCTTCGGTTTTAATAAACTCCAAACTTCCATGTTATTTTAATTCGAACCTCACGTTGGTTTTATTTTCTATTAGCGGTTAGAATCCGAGTTTTCAATAAACATTGAACCGCTCCATTACTTTAAATTGAACTTCTAGGTTTCTTTTAGAAACGGGGAAATCCATTTACTAATTAAATTTTCTAAACTTTTTTTGTTATTTTAATTTGAGCTTCCATTGTGGAAACTTGTTGAACAAGAGGAACTTTTTGAATTTTTCCGATGTGTGCACTTGAACTTCTAGCAACAAATTTTTTGGACTTTGCCTTTTTACTCCTATTTTCTCATATGAAACACACTCCATGCAGTACATGAACTTCCGTCTATTGTCAATTTGAACTTCTCTCTATTTCACTTTAGTAACGAAAAAAATCTGAGTTTTTTATAGACATCGAACCGCTCTAACTTTTTTTTCTGATCTGAAATGCATTCCATGTAGTAGTTGAACTTTATACTATTTTCACTTTCAACTTCTGTCACATATTTTTGTTCGTAATTTCTCACAGATTTATTGGAGTTACACAAATGATATACCTTTTCATAAACCTATTGAAAATATGCAACTTTTATCTAATACGGTTAAAATTTTGTTTTGAACAACATATACGGATTTTTTAACCTTTTTTTGAAATAATGCATACGATATACCCTTGGAAAGTTGTCGAATATGAGATTTTTTTTTCACATAGAGCATTTTATTTCAAATTTTTAATGGATTAATATAATTCTTTTAAAACATAAAAATGACTTATTTTTGTGTGTTTTGAACATGTAAATACACGGCGAACCACTCTCACAAGAATTTTTGAACTTTCTCCAAATGAGAACCTGAACTTCTAGCAACACAAATTTTTGACTTCGCCTTTTTATCCATTTTTTCATAAAAATCGTACCGATTTGTTATTTTAACTCGAACTTTTAGTTCTTTATGAAAATGGGAAAATTATTCAAACTTCTCTATTTTTTAAATTTGAAATTATTGATTTTGTTCTTTTAGTATTCTTCTATAAACATCAAATTGCATCATTTTTCTAATTTGGACTTCTAGGTGTTATTCGTTTGTAGTAGGAAATGTCCTAGTTTTGTAATAGACATCAAATCGCTTCATTATTTAAATTTGAACTTCTAAGGTTCTTTAAGAAATTGGAAAATCCATTCTTATAAACTTTTTTGAAATACTTTTTTAAAATTTACCTTCTTGGGTTTGTATTACATATTGAACTTCTTCTTTATTTAAATTTGAACCTCTAGGTATTTTTATAAATGTGGAAAATCCATTTAGAACAATTGTATTGCTCTATTTTTTCAATATGAACATCTTGGGTCATTATTTACAATCAGCGGAAATCCTAATTTTGTAATAAAAATCGAAGCACTCCGTTATTTAGATTTGAACTTGTAGTTCTTTCTGAAACAGAGAAAATCTTTTTTTTTAATTAGAAACTTCTTGTTTTTCTAGATACATGGAAAACCAATTTTTATAAAAGAGAGGATATTTTCTAGAAACATTGAACTCCTCAATTATTTTATTCTGAACTTCTACGTTTCTTTTTTCTAAATCGGGGAAAAATAATTAAACATATTTCTTTTGCGCCCTTGTTTTTGAACTCCACTTGGGACATAGTATACGAACTTCTAGATACCCACAATATTCTTGAATTTTTTCCTCTTAAATCACTGTTATTTTTTGCACATGGATTTTTTATTGATATTTTTTAAGTTTCACGTTTCTCAAAAATGAACTACTGAATGTTTTTCCTTAACTTTCTGTGTTTCTCTGGTTGAACTTTCCAGCTTTTATGTACTATTTTTTCTTCTCTGAACTTTATGTGGTTTCATGCCTGAACCTATAGTTTTCTGGTCATTAAACTTCCCAGTCGTAGTACATGTTGGTAAGCGGTACTTAACATACATACAGATTAGTACTAGACGAAAGACTCTTTTTTTGTTAACTCACATGACAAGAATGCGTGTGAAAAACTGATCCTTTATTTTCATTTTGCCAATTGAATAGGACATGAAACAAGCAAGAATAGTTTATGCTTTGTAGAGAGAACATACTAACGACAATTCAGAGAAATACACACGCACCAAGTGCTAGAGAAAGAATTACCTTGTTCACTATAATTGATGGTTTCTATCCACCGCTATATCCTATCCACACACACACTCTCTCTCTCTCTCTTCTCATTTCTTTAACCACGGACAACTGCCATGCTAATCTATAATAGAAATGACTCATTTTGTCACGTTGAACTGCAGCAACAGCGTACCAACAGTAGCCATAAAACGGCAGTGGCGCCGGGCAGCCACACGGGAGAGCAACAACTAGCAATGTCCGACAACAACAGCTAGCTGTGAACGGCATCAACATTGAGTGATAGGAAGAGAGGGAAGCAGAAGCAGTTGGGTCACACGCACTAGCAGAAAAGAGAGTTGTCTAGAGGCAACCACTGGCATCAATCCATCTACTCATGTAGTTATCAACAGGACAAACCATAAAGGTTCAGTTCAAACAAACATCAAAACGTCAGTTTCAGTCAAAACAATATTATGCAGATTTGGGAGACCGAGGAGCGGCAGCACAACGTTTATGTACAGATCCATAGTGCATAGCTTCCACAAAATTTGTACGAAAATTATCTCCAACGAAGCAGGGGACCAGGTGACTAGCCAGTCGCAGGAGATGCATCAGTTGCAGGGTTGAAGCACACAAATGGAAGAATCTCAATAGACTCGCAGCCCAAGTATGGTTGCAGCGAGAGCACTACCCGATGCAGCTGGAATGGCTGCGCACGCACGAGGATCCTGCCCCGATCCAAAGGGAGTGGCCTAGGAGGAGGAGGCACACGACAGTGGAGGTGGCCCTAGACAGCCGAATTGGAGAGATGCAGGGACGGCGGTGGAGGTTGACCGAGGTGACGCACTGACGACGGATCCGGCACCACCTCTGGCCGGTGAACTTCGTGCGGCAGCGCAATCGACCTGCAGGAGCATGGTGCGGTGACCTGCATGGGATCTCCCATGGGTAGCTAGTCGCCAGGGACACTTAATACTAAAGACGAGGTGTGTAGGCGGCTGAGCATGGGCAGGTGCAGGAAGCAGCGACTGCTCTGGCCGGAGAGAGCCATGCGGCCGTGCAATGAAGAGGTGGTCGCCAGGGACACCAGAGGCCTCCGTGAATGTGCGTCAGCACGAGCGCAAGGTCGTTCGTGCAACTCCAATTCCAGCAAGATCCAATCGATCCTCAACCTTGAGCTGTAGCGACTGATGCGACGTGTTTTTGCGGCAGCACCAGTGGCAGTACGCATGGCCGGCTTTGGTAGGATGAGGATGGCGGCGGGGCTGTGGGAGGAGGCCGCCGGCGGGTCGCGGGAGGAGGCCGACAGCAGATCCTCTTGAGGAGGCCGGCTGCGGGTCGCTGAAGGAGGGCAGCGCCGGGTCACGGGAGGAGGCCGGCGATGGGTCAAAGGAGGAGGCCGGTGATGGGTCACCGGAGGAGGCTGGCGGCGGGGCCATGGGAGGAGAACGGCGGCGGGGCTGCAGAAGGAGAAGGTCATCACTGGTTATAAGGCCGCCCCGAAAAGTGCTTATGGGCCGGTCTGGCTCTGCCCTTTGGATCTCGGGAACACCTGTTCGGCTCCTTCTAGGCCGCTGTGATCAGAATAACTATTCTGATCCTAGGATCATAATAGTGTTCACAATGAAGATATTAGCCAATTGTTCTTCAGTGTTGACGTGAATGATATCAATGTCTTCCTTGTTGACATGATCTCTGAGAAAGTGATGACGGATCTGAATGTGCTTTGTCTTCGAGTGCTAAACTGGATTCTTGGAAAGCTTGATGGCGCTTTCATTGTCACAAAAGAGTGGCACATTCTTCGTGTTGATGCCATAATTCTTGAGAGTTTGCTTCATCCATAGAAGCTGAGCACAGCATGATCCATCGGCAATGTATTCAGATTCAGCAGTGGAGAGTGACACACAGTTCTACTTCTTTGCAGACCAACAAACAAGTGATCGACCGAGAAAGTGACATGTTCCTGATGTGGACTTGCGATCAACCTTGTCACCAGCATAATCAGCATCAGAATACCCAATCAGATCAAATGTTGAGCCCTTTGGATACCATAATCCTATCGTTGGGGTGTAAGCCAAATATCAAAGAATTCGCTTCACCCTAAGGTGATGCGACTCCTTTGGTGCCGCTTGGAATCGGGAACACATGCAAATGCTAAGCATAATATCTGGCCTAGATGCACATAAGTAAAGTAAGGAACCAATCATGGAGCGGTATACCTTTTGATCGAACTCTTTACCATTGTCGTCAGGACTCAGATGACTTTTGGTTGGCATTGGCATCGTGTATCCTTTGCAGTCTTGCATTCCAAACTTCTTCAGGCATTCTTTGAGGTATTTCTCTTGAGATATGAAGATGCCGTTTCTCTGCTGACATATTTGAAGACCAAGGAAGAACTTCAGCTCACCCACCATGGACATCTGATATTGCTCTTGCATCATGTGCCCAAACTCATCACTGTATCTTTTGTCAGTGCAGCTGAAGATAATGTCATCCACATAGATTTGGCACACAAACAGTTCACCGTCGTATGAATTCGTGAAGAGTGTTGAATCTAGTGAACCAGGTTTGAAGCCTTTGCTCTTCAAGAAGTCTGTGAGCGTGTCATACCAAGCGCGAGGAGCTTGTTTGAGGCCATAAAGTGCCTTGTTGAGTCTGTACACCATATCAGGATGTTTTGGATCTTCAAAGCCAGGTGGTTGTGCAACATACACTTCTTCTTCAATCTTGCCATTAAGAAAGGCACTCTTCACATCCATTTGATACAGAAGAATATTGTGATGGTTATCATATGCAAGCAGTATGCGAATGGCTTCAAGTCTTGCCACAGGAGCAAATGTTTCATCGAAGTCAATCCCTTCAACTTGAGTGTAGCCTTGAGCAACCAGACGAGCCTTGTTTCTAACAACTTGACCATGTTCATCTTGTTTGTTGTGATAGATCCATTTTGTGCCAATGATATTATGCTTGTGAGGATCAGGACGCTTGACTAGTTCCCAGACATTGTTCAGCTCGAACTGAAGAAGCTCTTCATGCGTGGCTTGAGTCCATTCAGGTTCCATGAAGGCTTCATCAACCTTCTTGGGTTTAGATATTGAGACAAATGCAAAGTGCCCATAGAAATTTTCCAGTTGTGTTGCTCTTGAACGAGTGAGTGGACAAGGTGCATTTATGCTGTCAATGATCTTCTCAATCTGTACTTCATTTGCAACACGGGGATGTACTGGACGAAGATTTTGCCCTTGCAGATCATTGTCTTCGGCTTCAGCATTGACTTCAGGCTGAGCATTGTCGTCAGGTTGACTTGGTGCAATGATGAGTTCATCTTCAGCCTGAGGTTCGGACGGTATGATTTCTCCAGTACCCATGAGCTTTATAGATTCACTAGGAGGAACTTCATCTAACACATTTGGCAGGTGCTCTCTTTGCAAGCCATTAGTCTCATCGAACTGCACATCCACAGTTTCAACCACTTTATAGTGAAAGAGGTTGAAGACTCTGTAGGAGTGCGAGTCCTTTCCGTAACCAAGCATAAAACCTTCATGTGCTTTCGGTGCAAATTTTGAAGTGTGATGTGGATCCTTGATCCAGCACCTAGCACCAAATACTCTAAAGTAACAGACGTTTGGTTTCTTACCAGTTAGCAGCTCATATGATGTTTTCTTCAGAAGCATGTGAAGATAAACTTGGTTGATGATGTGGCATGCAGTGTCAATGGCTTCAGGCCAGAACTTTCTTGGAGTCTTGTACTTATCTAGCATCGTTCGAGCCATCTCGACAAGGGTTCTGTTCTTGCGCTCCACGATGCCATTCTGCTGAGGTGTGTAGGGAGCAGAAAACTCGTGAGTGATGCCAAGTGTCGAGGCCGGTGTTCTTGAATTCTGCACCGTTGTCACTTCTGATGTGCTTGATCTTGACACCGTAGTTCATCATGGCACGATTGGCGAAGCGTCTGAAGACATCTTGCACGTCATTCTTATAGAGAATTATATGCACCCAGGTATATCTTGAGTAATCATTGTTGGGGATATAACTACTGAGTATAAACCACCCAGGAGGGGCCGGATTATACTCATCTGTATTGAAGCCCATGAAGACAAGGAATATGGCGCTTTACTATTGAAGCTTAGAGGCCTAGGGCCCAAGGGCGGATTAGGGCCCATAGTCATAAACCGCCATGAGATGTGTAACTTGTGTTGTAAGTTAGGGAAAGGTAGAAACTGAGCCGGGCAAGTGTATGAGCCGGCCTCGGTATTCTGTAAACCATTGGGCGTCAACCTGTGTATATAAAGGGACGACCCGGCGGCGGTTCAGGGACAAGAAACAACAACTTGAGAGATAGGTAAAGCGGATTCGCTCCCTGCTCATCGAGACCCCATCAATTCCACCACAACTGGATCGTAGGCTTTTACCTTCACCGCAAGGGGCCGAACCAATATAAACTCCCCGTTTCCTTTGTCCGGTTTAACCCCTTTAGGCTAATCTCATTGCGATGGCTCCATGACTAAGTCCTCTCACTAGGACATCTGACGTGTTAATTCCACGACAGTTGGCGCCCACCGTGGGGCTATCGCATGATGGTTTCGAGTTCTTAAAGGGCAACTTTGAAGGACTCAAGGGATACGCAGTTGGCCGGATGATCAAGAGTCGTCATGGCAAGCTCTACATCGACGATGCAGGCTGGGGCCCCGAGGCCGGCTCCATTGAGTACGGGTACCGGGTCCCCTTTGGCGGAATTCACATTTTCATCGACAAGATTGGCGAACCGGGCCCTGAGACGGACATCTCCACCGACCTCGTCGAGACGGCTCAGTGTGCGAGTCCTGCCCGGGTTCATCCTGCCATGAAGCGTGGGCTCGTAGGATTCATCCATGGTGCGGAATCTGAACCGGCATTGGACGGTGAGACGGTCGTCTACTCAGATGGCGAGTCATCCACTGGCGAAACCGAGTCGCTGTACCAATTGCGAGATGGCAGGATCGGGGGCTGTTCTGATGGCGATAGTATTTCGGACCCTTTTGAACCGCCAAACCGGGTTGTAATCTTCATGGCTGGTACGCAGCCCACCTTGCAATCTTCAACTGCAGCAGCAATGATTTCCGGATCAGCAGCCGGGGTAGGAGGCCTTGTGCGCCGACCGGCTCAAGTTCTGTCCGGTTTATTGGATGATTGGACGACATTGTTGACCACAACAGTTACCCCGGAGACTCAGGATCAGCATAACGCTGAGGTTACAGAGCTGCAAGATCAGATAACTCAGGCCAAGGAGGACTTGGCGGCTGAGTAAACCAGGATGGCTGAAGAACGGGCTGCTTTAGATGCCCAGTCGCAGCTGATCCAGGTGCAGAATTACCGGCTCATGCTGGATCAGAACACATCAAACGAAGTGCTGTGGAGGAGGCACCGGTCTCGTCTGCCGCCGGTTTACGAAGGAATGAATCTCTTCAATACGCCAGGAGCTGGACCAAGTGATCCGGCAGCAGTGAACCGGACCGAGGCACCTGGGATAGGAGCGCCGAGTCAGCCACGGGTGACGGACCCGCCTCGATAAACAGAAAACCCACCGCAATACATACCGACGCCGTCGGGTCACATCTATAGCCCTTTGGATAACATGATTGCTGCAGCGTCTCATTTGGCAGCTATTCTGATGGAGGGCGAATCACTAGCGGCGGTTGAAACACGGCGGGCCAGGGATCTTTTTCAAACCGATATGGTGCAGCAGCAAGCTTATTCATATAGCCCAGATAAAATACATTCAACCCCTCGTCCGAGAAAAAGTTACAGCAGGCACATTGATGAACCGGCTGTGTCAATCAGTGCGCGGCACCGTGACGCCCCCCGAGGGCCTAATCCGACGTGTGGTGGTATGAATGCTCAGGATGTGGTAAACAATGGCAGAGCACGGCGGGAGGCAGAGTTAGCGGCACAGTTGGCAGCACAGTACACGAATCATCAACCCACTCTAGTTCAACCGACGGCATCAGTTGAACGAGGATTGGCTTTCAGCTCTTGGGGAGTACCGTGTCTCACCCCAGCTCTGCATAATGTGCGGTTACCTAAGGATTTCAAGGGCCCGCGTAAGGTGCATAATTACACCGCCGATTTACCCCCCGAGTCATGGGTTGAGAGTTATGAGATGGCGATGGAGATGCTGGATGTGGATGAAGCACCGTGTGCAAAATACTTCACCATGATGTTGGACGAAACGACCTGCACTTGGTTAAAAAGTCTGCCGGTTAATTCGATCAGCTCATGGGATCAGTTGAAGGCCCGGTTTATAGCAAACTTCAAAGACACGTGCAAGCAACCCATGTCAATCGTGGATCTGGCCTCCTGTGTCCAAGGGGAAGGCGAATCAACGACTCATTGGGTGCGCCGGGTTTCGGAAATTCTGCATTCATCGAACCGCATCAATGCTGATTCGGCAATCATAACATTGGAGGGCAATTGCCGTTTTAAGCCGTTGAACTTGAAGTTGGGATGGCTTAAGCGTCACTACAATGACATGGGAACACTCATGGCAGCTTTGGTTAAGTATGCCGATTCTGGTAATTCCAAGGATCCCGAGTCTAATGACGAGGAGCCGGAGAAGGGAAAGAAGAGCGTCGGCGCAAAAGGGCAGAAGCAAAACCAGGCGAGCCATGGGAATAACGGTAACTGCAAGGCGGATAATAATTCTGGCTTTGTGGCTAACACCAATGTGCAGGGCAATAATCAGCGCCGCAAGGGTAAACCGCCCCCACGGGGCGGAGGATCAGGCATGAATCTGGAGCGTCTGTTGAACCAGCCCTGCCCAAAGCATGGGACGCAAGATAAACCGGCTACGCACCTATGGAAGGATTGTTTCATTATGAGAGAATTTAAAAATTCAGATCTCTTCCGGTATGATCATGGACCGTCCGGCGGTTCAGGACCCGTGTTTCACGGACCGGGTTATGGTGGAGGTAACTCCAGTTCAGGTTTTCAGGATAACCAAGCTGGACAGGGCCATCAAGGCAATCAGGGCAACCAAGGTGGTTATAATCAACAAGGGAATCAGCAACAGCAGCAGTCGGGTTATCAGAGTAACCCGAATCAGCTAAATGGTGGACAGTATCATGTCTTCACCACTAGTATGTGCAAGCGCGATCAGAAACTCCATAAGAGGGCAGTGAACTCTGTTGAACCGGCGGTGCCCCATTATTTGCGCTGGTCTGAGCAGCCTATTGTGTGGGTCGAGAAGATCATCCGCCCCGGGTTGATAATCCAGGTCATCCGGCGTTAGTGGTCGCACCACAGGTTGGAGGTTATAAGTTCACCAAAGTGCTCATGGATGGAGGGAGCAGTATCAACATCTTGTATTATGAAACCTTCTGGCGTATCGGGTTAACGGATAAGAATCTTAAACCGTCGAACACCGTTTTTCACGGTGTAGTACCTGGTAAATCGGCTTACCCGGTCGGTAATATAGCTCTGGAGGTGGTTTTTGGAGATGATCATGAGTCAAGGTCCGAGACATTGACCTTTGAAGTGGTCAAAATCAGAAGTCCATACCATGCCCTATTTGGACGGCCGGTTTATGCTAAGTTCATGGCAAGGCCGTGTTATGTTTACCTGCAGCTCAAGATGCCGGGTCATAAGGGGGCCATTACGGATGATGACAGCTGCAAGATTGCTTTGGAGTGCAAGGAAGGTGATGCAGCTTATGCTGAGTAAGTTTGGGCAACAAAGGAGTTAAAATTCTACAAAGACAATGTTGATCCGGCGGATATGACTTCTCTGAAGAAACCCTCTACAGAGCATGATCCGGCTTTGAGGTTTAAATCGGCCGATGAGACAAATTGGTTGATTTTGTTCCTGGCGATTCATCCAAGCAGTTTAGTATCAGTGTTAACTTGGATCTAAAATAGGAAGGCGCGCTCATTGAGTTCATCCGTGAGAACCGGGACATCTTTGCATGGAATCCTTCTGACATGCTAGGTGTACCGAGGGAACTCGGTGAGCACACTCTTAATATTGATCCCAAGTTTAAACCGGTCAAACAATTTCTTCGCCGCTTTAATGAAGAGAGACGCAAGGCCATTGGTGAAGAGGTAGCCCGGCTATTGGCAGCAGGGTTTATTGTGGAGGTCTTTCACCCTGAGTGGTTGGCTAACCCGGTGCTGGTACTTAAGAAGAACGACACGTGGCGTATGTGTGTGGACTACATGGATTTGAACAAAGCTTGCCTAGCTAATCCCTTTGCCCTTCCTCGTATGGATCAAATCATTGATGCTACGGCGGGTTGCGAGCGTTTGAGTTTTGTGGATGCCTATTCGGGTTACCATCAGATCAAAATGGTAGTTAAGGACCAGGAGAAGACGGCTTTTATAACTCCTTTTGGAGCCTCCACCTATGTTTCTATGCCTTTTGGGCTCAAGCGTGCTCAGGCGACTTATCAGCGGTGCATGAAGAATTGCCTCCATAATCAGACTGGGCGCAATGTTCATGCTTATGTGGATGATATCATGGTGAAATCCAGGAAAGCAGAGACACTCATAGCTGACTTGCAGGAAACTTTTGATAATCTGAGGGTTTATAAGATGATGCTTAATCTGGCTAAGTGTGTTTTTGGTGTGCCAGCTGACAAGCTCTTTGGTTTTCTGGTGTCTAACAGGGGCATTGAAGCTAATCCAGAGAAGATCAAGGCTATTATGTCCCTGGCTAAACCGGCATGTATCAATGATGTTCAACGGCTGGCGGGTCGTATTGCAGGGCTTAGCCGGTTTATCAGCCGGTTGGGGGAGAAGGCGATCCCGCTTTATCAGATGATGAAGAAGACATACAACTTTGTCTGGAGTGATGCTGCTAATGCGGCTTTTGAGGATTTGAAGAGGCAGTTAGCCGAACCGCCTGTTCTTGCTGCCCCCATTGATAAGGAACCTTTGTTGTTATATGTGGCTGCTAATGCCCGAGCTGTCAGCGTGGCTATCATGGTGGAGCGCAAGAAGGATGGTAAGGAATATCTGGTTCAACGACCGATTTATTATATCAGTGAGGTACTCATCGAGTCCAAACAGAGATATCCCCATTGGCAGAAGCTGGTGTATGGGGTGTTTATGGCAAGTCGGAAGCTTAAGCAGTACTTTCAAGGCCATCCCATCACTGTGGTTAGTTCCGCTCCATTGGGAGACATCATCCAGAACAGGGAGGCGACTGGCCGGGTCGCTAAGTGGGCTATTGAGCTTGGGCCTCATGGGTTAAAATATATGCCTCGCACTGCTATCAAATCCCAAGCACTCGTGGATTTCATCAATGACTGGATAGAGTTGCAGGCACAGGAGGATAAACCAGATAATACATACTAGACTATTCACTTCGATGGATCCAGACAATTGGAGGGCTCAGGGGCTGGAGTAGTTCTTAGTTCCCCTCGAGGTGAAAAATTTTGTTATGTTCGCTGCTTAATGTTTCCCTGTACTAACAATGCATCAGAATATGAGGCTTTGCTCCATGGTCTTCGGGTGGCCAAGGAGATGAACCTAATCTGGGTATGTTGGTTCGGCGACTCCGATTTAGTGGCTCAGCAGGTGTCTGGTACATGGGACTCCAAGGATCCACTTATGGCGGCTTATCGACATGAGGTGGACATCATTGCTAGGCATTTCAAGGGTTACCAGGCTGAGCACACTGATCGGCTCAAGAATGAAGCGGCGAACGCTCTAAGCCGGCTCGGATCTCAGCGTAAACCGGTGCCGCCTAATGTTTTTCTTGATGTTCTGCATAACCCTTAGTCAAGATACCGACGGAGGAGGATTTGGCTATTCCTGACCCAGAAGCTTAATTGGTGGCGGTTCTTCATGCTATCCCTGATTGGACATTGCCATACCTGGCGTACATGAACCGGGGCGAGTTACCAGAGGACGAAGTTTTAGCCAAACAGATAATCTGGTGGTCTAAGTCCATAACTATTGTCAATGACGAGTTACATCATTGCAGTGTCTCAGGGGCGTTTCAGCGTTGTGTTTCTCCTGAAGAAGGCTGTGAGATCTTGCATGAAATCCATGAAGGAGATTGTGGTCATCATGCCGGTTCAAAATCCTTGGTGGCTAAGGCTTTCCGGCACGGTTTTTACTGGTTAACAGCTCATGCTGATGCGGAGGATCTGGTCCGGAAGTGTGACGGCTGTCAGAAGTTTGTACGTCGAGCTCATGTTCGGCTCAGGAGTTGAGGATGATTCCAATCACCTGGCCATTTGCAACTTGGGGGCTGGATATGGTTGGGCCTTTTAAAAGGTCCAAGGATAAGAAGACCCACCTTCTGGTGGCAGTTGATAAATTTACTAAGTAGGTGGAGGCAGAGCCAGTAAGCAAGTGTGACGCGGCCACAGCGGTTCAATTCATGAAAAAGGTGATCTTCCGCTTTGGTTTTCCACACAGCATTATAAAAGATAATGGCACGAATCTCTCCAAGGGAGCTATGGAAGAGTTCTATCAACGTGAGAACATCCAGCTTGATGCGTCATCAGTGGCCCACCCCCAATCTAATGGTCAAGCGGAGAGAGCTAATCAGGAAATGCTGAAGGGTATCAAGCCCCGGCTTATGGTCCCCTTGAAGTGGACGATGGGTTGTTGGGTGGAGGAGTTGCCTTCCGTTTTATGGAGCATTAACACAACCCCCAATAGATCTACGGGTTACACACCTTTCTTCATGGTTTATGGAGCGGAAGCAGTTCTCCCAAGTGATATTCTCCATGACTCGCCCCGAGTGGCAGCTTACATTGAAACGAATAATGAAAGAGCACGACAGGATGCACTGGACCTATTAGATGAGCAATAGGATATTGCGGCAGCTTGCCCGGCAATTTATCAGCAAGGCATGCGGCGTTATCACAGCCGCCGGGTTAAAACCAGGACTTTCCAAGAAGGCGACTTGGTGCTCTGGCTCATCCAAGATCAGACTGACATGCACAAGTTGTCTCCGCCTTGGGAAGGGCCCTTTGTGGTCAGCAAGAATCTGAACAACGGGTCATACTACCTCATCGATGTTCGAGAGCACAAAGACTCACGCAAATCAGAGGAGGAGACTCGCCGACCGTGGAATATAGCTCATCTTCGGCCTTACTACACCTGAGCCACAGGCTCCTACTATGTATATATTTTTGATGATGTACATATTATGATCAATAAATAAACTGGCATCCTTGCTAAAGCGGGGCCTCTGCCGTTTCGTCTTATATGTTTTCTTGGTTACATGGGGGTTTATGCTTACAAAGCGGAGTTCTAGTTGCCCATTAAACGGGCTTACAAAGCCATATAAAATAAAAAATCTTGGGAGCTTCACACCCAAGGGACCAAAGAGAGTCTGTTGCCACGCACAACTCAAACATAGGTACCCATTGAGCACAGCTCACAACGTTACTTGGGGGCTCTTTGTGCACATCCACAAAGAGTTTGAAAGGACCCTTGTAATAGGCTATCAAGCCAGGCTTGGAAGCCAGGTGTATTCACCTGAAACCCTGGGTTAACCTGCCTTCATCAAGTAAGCCACTCCATCCAGGTAATCCTGGTATGACCCGTCGAACGTTTGACAAGTCAATCTTATACAGACCCTGAACTTGTCAAATTTAAAACGATGATTGGTTAATGTGAGGTCCATATTAAAAGGCTTTGTAAAATGGTTTAACTCAGCGGCCTGGCAGCCCATGAAAAGCCTCAAATTTGGGCCTGGCAGCCATTGAAAAGGCTCGACTACAAGTTTTCATTTGCTTTTTCCAAGTTTTTTCTCCTTTGATTTGATTTTGAGATAAACCGGTGTCTATTGACCCGGCCTAACTATAAGTCATCAATATAACCCGGTATTCATTAATCCGACATGGCTTTCAACTAACAGTTGTTAGTACACAACTAATTTTAAACCGGTGTTTATTACAACCCGGTCTGGCATTGGCTATAAGTCGCCAGGATGATCATCCGTTGTTTATCATAACCCGGTGTGGCTTCTCATAAACCAGCACGGCATGGTGAGAGTTATCAACGCTCAAAGATTTGGGTTAGCATCCTTGCTACAAACAGTTGATAAACCAATGATGTGATTCAACATCACAGGTATGATATATTTCATATTTCATTTTACAGCCTTGGTTATAAACTCTGGCTTTATATTCGGTATCATAACCCGTCCGGCGGTAAACCGTGAGGACAATTTTGAGTGTGCAGAAAACAGGATTGCATAACACTGTTAAAGATCATAAGCAGACATGGCATATCATGACAGATTGATAGTCTCAGGAAAGTGACTATGCATGATGGTATTGCAGAATAAGTGTTTCAAGCTATGCACGATGGCATAGTAGACCAAGTGTTTTAAGCTAGTCTATTACAAGGCATTTCAAACACCAAAAAGGATAATTGTTTTTCGAGCAAATGACAGTGCGCAAGACGATAAACCGGCTTCCGAGTTATGGTTCTGCTTCAGCTTGATGTGAAGATTGCAGATCGTCATGCGCCGTTTCAACCTCTGCCTCCCCACCCACTGGCTGGAAGTCAATGGTTGCCCAGTCAATTCCAGACAAATCTCGAAAGACAGCTTCATCACTTATAAGATCTAACGGTTCAACGTTAGGGGCATAAGTATGCTTACGGATTGGCGGGATTAAGTTCTGGGCTTCATAAACCAACGCATCGATCCGTCTATTATCTGCGTCATAGATGGACCGGTGGAAAGACAAATCAGTCTCTTCGGCTTGTCTACTCGCAAGAGGACGCATCTCCTTTGTCAAGGCTTTCAGGGCATCCTCGTCAAATTCCGACCCATCTTCTTTTTGACTCGGATAACCATTTACAATATCCTCTAGATCAAGGTCAGCTATCCAAGCCTTAGCCCGAGTCAGTGCAGATAAAGCGCCAGCCCTTGCAGCAGATCTCTTCACCTCTTCTAGCTGGGCCGGTGTCATGGAGAGCTTGACTAGTGTATCCTTGATTAAGGTTGGCGGCGGTTTATTGTATGAGGCAGTGCAGATCACTCGTTGAGCACCAGTATATAACTGCTCAATTAACGTATAAGCAGCCTTCAGCTTCTTGCGCATATCTGAGCCAAGATGGGCGACACGGCTACCTGCAATGGTTACAATGTTATTGTTAAGCCGGCGGTTCCAAGGACGATTAAGTACAAATCAATACAAGGATACTTACCAAAGATGGCAGAAGTCATAGCGTTAATTTGCCGCTTCAAGCCAGATAGCTCCTCTGCCACCGGTTTAAGGGCCGATTCAGCATCTTTCGCCTGCTTCAGCAAATTAGCCTTTTCAGCTTCCCAATCTGCTCGCTCGCTCTTGAAGCCATCTTTCAATTTCTCCATGGCGGTTAAAGCGCCCTTCAACTCATCTTTGGCCTTGGAAGTTTCTGCTTGCTGGGATTTGATGTTTTCTTGAAGATTGGCGATTTGGGAATCTTTGTTGCTCAAGTCAGCCTGCAAAAGACAGATAATAAATTTGTTAATACTTTCTCAAAGTCCCAAGCACATAACAAGTTATACACCTGGCACTTGGGGGCTAATGCGGATTGCTTTCATCAACTGGTATTTTAAGTCCCAAGCATACAACAAGTTATATACTTGGCACTTGGGGGCTAATGCATATCGGTTCAATTCAAGGTCATCCAGGTTTTTAACAATAAACCGGGTCATATTGATAACTCGAATGAATTTTGGAAGCTACATTACAGAAGATATACCAGTTCATCCTAAAGGTATAAACCAGTCTACAAGGGCTACGCAAGCAAAATCCAAATATTCTCTTACTATAAGTCCCGGTTCACATTCATATTGATGAACCGGCCCTTGGGGGCTACTAGACTTGACCATTGAAGAAGAACATAAGGAAAAAAGAAGTTATTCAAAGGAACAAGTGTTTACCTCATATCGCTCTTTCATCAGGTTTATAAACCGGCTTCATAGTCACGACTAGTGTACAGACGGTTTAGATTCCCAGAATGGATGTCCTGAGCAGAGAGATGGGCATAGCTTGACAAATCCGATTTACACTTGCCCTTGTCCATAGCGGCAGATTCTTCTTTTGCACTGTGCTTTGATAAAGCGACAGGGTTGCCAGGAGTGGTATGGCCAAAGCTAGTAATCACAACATCATCTGTTGTGCCTTCACCTGTCTTATTTGGGCTCAGCGGTTTATCAGAGGCCTTTTGAAAGTGCAACTATCCCTAGGTGGTTTTGGTAGTTCATAACAACATATAGCTCATTGAGCTAATGCTATTCCAAGACTATTATTTCAGGAAAGCTCAATGAATGGCATGGCATGGATGATGAAAGTGGATCCCTCAAAATACTAAGGACAAAGGATTGGCTCAAGCTCAAAAGCTCAAGACTCTTCATTTTATATTTTAATGATCCAAGATCACATTGAGTCTATAGGAAAAGCCAATACTATCAAGGAGGGATGAGGTGTTGCTTAATGAGCCTCTTGCTTCATGTGCTTAGTGATATGCTCCAAAACCCTCAGCTACTTTCCCACATCCACAAATGACCTAAACCTAAAGCCAAAATTGGTCACATCGATTCTTCCTATCCGGCGCCACCGATTCCAAAAGTCATAGCCACTGCCACAAACCCTAAGCAAATCGGTCTTACCGATAGGGATCTCGGTCTCACCGAGATGGGATTGTAATCTCTCTGTTTCCCTTCGTAACATTTCGGTCTAACCGAAGTGAGCGATCGGTCCCACGGAGATTGCAATGTAAACTCTCTATTTCCCTTTTGTAACATTTCAGGCTCACCGAAAAGAGAAAATTGGTCCCACCGAGTTTACCTGACCAACTCTCTGGAAAGCTTATTACCAAAATCGGTCTCACCGAGTTTGAGTAATCGGTCTTACCGAGATTACGTTATTCCCTAAACCTAACCGAATCGGTCTCACCGAGTTGCATGTTAGTCCCACCAAAAATCCTAACGGTCACTAGGTTTGCTAAATCGGTCCGACCAAGTCTGTTGAATCGGTCCCACCGAGTTTGGTAAATTGTGTGTAACTGTTAGATTTTGTGTGGAGGCTATATATACCCCTCCACCTCCTCTTCATTCGTGGAGAGAGCCATCAGACTAAACCTACACTTCCAACTTCCCATTTCTGAGAGAGAACCACCTACTCATGTGTTGAGGCCAAGATATTCCATTCCTACCATATGAATCTTGATCACTAGCCTTCCCCAAGTTGCTTTCCACTCAAATCTTCTTTTCACCAGATCCAAAACCTATGAGAGAGAGTTGAGTGTTGGGGAGACTATCATTTGAAGCACAAGAGCAAGGAGTTCATCATCAACGCACCATTTGTTACTTCTTGGAGAGTGGTGTCTCCTAGATTGGCTAGGTGTCACTTGGGAGCCTCCAACAAGATTGTGGAGTTGAACCAAGGAGTTTGTAAGGGCAAGGAGATCGCCTACTTTGTGAAGATCTACCGCTAGTGAGGCAAGTCCTTCGTGGGCGACGGCCATGGTGGGATAGACAAGGTTGCTTCTTCGTGGACCCTTTGTGGGTGGAGCCCTCCATGGACTCGCGCAACCATTACCCTTCGTGGGTTGAAGTCTCCATCAACGTGGATGTATGATAGCACCACCTATCGGAACCACACCAGAAACATCCGTGTCTCCAATTGCGTTTGAATCCTCCAAACCCTTCCCTTTACTTTCTTGCAAGTTGCATGCTTTAATTTCCTCTGCCTATATACTCTTTGGATGCTTGCTTGAATAGTGTGATGATTGCTTGACTTGTCCAAAATAGCTAAAATCTGCCAAACACTAAAATTGGGAAAAGGTTAAGTTTTTAATTGGTCAAGTAGTCTAATCACCCCCCTCTAGACATACTTCAAGGTCCTACAAGTGGTATCAGAGCTTTGGTCTCCATTTTCTTTGATTTCCATAACTTTAGGTGGTCATAGCCTTGGTTTCACAACCTAGGAGAGTATGGCGTCTAGCGAGGGAAATTATCACCGTAGAGGTCCTTACTTTGGTGGTACTAATTTTGCTAGTTGGAAGCATAAGATGAAAATGCATATTCTCGGACATAACCCCACCATTCGGGAAATTATTTGTATTGGCTTGCAAGCTGAATTATTTGATGGGAAAGAACCAAACCGTGAAGCTAATGCGGAAGAACTGAAGATGCTGCAATACAACGCTCAAGCTTGTGATATCATCTTCAACAAATTGTGCCCCGAAGAATTCAACAAAATCAGCCATCTTGAGAATGCAAAGGAAATTTGGGATACTTTGATTGATATGCATGAAGATACCGAATCCGTCAAGGAATCCAAGTTGGATGTGCTCCAAAGTCAGCTTGACAAGTTCAAAATGAAGGATGGTGAAGGTGTCGCTGAAATATACTCTAGGCTTGGTCTTATCACACATGAGATTGCCGACATAGGGAGTGAAGAGATGACCGACAAATTCATCATCAAGAAGGTCCTAAGAGCATTGGATGGAAAGTATGATACCGTGTGCACATTGATCCAAATGATGCCAAACTACAAAGATCTCAAGCCAACGGAAGTCATTGGAAGAATTGTTGCTCATGAGATGTCACTCAAGGATAAGGAGGAACTTCACAACATGTCAAGTGGTGCTTACAAAGCCTCAAGTGAAGCCCCCACATCATCAAGTGAGAAACAAACCTTCAATGAAGAATTGAGCTTAATGGTGAAGAACTTCAACAAATTCTACAAGAGTAGAAGCAAAGAAAGAAGCTCCAAGTCAAGGTCTTACAATGACAAAAGATCTTCTAGTCGAGAGCGCAATTGCTACAATTGTGGGAGACCCGGACACTATTCCAATGAGTGTACAGCACCCTACAAAAGAAGAGAAGATTCTCCAAGAAGACGAAGCAAAAGAGAAGAATCACCACCAAGAGAGAGGAGGAGTAGAGATGATCGTTATGAATGAAGACCCTCACGGAGAAGCAAGGATTCCGAAAGGAAGGACAAGTCATCAAGGAGCTACACAAAACGAAGACATCAAACTCATGTTGGTGAATGGGTATCCGGCTCCGACTCCGACAATCACTCCGAGAGAAGCTATCACTCCGACTCCGAATATACTCAAGATGAAGGTGTTGCCGGTCTAGCACTTGTGTCAACCAACTCCTACGACATATTTGATTCACCAAATGAAGGAATTGGAAGATGCTTCATGGCCAAAGGTCCAAAGGTAACACATCCTGAGTATGTTGATTTCAATAGTGATGAAGATGACTTGCTTGTGGATGATGATTTACTTGTTGACAACTCTAGTGATGAATACTATGATGAAACGTCAATTAATCATGCTAATCAAGATAAAACGAATGACAATGATAAGGAGAAGATTGAGCTTTTAACTAAAGAACTAAACACTCTTAAGTTGGCTCATGAAACTATCTTTGAAGATCATCGAGAACTTTTAAGGGCTCATGAGAAGTTACGCTTTGAAAAGCTCAATCTTGAGCAAGAGCATGAGTTCTTAAAGGAAATCAATGACGATCTCCGTAAGAAAAGTTCTTCTTACATTGCCAAGCGTTTACTCTTATCTACTTACATGCCTCAAGTCAAGTCTAGTAACAAGTACAAGAAAGATACTTCCTCTAGTAGTAACAATAATAATGTCAAATCCAATATTGTTGCTTCTAGTAGTTCTCTTGATTCCACTAATGATTCTCTTAGCAAAGTTACACTTGAGCAAGAAAATAGCTTATTGAAGGGAATTATAGAGAAAGGTGTTTACAAGAGCCTTGCCGGGAGTAAGCAATTCGAGGAAATTGTACGCAAGCAAGGAAGGCACCGGAGGAATCAAGGTGTTGGTTTTGAACGAAAATTCAATGCCAATGGAGTTGAGTGGGAAGAAGATCAATACCCCAAGACGAAGTTTGTTCCTCAACAAGAGAAGTATGATCCTACTTCCTTCAAGGGAACACAAGAACAAGATGATCTTCCACCACAAGACCACAAGAACAAAGGCAAGGACAAGCTTCAAGAAGAGATTGATGCATTTGAAGAAGCACCTAAGGCCTCGTTCAAGTGGGTTCCCAAGACAACGTCAAGTTCTACTTCATCAAGTACAACTACAACTCCAAGGATTCCCATCAAGATGATGTGGATCCCGAAGAAGAAGAACTAGAGAGTTCTTGAGGGTGACTCCGCCAACATTCTTCACTCATATCATTATGGCAAGGACAAGTGCAATCAACTTCCACATCTTGCACTAGTTCAAGGAGTCACAAACCCTCATGTTGGTAAGGCACGGGACAAGGTAACCTAATGATTTCATGGACATCATTTTGTGTGTGCTTGACTCTATGTCTATGGATATTCTTGTTTGTTCCTTGTGGGACTAACCCATGTAGGTAAGTTGAAAGTGCAACTCACTCCAAAGGATTGCTCCAAATGATCTACATCAACATTGAGCATCCAGATCTTCAACCGCTACATGAAGTCATCATCGACAAAACCCAAGGTTAGTTCATCCCTCTAAGGGGGGATCTCACATCTAGGGGGAGCTTAACTCTAAGAATTGAGTCGAAGCAACTCTAATGGTGTGAACATATCAATGCATTATGTAAAAGTGGTAACCCCACTTGAGCTTAAACGATGAGTATGACCTATGATCAAATGTTCTCATTTGACTCCTAAGTCAATATACTCATATATAGATGACCTAGTCATCGCCAATTGTTTGATAGATGCTAGAATTGGTTGTGCATGCTTTGCCACATATTTCATTTGCCATCTTATTGTGTGAGCATGTTGGTGCATATTTTACTCATTCAAGGACATCCACTTGTTGTTTTGATTGTTTGGCTTCTTTTCTTTTTGCCAAGTGGATGGACAAGAATGCCTAAGAACCTTCTCTAGCTATCTATGCTTTTCTCGTCTCAAACTCTATTCATGCTACATCACAAAATTTGATCAAGTCAGATTCGAACCACTCTGTGTGAGGAGCACTCGGTGTCCCCAATTCGTCATAGACTTAAACTTCAAAAACCTCTTTGTGATTCTCGGTCTGACCGATTCCTCCATTTTGGTCCTACCGACATCATTAAGTTGATCTAAGTTTTCAATCTCGGTGCAACCGATTTGAGCTTTTCGGTCACACCGATTTGCTGTAACTGTACATAGTTATGCATCTTGGTGCCTCCGAGTTGTTCCACTCGGTCACACCGACAGGGTCGGGCTATATATAGTCACAGGCAAAATTTTGGAAATTTCTCCGAACCCCTTCGCCCGCGCAATAGCTCGCTCTGCCTCGAAGGTCTCCGGATCATCTCCTCGTCGCCAGCCGCCTCCAGTAGCTGGTCTCCGCCGCCGTCAACGGATTTCGCCCCTGCCGTTGCCGCCATAGTGAGTTCATCGCCAAGCGAGGGTATGGATTCGATCACTGTGCTATCCTCGTCTGATTCCTAGAACATTGTGTTCTTATTGATTCTTGCCACGATTGAAACACTCCTATCCAGACAATGTAGTCCGTAGATTAGATGAGATTCAAAATTTTAAGGTTAGGTTTCTGCCGAAACCATCTCGGACCCACCGAGTTGAAAAACTCGATCCCACCGATTTGGCTTATGCCATTGCACTAGTGACTCTCGGTCTGACCGAGAATTGCTAATCGGTGAGACTGATTTTAGAACTTTGTGAAACCCTAGCAGTCTCGGTGCCACCGAACTGTGACTCGGTCCAACCGAGATCATCAGTTTAGGTTCCAAAACTGCTTCGGTATCACCGAGTTTGGAAATCGGTTGACCCGAAATGCTTTCTATGGAAAACTAAAACTGAATTTTTGAATCATTCTTTTGCAAAATTCTCTGCATTTTGTGATGCTCATCCACTCTATCTCATCTATAACTCTTCACAGGGTCAGCAGTCAGTGTTTGCAGCATGTCAGACCAGAGTGACAGCCAGAACAGGTCAGAAGAGCAAATTGACATGAGCAAGGGCACTAGTCCCTCAAGTTCATCAGATGATGGGAGCAGAAGCACTCCTAGCAACCTGCCCAAGGCTGCTACCAGGCAAAGGAGAAAGAGAACCTCAGACTCAGAAGATGAGGACTATGTGGCAGCTGAAGAGGATGAGGCTACTTCCAAGAAAGTAGTGCTCAAAAAGGAATATGGCTCAGCAAAGAATACAAAGCCTGGACTGAACAAGAAAGTTCGTGCCAAGAGGACACCTATGCCCAAGGTCAGAAGGTCCACTCAAGTGTCAGAACAGACTGAACCCAAAGAGGCATGCTAAGAAAGTTACAACCTCAAAATCCAAGAAAGTTCCCACTGGAGAGACAATGAAGTTTACCATTGAATCAGAGGATGAAGGTGCTCATGATAAGAAGAAGAAGAGAGCAAGAACCACAACAGCCCAGGTTCTTGGAAAGCCCTCTATGAGAAGAGATTCTTAAGAGGAAGAAGAGGTTGCTGCACTAGCACCTCAGGCACCAAAGCTTATGGGTGATGCTATAAGATCAGGGGCCGCAACATCTAAGCCCAAGGAAGCACCCAAAGCTGCACCCAAGGCCAAGCTTGCACCAAAGAGGAATACCAGGAGTATTCCAGCTGCTGAGAAGAACAAGGCCCAAGTGCCAAATGTTGCTGATGAAGAAGATGAAGAAGGACATGTCCTAAGGAAGCTCAAGCCCAAGATACCAGACCACAATGATGCCCATCCTGTGGTTGAGGACATGAGGATCAGGAAGGATTCAGGGTTGAGGATATGGAGGATGGAAGATCCATATGCCTCAAGGAGAAGAACTGTTGTTGATTACAGGTTCCATACAAAGGAATAGCAGGACTTCTATGAGACAATCATGTTGGATAAGAAGCCCATAGTTTGTGATATGAGGTGGGTCGACTGGACCTACATCAAGGAAAATGAAGAGCACTATCCTGGAGTGCAAGATAGCTTTGTTGCTTGTGGAGTTGCTGATTTTGATGGACAAAAGCTCACTCACTGGAATGATGAACTCATCATGCAATTCTACTCCACAGCACAGTTTTATCCAGATGGAAGGATTGTTTGGATGTCTGAAGGTACAAGGTACCAGTCCACTATTGAGGAATGGGCAAATCTGATAAATGCCCCAAAGGAAAATGAAGATGACCTGGACATTTATGCCAAGAAGAAGATGGATCACAATTCCATGGCACACATGTACAAGGAGATCCCAGACAAGGCTGTTGAGAAACACAAGTTTGGATCAGTCCACTTTCTGCTGTCAGGGCTCCCAACTATTAATTGGATTATGAGGCACACTCTGTTGCCCAAGTCTGGTGACCAGAACATGATCAAAGGGCATGCCATCAACATGTTGCATGTGTTTGATGTGCCACAGAAGTTCAAAGTCATGAGCCTTATGGTAGAAACCATTAAGAGGACTACAGCAGATCAGAAGAGGAGCTGTGGATATGCCCCTCAGATTCAGGAGTTGATAAACTCAAAGATGGGCACAGGGAAATATCAATTGGATAAGGAACATTTTCCACTTTATCCAGACTTTGAGGACCATGAGGTTGTCATGAATGAGAATGATCCATCATCAGTTCAAGCTCAAGAGAAGAAGGAGAAGGCAAGGAAGGAGAAGGCAGCCAGGATGCCAACTCAAGAAAAGGCATCTGAGTATTTCTTGAAGAACAAGTAGGAGCAGCTTGGTTATTTAATAGCATCAACACTGAGGATTGAGAAGGGATTGGCCACCCTCACTCAGAATCAGGAGAGCCTGGAAAGAATCATGGAACTCAAATTCCATACCTTGATGTCAAAGTAACTGAGATTCAATCAATTGTGGAGCAGCTGCAGGATGACATGCAGGAGAGGCAGGGCAAGACTACCACTAATGTGTTTGCCAGAGTGCCTAGAGCCCAGAGGTCAGTTGCAGTGCCTGTGACAGACACTAGAGCAACATCATCTGCACCAGCTACAGCCCCTACTGCTCCAGTGCAACCAGCTCCAGCATCAACTCCAGCACCCTCTACTTCAACTGAAGCCTTCGTTATTGGAGTTATCCGGACACCACCACCTGAAGATCAAGCCTGAGAGTCGATCTAGCACTATGAATTTTCTATGAACTTTTTGGTAACTTGTTGCCAAAGGGGGAGAAAAATGTATAGATCATAGGCTTCGAGAGAGAGAGTGTTGCTTTTGTTCTCTCTTGCTTTATTTGGTGGTTAAACTTGTTTGCTTTTGATTGCTTGAGATATTATGCTTGTGAGACATTGATGATCATGTTTTTGATCATAAGCTACACTTATGCATGTTTGATGATATTATCTTATCTATCCTATGTGATCATTCACTTTGCTTGGTGATGAGTGCATGTATTCAATCTTTATCATTTTGAGCACTCCACCAAGATGTATGTGACATGGAAGAGTAACCCATCAGCCTAATTCATTGTGCATTTGCAGTCCAAAGCAAATTTTAAACTATGCACAAATTTAGGGGGAGCTCTTGCTTATCACATACTTCTCAAAGCGACGATGTTGTTAAATCTTATTATCATTTGTCAAAGCTTTGATCTATATGTTGTCATCAATTACCAAAAAGGAGGAGATTGAAAGTGCAACTATCCCTAGGTGGTTTTGGTAATTCATGACAACATATAGCTCATTGAGCTAATGCTATTCCAAGACTATTATTTCAGGAAAGCTCAATGAATGGCATGGCATGATGATGAAAGTGGATCCCTAAAAATACTAAGGACAAAGGATTGGCTCAAGCTCAAAAGCTCAAGACTATTCATTTTATATTTTAGTGATCCAAGATCACATTGAGTCTATAGGAAAAGCCAATACTATTGAAAGTGCTAGTATCGACTAGGGGGGGGGTGAATAGGCGATTTTTATGAAAGTCTTCAAAACTTGGAAGTTTCGAAGACAAACAACAGAAATAACTTAATTGATATGCAGCGGAAGATAAACTACTCTAAACAAGCCATAGTCAAGTATGTAATGATGTGAAAGTACAGGACTAATAGCAGTTAGTAGTGAGGATCAAGATGGAAGATAGTGTGAAGCCAATCAACAATAGTAGTCAAGCAATGAAGTCAAACAGATAAACAGATACGCAATGACTTCACGAAAACAAACTAAAGTAAAGTTGGGAAGGGATAGAACCAGTTGCTTGTTGAAGACACAGGATTTGTTGGACCGGTTCCAGTTGCTATGACAACTGTACGTCTGGTTAGGGAGGCTGAGATTTAACTCAGAAGACCGTGTCTTCACCTTATTCCCCTTGAGCTAAGGACACCCAGTCCTCGCCCAATCACTCTGGTAAGTCTTCAAGGGAGACTTCCAAACCTTCACAGACTTCATTCACCGGCAATCCACAATGACTCTTGGATGCTCAGAACGCGATGCCTAACACTCTTTGGCTCTGGGTGTTTGGGCTTTGTCCTCGCAAGGATTTCTCTCTCTCAAATGCTTCGAGGTGGGTTGCTCTCAAACGACAAAAGCCGTGCACAAACTCTGAGCAGCCACCAATTTATGGTGTAGGGGGTGGGCTATTTATAGCCACTAGGCAACCCGACCTGATTTGTCCAAAATGACCCTGGGTCACTAAGGAACTGACACATGTTCCAACGGTCAGATTTCAAACACACGCGACAACTTTACTTGGGCTACAAGCAAAGCTGACTCATCCAGCTCTGGATAAGATTTGCTCTCACTGTCTTCGCTCGAAGACATAGGATTTGAATTGAGCATCACATCAGTCACTCTGACTTAGTTCACTTGGACCCCACTTAACAGTACGGTGGTTCCTATGACTCAACAAAGAAGAAAAGGAAACAACGAAACCACACAGTCTTCGCGCTCCAAAGTCTTCACACAATGTCTTCTCATGTCATAGTCTTCAATATGAATATCTTCTCTTACCACCATTGTCTTCAATGTCTTCATACATTTTTAGGGGTCATCTCTGGTAGGTAAACCGAATCAATGAGGGACACTACCTGCGTTATACTGCAATTCTCACAAACGCATTAGTCCCTCAACCAACTTTGTCGTCAATACTCCAAAACCAACTAGGGGTGGCACTAGATGCACTTACAATCTCCCCCTTTTTGGTGATTGATGACAAACTGGTTGAAGTTTTCAACGGGGATAATGTATGTGAAATTGTAAGGATAGGGAATTGTCTTCATAAGTTGCAAGGGCTCCCCCTGAAGATGTGCATATAAGTAATTTGCTTTTGGAATGCAAATGCACATGACATGTTGTACTTGTGGAGATCCACTTCAACTTATGAAGATAATTCATCATGCATGAAATGATATAGCAAGTAGAATGACATGCATAATGAAAAATGGACGTCTGCAGAATGATCTAAGTGCGGAAGTTATCATCGCACATGCGGAATTTATCATCACATCACAGTAAAGCAAATAAGTAGCAGACGACCATCAAGTTTAGGTGTTACAACTCAAAGAACCAAATGTTTCAAAAGCAAGAGTTGTAAGCACGAAGCAAAATATAATGCAACTGCCCATATGAACCCGCTTGAAGACTATCAACTCATACGCTTCTCCCCCTTTTGTCAGTAATGACCAAAAAGGTTTGAAGACATAGAGCATCTACTCATCATGAGTAGGTGAAGCAGCTGGGTCGTTGTCGTTGGTTGAAGGTGCAGATGAACTTGGTGCAGTGTCAATGCGTGCAGTAGTAGGAGGTGGTGAAGTAGCATCATCTTCATCATTGATCACTCTGGCATTAACGGTTGCCGCGGAAGAAGAATATTCAGAGTCTTCAAGAGATGGGGTGCGACGTAAGACAACAGTCCGTGGAGGAGTGGAGTCAAACTGGAATCTTTCATTGAAGCCATCGTCTTGAAAATCAGCTTCAGCACTGAGCAGGGTCAAACTCTTCCATGATCGCCGGCAAGTTTCATGAGCAACAAAGGCATTCTTGGTGGCAAGGTTGCGAATGCGATTGACATCCAACAAAGGCATCTGTCTCTTGAGCCAGTAATGATGCTTATCCTGTTTCTGATGAAGGGCCACAAGAAGTTCTCGGTCATTGAGAACGCGAGAACGCTTCCGAGGCCTTTGTGCAATGGTGCTTTCAGTGGCTTCAGTGCGCGCTCTATGAGGCAGACGAGTGTTACCTACGAGTGGATAGATTCGTGTCACTGCTTGAACACCTTCAATAGGTTGAGTGAAGCTTTGGTGCTCAATATTCTGAAGACAAAGTGGCGTCTTGGCAGGGTCAGAGTATATGGCATCAACTGACATATCAACCTCTGGCAGAAATATTATATGATTGCGAGCAGAGGGCTGATAATTGACAGATGAGTGTCGCTTGATGAGGCGCATGACCCATGGAGCATAAAACTTCAGACCAAATAGGTCAGAGTCGGAAGCAGCAAGATGCCTGATGAAGAATTCCTGAGTGTTGAAGCTGATGGCATTGAGAATATAGAAGACCAAAGTCTTCATAGCTCCTTCAAGCTTGGCCGCTGATGAGTGTCCTTTGACTGGCCATAGAGTTCGCCTGATGATATGATATATGGTGCGAGGCAGATACTCAAGGTCTTCAACAAAGAAATGTGTGGGATACTCAGCGTCAGATGGCAGAGGCTTCATCATGCTCAACATCTGGCTCATATTGGGTTCTGGCTTATGGAAGATGCTTTCCACAGCATTGCGGTGTAGCTTACAGTCAGGTTCATATAGTTCTCCAGGAGTGGCTAGCCCTGTAAGCTCAATGATATCCATAGCTTTGGCTTCATGATGAACATTTCCAGTCATCCACTCGAGAACCCATGTCTTGATGTCCCTGTAGTAGCCGCGAATGTGCAGAGTGGCATAGAATTAAAGCAATAGCTCTTCATTCCAATGTTCTTTGTCTGTCACAAAGTGGAGCAGACCAACATCACGAAAGCAATCAAGTGCTTCTTCTAAGCACGGCAGTCCAGTAATAGCTTCAGCGTCAAGGCGCATGTGAGGGAAAATGCGCCCTTGATCATATAGTACGCAGGAGTAATAGCTTCTCTGCTGATAGCTCCAGAACCGATCTGATGATATCCTTGGCTTGGAGTAGGGGTTCTTGGCGCTGTCAAAGAAGGTATTGTGGCTTTTGAAGCCATTAGCATTGAAGGACCCTGGTGAGTTGGCAGTACCTGGAAACCTTGGCAACCTGGGCTTTGGCTTCTGGACCTGAGGCCTATGCTCAACATGATAGTCAAATTGGGGTCCCGAGGCAGAGGGCGGAGGCACCAGAATGGGCCATCGGACAGTGGTAAGCTGACCGTGATTGTATGCTTGCTCAATGGTGTGAGGCCTTGGTCGCGGAACAATAGCAGGGGCAACAGCTGAGGCGTCAGGCTGCACAACAGGTGCTTCGGGAGCAGTTGTCATATTTGCTTCAGGTGTAGCATCCTCATGGGCTTCAGGTGCAGCATCCTCATTGGCTTCAGGTGCAACATCCTCATTGGTTTCAGGTTCAGTGGCCACATTTGCTTCAGGCACACTAGTTGGCGCAGGCTCCACATTAGCGTCAGCCATGACTACGTCACTGGCTTCATTGGCATCGGTGGTGGCAGCCTCGACATTGTCAACCTCCTCGTGATGAACAGGAGGATCGGGCACAGTCACGTTCACATCAGGAACTTCTTCTTCTTCAATTACTGGGGGAGTAGGTATACATACTTCTTCTTCATTTTCCTCGGCTGATGCAGCCGGAATGTCTTCAGCAGCATGTGCTTCAGACTCAGAGACATTCACTGTTGGAGCAGGCTCAGAAAATACTTGACGTGCAACCAGTGAACGTTGCACTTCTCCTTCTGGAATGCTCGACAGAGGGACTTGAGGCCTTTGTCCTCTACAAAGCCTGCAAAGTGCTGGCTTCGCCTTAGGAGATGGAGTTGGCTGGGCCTGAAAGTCTTCATCCTCTTCTTGCACGGGGGGTGTAGCTTGTTGTTGTTGTTGGGGAGTACTGGGGAAGTCTTGGTGTTGTGGGTGATCAGCCCACGATGCATCCTGAGCAATTGGCGTCAAAGGACGACCAATACTGATGAGTTCGCTGTTCGTATGAACAGGCGATGATACCACTTCATGTTCGATCTGAGGAAGAACTTCATCATCAGCTACATTGTCATCATGACCAATGTCTTCAGCAGCGGTGGGTTCAGCTGCTGGAATATCTTCAGCTTCATGAGCCTCTGTGGGAGCAGGCTCATGGACTACCATTCGTCGTTCTTGATGTTCTGACGCTGGGCGAACCACGGAAATGGGTTCAACGACTAAGGGCTCTGTGGAAGCAGCCCTAGTCTTCTTGGTCTTGCGCTTCTTCTTGGAGGGAGCGGCATCAGAGGCTTCAATATTCTTTCTCTTTATGGCTTCAGCCTCGGCAGCCCTCGTCTTCTTCTGTTCTGAAGCTGTTGTGGTGACCTTTGGCTTCGAGCCAATCATGCTGCTTGGGAAGATAATGCGAGGGGCTTCTTGGCATGAAGGTTCGGGCTGATCAGCAGGGTGCTTCTTCTTCTTCTTTGCAGCCATCCCGGGGTCAATGCCAGGACGGCCAAGTGACTTGCGCTTTTCAGCCTCATTGTAGGCGAGCACACACTTGTCAGCCAAAATCTTCATGCGCTCTCGAGAGCCCTGAGCTTCTTCACGCTTCTTCAGAAAAGCTTCTTTAAGCTCATGTAGCATGACTTTGAAGTTGCGGACGTCTTGAACACTTAGCTTGGCCACATGCTTCTTGAATTGAGCCTTCTCATAATCAATCTTGTTTTTGAGCTCAATGATGCGCTGAGCGAGAGCTAGCTCAGAAGCAATGGCTCCATTGAAGGAGACACTGAGGCTGATGGGGAGTTGTAAATCTTCAAAGCTGACGTTGGGGGTGTCGAACCACTCATCAATGAAATTGTGAATGATGGCCACATCAAAGAGAGGCAAGTTGCTGAAGATTTTTGCTTCCTCTTTGCTCTTTATCAGCTGCTCAAGGGCATCATCAGCAAGATCTTCATCACTTGACAGATCAATGGGTTCTTCACGCAGAATGGCAGCAGGAGTCAAGGCTCTTTGATCAGATGGCCTGACAAGTTGCTTTTTTCTTCTCCGTTCTCTTGGAGATACGAGATTGTTCTTCAGACTGCACACTGGCTTCAGGAGGTGCAGTGGCCAGTGGCTTCGCACGAGAAGTCTTCGGAGGTGCAGCTGAGGTTGAAGCCTTGGAATTCTTTTGCTTCTGCGGCTTTGGAGGAGGAGCGGGGGCTTCATCGGAGTCAGCACCATTGTCAGAATGATCTACTCTGGCACCTTGGACCATGATGTAGGTGATGAGGCCGTCAAGGTTGGAGAAGGGGCCGATCTCATTGGGATTAGCGTCACGGGAGCCGTCAGCACGGGGAGTAGAGGGACCTGGGTTGAAGTCCAAACCCAAAGACTTCTTGTTCTTCTTGGCCGAAGCCATAGCAAACTGGTAGTTGCGCTTGAAGAGAGAGTCATCACGACACCATAGTAGTGAGGTGGGATCTGCGTTCTCAGGCTGTGGTCCATGGACCATGCAAGGATAGAAGCCTTGGTCAATGGCTTCAGTTTGGCTCTTGGGTTGAAGGCCTCGATAGAGGATATCACCCCAAGGTCTCTTGGTGGCATTCTTCTCTGCATATTCCTTCGTCACAAACTTGTACTTGAACCACTCCTCAGCCCAATAGCGTGGAATCCATTAGATTCGTGTCTTTCTCTGATGATAATTCTCTTCAGGATCTGTCTTGTATAGTTCTGCTAAGTGATCAGGCAGATCTTTGGATGTTCCTTCTCTGTGCTGTCTGCCACCCTTCCTTGCTGATTTTTCTGCAGCCATGAACTTCAAGCTGAAAGGCTTCAATACGTTCAAAGGCTTCAGAGATTTACGCTTGGTGGTCAAGCAGGAACTGGCTTCAGGAGAATTTATATGATGCTGTAAGTATTCTGCAAACGAATGCAGACTATGAGAACCAAGGGATTCTCCCACGGACATGTACCTGTGACAGCATTAGAGATGCGAGGAAAGGGGAAGAGGTCATATGCATTCTCAGAAGATTTTGAAAATAAATCAGTTTGAAGACATTGACCTCATGATGCGAAGACATTCACTTATATAGGTGAGTTGGTTCCAGATTTGTACCAATCCGTGAATAAGTACAAGTGAGGAATCAAACTAGACAGGAAACCTAAGTGAATCGACTAGGCAATATGAGATGCAGACAGAATAGATCTAACTTGAATAGACAGAAACCACTTTTGGTAAACAGGATGAATCTTGAAGATCAAAAAGGTGGTAAAAATAGAGTTATAATTACCGCACGAAGAACTGCTAAATGGAAGAATAGGAGACCGAGCAGTTCAGCCCACCGTGCCCTAACTTGGCGACGGAGGACACCTACGGCGTCGGCGGAGAGGACGATGTCCGCGGCCGGCGTGAGGACGGCGTCGGAGAAGTCGTGGCAGCTAAGCGCTTCGTCGCCGGCGTCGTCGCGAGCTAGCGGTGGCGCTAGGGTTTTGACGGAGGTGGAGAGGTGGAAGAAGGATTTCTTTACCGCAAGGGACAAGTATTTATAAGTAGGTGAGAGATACAGCGCAATTACGCTGGTGCCCCTGGCGGTTCACATCTAAGGGGCACGTGGCAAGCATGCAACATACTCAGAGTTGTCCCATGTTCCCACGCCCGCCAGGCATGTCGGAGAATTGTTCCGGCTTCTCCGGATTTCAACTATAAAGATAAGCCATTTAAAACAGATTTAATGTTTGTCTCTTTGCCTTCTGCTGACTAGGACGCAGAGAAGAAATTCGACAGTTTCAGTAGAATGCATATGCTTTGGACAGATAGATTTTGAGATAGGGAGCATAGAGAGGTTAGGGTCCGATCACATTCACTTAGTTCAAAAGATCCAATCTTGAAGACATAGCTATAAGTGAATGTTGTAGAGGACAGAACACAAGTATATATATATATATATATATATATATATATATATATCAGAAAGCTATCAAATCATCATAGTGCAGAAAGTCATGAAGACAAATTGAAACTGAAGACAAACCAAATGCGAAGTCATTGCAATATAACGCCTTGAGTGAAACATTTCAAACAAAGAAAGTTGGTGGTGGCGTTACCCAGAGTATAGGAAGTATTAGACCCAGACACGGCGCACAATTATCGTGGCGCTCTGAAGTCAAATTCCATGTTAATCTATTCACACTCAGAGTGTAAATCTTCATTGATTGAAGATATACATTACTTTGTGTGTTGCACATCTAAGTCATCATCATGCATAAGTGTTAGGATGTGTGCCTGATCACAGGACATTAGAGGATTCCAAGATATTTAGCTCACACCGTAACTTGCAAAACCTTTTCTCATCCAAGGGCTTTGTGCAGATATCTGCCAGTTGCTCTTCAGTGTTGACGTGAATGATATCGATATCTTTCTTCATAACATGATCTCTGAGAAAGTGATGACGAATTTAATGTGCTTTGTCTTCGAGTGTTGGACTAGATTGTTCGCTATTTTGATGGCACTTTTGTTGTCGCAGAAGAGAGGTACTTGTTTCAGGTTGACGCCATAATCCTTGAGAGTTTGCTTCATCCATAGAAGCTGAGCACAATAGGATCCAGCAGCAATGTATTCAGATTCAGCAGTTGAGAGTGATACACAGTTCTGCTTCTTTGAAGACCAATAGACAAGTGATCGACCAAGAAAATGACATGTGCCAGATGTAGACTTGCGATCCACCTTGTCACCAGCATAATCAGCATCCGAGAATCCAACCAAATCAAATTTTGAGCCCTTGGGATACCATAATCCGAGTGTTGGGGTGTAAGCCAAATATCGAAGAATTCGCTTCACAGCTAAGTGATGCGATTCCTTTGGTGCCACTTGGAATCGAGCACACATGCAAACACTAAGCATAATATCTAGCCTAGATGCACATAAATAAAGCAAAGAACCAATCATGGAGCGATATACCTTTTGATCGAACTCTTTACCATTGTCGTCGGGACCAAGATGGTGTTTGGCTAGCATTGGCGTCGTGTAGCCTTTGCAGTCTTCCATTCCAAACTTCTTCAGACAATCTTTGAGGTATTTCTCTTGAGATATGAAGATGCCATTCCTTTGCTGACGAATTTGAAGACCAAAGAAGAACTTCAGCTCACCCATCATGGACATTTGATATTGCTCTTGCATCATGTATCCAAACTCAACACTATACTTCTGGTTGGTGCAGCCGAAGATTATGTCATCCACGTATATTTGGCACACAAACAGTTCACCATCATATGTCTTCGTGAAGAGAGTGGGATCGAGGGATCCAGGTTTGCAGCCTTTGCTCTTCAGGAAGTCTTTGATTGTATCATACCAGGCACGAGGGGCTTGTTTGAGGCCATACAGTGCTTTGTTTAGCTTGTATACCATATCAGGATGTTTTGGATCTTCAAAGCCAGGTGGTTGTGCGACATATACTTCTTCTTCAATCTTGCCATTGAGAAATGCACTCTTTACATCCATTTGATATAGCAAGATATTGTGATGATTAGCATAGGCTAGCAGTATACAAATAGCTTCAAGCCTAGCAACAGGAGCAAATGTTTCATCGAAGTCAATTCCTTCAACTTGAGTGTATCCTTGAGCCACAAGACGTGCTTTGTTTTTGAAGACTTGACCATGCTCATCTTGCTTGTTTTGATATATCCATTTTGTTCCAATAATGTTATTCTTGCGAGGATCAGGTCGCTTGACAAGTTCCCAGACATTATTCAGTTTGAACTGTTGAAGTTCTTCTTGCATGGCTTGAATCCATTCAGGTTCCATAAAAACTTCAGCAACTTTCCTGGGTTCTGATATTGACAGAAATGAAAAGTGCCCACAGAAGTTTGCTAGCTGTGTTGCTCTTGATCGAGTGAGCGGACCAGGTGCATTGATGCTGTCAATTATCTTCTCTATTTGAACTTCATTTGCAACACGAGGATGAACAGGACGAAGGTTTTGCTCTGGCTCATCATTGTCATCATTGGGAGAATTGTCTTCGGTCTGAGCATTGTCTTCAGGTTGATTTGGTGCAGAGATGATAAGTTCATGTTCAGGCTGTGCTTCAGAGGGCATGATTTCACCAGTTCCCATCAGCTTGATAGACTCGTTTGAAGGAGCTTCATCAAGTGTACTTGGCAGAATCTCTCTCTGTGAACCATTGGTTTCATCAAATTTCACATCCACAGTTTCAACGATCTTGTAGAGATAAAGGTTGAAGACTCTGTAGGAGTGTGAATCCTTTCCATAGCCAAGCATGCAGCCTTCGTGAGCCTTGGGTGCAAATTTGGACTTGTGATGGGGATCCTTTATCCAGCATCTTGCACCAAATACTCTGAAGTAACTGACGTTCGGCTTCTTGCCAGTAAGTAGCTCATATGATGTTTTGTTCAGAAGCTTATGAATGTACACACGGTTGATGATGTGACATGCTGTATCAATAGCTTCAGGCCAGAACTTTGTTGGTGTCTTGTACTCATCTAGCATTGTTCGAGCCATCTCAATGAGGGTTCTATTTTTGCGCTCAACAATGCCGTTTTGCTGAGGTGTGTACGGAGCAGAGAACTCATGAGTGATTCCCATTGTATCTAGATACAGATCAAGTCCAGTGTTCTTGAATTCAGTGCCATTGTCACTTCTGATGTGCTTGATCTTCATGCCATAATTGTTCATTGCTCGATTTGCGAAGCGCCTGAAGACATCTTGCACTTCAGTCTTGTAAAGAATTATATGAACCCATGTGTATCTTGAGTAGTCATCAACAATGACGAAGCCATAGAGATAGGCAGTTGTTGTGAGGGTGGAGTAGTGTGTAGGTCCAAATAAGTCCATGTGTAACAGCTCGAAGGGTTGAGATGTTGTCATGATTGTCTTCGAGGGGTGCTTTGCCCTTGTCATCTTTCCAGCTTCACAGGCACCACACAGATGATCCTTCTTGAACTTGACATCCTCGATGCTAATGACATGCTTCTTCTTGACGAGTGAGTGTAAGTTCCTCATGCCAGCATGTCCCAGCCTTCGATGCCAGAGCCAGCATTCTGAAGCTTTTGTGAGATGACATACGGCAAGCTGTGGACCTGCTGAGAAATCTACCATGTATAGATCATCTTTTCAATACCCTTCAAAGACTAGAGATTTGTCAGATTCCATTTGTACAAGGCAATGATATTTGCCAAATATCACAATCATGTTCAAGTCACAAAGCATTGAGACAGACATTAAGTTGAAACCAAGGGATTCAACAAGCATCACTTTATCCATGTGTTGATCCTTTGAGATTGCAACTCTACCTAGACCCAATACCTTGCTTTTACCATTGTCAGCAAATGTAATGTGACTCTTGTCGGATGGACGTAAGGTTGAGTCCATGAGAAGACTTCGATCACCAGTCATATGATTTGTGCATCCACTGTCCATAATCCATTCTGAAGCTTTTGGTGATGTACCCTACAGTGCAGTTAGGAGGATAGGCTTCACAAGAGTGTTGTGAAGCATAAGCATTTGACACATATAGGGACAGTCACAGCTTATAACAAAGTTAGGACATAGTATGACTGATAAGAAATTCAGATGTGAAGCATATTGAATGACATTTTATTGTGCGTCCTCAATGAGTTTTAGGCCCCCAACAATAGTATCGGACTCCATTGATTGCTGGCTGGAGACCGTTTTCTGCAAAAGAGAGTTAGTTCTTCTTTGCCACCCACATCTTCAGTGGGGGCTTAGAAGAAATGAGTCTAAGTGCAGCATCTGAGAATTTTGGCTTTGAAGCCCTAGCAAATAGCCTTGCAGGAGATGAATGATACTCATATGAATAAGCAGAAAAGTTCTTAGTCCTATGAACATAGCGGTTCGAAGATACACGCTCATATTCATAGGTCTGAGCATGATTTCCCTGCAAAACATTGGCGTTAGGGTGACTCATGTGAGTCCTGTATCTGTATGAAGCCTTTGGGCCACATGAAGCTATAGGTCTGGGGTTTGTATTCTTCCTTGGTGGTGTCATGACGACATTCACAGGAAGGTTCTCAATGTACCGCTTAGGTACCCAGATCTTCTTCATAGGTGGTCCATTCCTGCAGTTAGTACCAATGTACCTGGCAAACACTTCACCATTTTGATTTTTGAACAGCTTATAGTTTGCATCAAAGGATTCATCAATGATAATAGGATTAGCACAGGTAAAGCCAGATAAAGTGGATGGATCTACTGAAGGTTCCTTTGCAGCAACCCATGTGGTTTTGGGGTACTGCTCAGGTTTCCAGTATGAGCCATCAACATTCATTTTCCTTTCGAACCCAACACCCTCTTTCCTAGGGTTTCGGTTCAGAATCTGCTTTTTGAGGACATCGCAGAGAGTCTGATGTCCCTTCAAACTTTTGTACATCCCTGTTTCAAGCAATGTCTTCAACATAGCATTTTCATCAGCAACAGCAGTGGTATCCTTTGCAGAGGGGTTAGTAACCACATCACTAGGTGAAGACAATGAAAAAGTAGCAGCAGTGGAACATTCAGCAACAGATGTAGCGTTGTCATGCTCAATGCATTTTAGACATGGTGGTTCAAATCCATCCTGAGCGAAACTGATCTGTTGAGCGCGACGTGACTCATTCACCTTTTGAAGATCTTCATGAGCCGCTCTCAATTTCTCAAGCTCTTGTTTCCTTTGAAGATAATCATAGGAGAGCCTTTCATAAGTAGTTGAGAGCGATTCATGACGACCTTCAAGTTCTTGGTACTTAGCATGAAGATTTTTTATGTCATCAACTAAGGACTGTGAACGTGTCATTTCAGCGTCCAACAGATCATCGCTTTTGTCTAACAGTTTTGGAGTATGTTCCATAGCCTTTTGTTGTTCAGTTGCAATTTTGGCATGTGTTTTGTAGCTGGGTTTGGATTCACAATCAGATTCATCTTCACTTGAAGTTTGAAAGTAAGCATCGCGTGATTTTACCTTGGCACCACGTGCCATGAAGCAGTAGGTGGGAGTAGGATCGTCTTCTTCATTAGCTTCAGCGTTGGTGTGGAAGTCATTGTCTTCAGTGTTGAAGATGGAGTTGGCAACATAGGCTGTGGCTAGAGCCAGACTTGCAACGCCAGGGTCAGACTCCTCTCCAGACTCCACCTCCACCTCCTCTGAAGCAGACTCCTCCTCTGAATCCATTTCCTTGCCAACAAAAGCACGAGCCTTGCCAGATGAGCTCTTCTTGTATGATGAAGACTTGGAAGAAGACTTAGAAGACTTTGAGGATTTCTTCTTCTTCTTGTCATCGGAATCTTATTCCTTGCTTTTCTTCTTCTTCTTCTCATTGTCCCACTGTAGACACTCAGATATGTAGTGACCAGGTTTCTTGCACTTGTGGCAGGTTCTCTTCTTGTGATCATGTGTGGAAGCTTCATCATTCCTTGAGCTAGATCGTGAAGACTTTCTGAAGCCTTTCTTCTTTGTGAATTTCTGGAACTTCTTCACAAGCATAGCAAGTTCCCTTCCAATGTCTTCAGGATCTTCGGAACTGCAGTCAGATTCTTCTTCAGATGAGGAAAGAACTTTTGCCTTCAAAGCACGAGTTCGGCCATAGTTTGGGCCATAGATATCTCTTTTCTCAGATAGGTGGAACTCATGTGTGTTGAGCCTCTCAAGTATATCAAATGGATCGAGTGTCTTGAAGTCAGGACATTCTTGTATCATGAGGGCAAGGGTGTCAAAGGAGCTGTCAAGTGATCGCAGTAGTGTCTTGACGATTTCATGCTTGGTAATCTCAGTTGCGCCAAGAGCTTGAAGTTCATTTGTGATACCAGTGAGGCGATCAAACGTTAGCTGGGCATTTTCATTGTCGTTTCTCTTGAAGAGGTTGAAGAGGTTGCGAAGAACACTAATTCTTTGATCTCTCTGGGTTGAAACGCCTTCGTTGACCTTGGATAGCCAGTCCCATACTAGCTTCGACGTTTCCAGAGCACTCACACGGCCATACCGTCCTTTGGTCAGATGACCATAGATGATGTTCTTCGCAGTAGAATCTAGTTGAATGAACTTCTTGACATTAGTGGGGGTGACACCTTCACCAGTTTTGGGAATGCCATTCTTGACGACATACCAGAGGTCGACATCAATGGCTTCAAGATGCATGCGCATCATATTCTTCCAGTAGGGATATTCAGTTCCATCGAACACGGGGCAAGCAGCGAAGACCTTGATTATCCCTGCAATCAACATAGCTGAAACTCCAGGTGGTTAAACCGAATCACACAGAACAAGGGAGTACCTTGCTCTGATACCAATTGAAAGTGCTAGTATCGACTAGAGGGAGGGTGAATAGGCGATTTTTATGAAAGTCTTCAAAACTTGGAAGTTTCGAAGACAAACAACAGAAATAACTTAATTGATATGCAGCGGAAGATAAACTACCCTAAACAAGCCATAGTCAAGTATGTAATGATGTGAAAGTACAGGACTAATAGCAGTTAGGTAGTAAGGATCAAGATGGAAGATAGTGTGAAGCCAATCAACAATAGTAGTCAAGCAATGAAGTCAAACAGATAAACAGATAGGCAATGACTTCACGAAGACAAACTAAAGTAAAGTTGGGAAGGGATAGAACCAGTTGCTTGTTGAAGACACAGGATTTGTTGGACCAGTTCCAGTTGCTGTGACAACTGTACGTCTGGTTAGGGAGGCTGAGATTTAACTCAGAAGACCGTGTCTTCACCTTATTCCCCTTGAGCTAAGGACACCTAGTCCTCGCCCAATCACTCTGGTAAGTCTTCAAGGGAGACTTCCAAACCTTCACAGACTTCGTTCACCGGCAATCCACAATGACTCTTGGATGCCCAGAACGCGATGCCTAACCGGCTGGAGGATTCACAATCCTCAAGTGTAATAAGTCTTCAGGTCACACAGACAGAAAGACTTCAGTGATGCGTAACACTCTTTGGCTCTGGGTGTTTGGGCTTTGTCCTCGCAAGGATTTCTCTCTCTCAAATGCTTCGAGGTGGGTTGCTCTCAAACGACAAAAGCCGTGCACAAACTCTAAGCAGCCACTAGGCAACCCGACCTGATTTGTCCAAAATGACCCTGCGTCACTAAGGAACTGACACGTATTCCAACGGTCAGATTTCAAACACACGCGACAACTTTACTTGGGCTACAAGCAAAGCTGACTCATCCAGCTCTGGATAAGATTTTCTCTCACTGTCTTCGCTCGAAGACATAGGATTTGAGTTGAGCATCACATCAGTCACTCTGACTTAGTTCACTTGGACCCCACTTAACAGTACGGTGGTTCCTATGACTCAACAAAGAAGAAAAAGGAAACAACGAAACCACACAGTCTTCGCGCTCCAAAGTCTTCACACAATGTCTTCTCATGTCATAGTCTTCAGTATGAATATCTTCTCTTACCACCATTGTCTTCAATGTCTTCATACATTTTTAGGGGTCATCTCCGGTAGGTAAACCGAATCAATGAGGGACACTACCTGCGTTATCCTGCAATTCTCACAAACGCATTAGTCCCTCAACCAACTTTGTCGTCAATACTCCAAAACCAACTCGGGGTGGCACTAGATGCACTTACAACTATCAAGGAGGGATGAGGTGTTGCTTAATGAGCCTCTTGCTTCATGTGCTTAGTGATATGCTCCAAAACCCTCAGCTACTTTCCCACATCCACAAATGACCTAAACCTAAAGCCAAAATCGGTCACACCGATTCTTCCTATCCGGCGCCACCGATTCCAAAAGTCATAGCCACTGCCACAAACCCTAAGCAAATCGGTCTTACCGATAGGGATCTCGGTCTCACCGAGATGGGATTGTAATCTCTCTGTTTCCCTTCGTAACGTTTCGGTCTAACCGAAGTGAGAGATCGGTCCCACCGAGATTGCAATTTAAACTCTCTGTTTCCCTTTTGTAACATTTCGGTCTCACCGAAAAGAGCAAATCGGTCCCACCGGGTTTACCTGACCAACTCTCTGGAAAGCTTATTACCAAAATCGGTCTCACCGAGTTTGAGTAATCGGTCTTACCGAGATTAGTTATGCCCTAACCCTAACCGAATCGGTCTCACCGAGTTGCATGTCAGTCCCACCAAAAATCCTAACGGTCACTAGGTTTGCTAAATCGATCCGCCGAGTCTGTTAAATCGGTCCCACCGAGTTTGGTAAATTGTGTGTAATGGTTAGATTTTGTGTGGAGGCTATATATACCCCTCCACCTCCTCTTCATTCGTGGAGAGAGCCATCAGACTAAACCTACACTTCCAACTTACCATTTCTGAGAGAGAACCACCTACTCATGTGTTGAGGCCAAGATATTCCATTCCTACCATATGAATCTTGATCTCTAGCCTTCCCCAAGTTGCTTTCCACTCAAATCTTCTTTCCACAATATCCAAAACCTGTGAGAGAGAGTTGAGTGTTGGGGAGACTATCATTTGAAGCACAAGAGTAAGGAGTTCATCATCAACGCACCATTTGTTAATTCTTGGAGAGTGGTGTCTCCTAGATTGGCTAGGTGTCACTTGGGAGCCTCCGACAAGATTGTGGAGTTGAACCAAGGAGTTTGTAAGGGCAAGGAGATCGCCTACTTCATGAAGATCTACCTCTAGTGAGGCAAGTCCTTCGTGGGCGACGGCCATGGTGGGATAGACAAGGTTGCTTCTTCATGGACCCTTTGTGGGTGGAGCCCTCCATGGACTCGCGCAACCGTTACCCTTTGTGGGTTGAAGTCTCCATCAACGTGGATGTACGATAGCACCACCTATCGGAACCACGCCAAAAACATTCGTGTCTCCAATTGCGTTTGAATCCTCCAAACCCTTCCCTTTACTTTCTTGCAAGTTGCATGCTTTAATTTCCGCTGCCTATATACTCATTGCATGCTTGCTTGAATAGTGTGATGATTGCTTGACTTGTCCAAAATAGCTAAAATCTGCCAAACTCTAAAATTGGGAAAAGGTTAAGTTTTTAATTGGTCAAGTAGTCTAATCACCCCCCCCTCTAGACATACTTCAAGGTCCTACACCTTTGCTGGGCTTGGTGGATCGGCAGCCGGACTTGGCGGATCAGCAAAAGTATCCTGGCCCTGAGGTGCCGGGTCATCTAGATCAATATCAACATTTTGATCAACAACCTCTGAGGCCCTCTCCGGTTAAGTGGCCGGATTATCATTAGTTGGTGAAGTCAGCTTAGCTTTTTTGCTATGTCTGGCTTTGGCACTGAGAGTAACAAAATAGAGATTAGTATAATAAACCGGTGCAAGAGAGCAAAACTAAGTTTACTATGCTTACCTAGGGACGGTCTTGAGAGGAGGAATCTGGGTAGTCGATGAATCGCCGGAGGAGGAATTGGAAGTACCCTGATAATTTGAGTCAGACGGATTAAGAGGATATCGGAAGTAACCTGCCTTGGGATAAAGTTTATTAGAAGTACAAGAGACCTCTTGATGATGCTTGCGAAGCGGGGAAAAGGTAAACAGGAAGAGGTAACCACTTGACCACTGTGCCGGGTCGTGCGACGAGCTTCTTGCTGCTGTTTCTTCAAAGAAAAGTGTAGATCCAAATGAGCAAGAGGGTGTGAACGTTTTACTTTCCAGACTGCTCGACAAAGTTTTGGTACTGGCACAGGATTTGAATCGGAGGATAGAACAATTACCTCTGCTTCACCAGCGTGGGTAGCTTCTGCATCATCCTGATAATAATCATTGTCAATGAGGTGTATGAAAAAGAACCAAGAGAATCTAATTCTACCTCTGAGTCTGGGTTATCAAGCTCTTCATCATTAGCCACATCAGAGGGTTCCACGGTTTCTTCTTCACTGATTTCTTTATAGCTTTAGTCTTGCTACGGGGTGCTCTTGCCGGTTTATCCTGGGGCTTGGACGGTTTATCTTGAGACTTCATCTTACAGAAAGGATCATCACCCTGCACAGATGGACAACAAATTATAAAGGAACATTTATATAAAGGACGGATTAAAGATAACAATGAGGCAGTTCTTACAGCTGGCGGTTTATTAGAAGTGCAGAAGGGACTGAGCCCTACTTGACTGTAGACAGCTTCCGGTTCATTCAATATTTTCTTAACAGCTTCAGTAACTTCATCTTCTATCAGCTGAATATCAATGTGACGTTGAGGATCTTTCAAGTCCCCCGTGTACTCACACATTAAACTGGGGCGCTGGCTTAAAGGCAGGACGCTCCAAGATATCCAGCAGCGGACGAAGTCAACACCCGTTAAACTGTTGGCCATAAAGGCTCTGAGTTCGGAAAGTTGTGGCGCATAGGTGGACCGTTCTTTGGCAGTCAGCCTTTGAGGGAATGGATGAGTATTGCTCAGATGGTGAGGGCGGTAACTCAGCAGAGGATTTTTGCCTGATGGAGAAGTGTCTTTGCAGTAAAACCAAGTCTGATTCCAGTCCTTGGGATGACTATGAAGCTTGGCATGTGGGAAAGTGACATCTCTCCTCTTCTGAATTGACATCCCTCCAAGCTCAGTATTGGGTCCGTATGAGAATTTTGTGCGACGGTTCAAATAAAAGAAATCTCTGAAAAAATCAACTGTGGGTTCTTCTTGAAGATAGGCCTCATAGAACACTTGGAAATCGCAAATATTGGACACAGAGTTTGGCCCAATATCTTGAGGGTGGAGTTGCTAGTAAGCAAGAACATCACGGAAGAATTTTGACCCGGGTGGGTTGAACCTTCGATTCAGATGATCAGTAAAAACAACTACTTCTCTATCCTGAGGTTCAGGAGGATTCTCTAAACCGAGGACTCTCTAATGGATTGTTTCCTTGCTTGCTAAAGCGCCAGTCTGAACATACCCGGTTAACTGCTCTTCTATAACCCGGGAAGGGACCCAATTGCAAGCATAAAACATCTTGGCCATTTGAACTTCAAAGCTGGAAAGGAGGACCAAGGTCGATTTAAGATTTTGGTTAATGCAGAGAGTCCGGTTTACAAAAAAACAAATTGAAACCCACATGCATGATAACCCGGGATTTCAAATCAAGGATGAGTTGGCGGTTTATAAAGAGGGCTAATGGTAACTGATGGATGATCATTTTGTGACAAGTACAAACCGCCTACAATGGTGTGGAAGTTACAGATCTGAAATATCCCTAAGTGATTGTACAAACAGATTTCACAAGTTTGTGTTGTAAATTTGGATCTACAGCAGTTCTAAAAAGGAGATAACTTTGATACCTAAAAGCACGATAGCTGAAGAACACACATGTTCAGATGGGATCTAATGCAGAGAAGGGTATTTGCTGTGATTGAAAACGGATGCTAAACTATTGTTGCCTCACCTTTACTATTGGATTCAGGTTAAGCTATGCGATCTAAAGGACGAAACTGAGGAAAGGGGAAGAACACAGATGAACAATGGAAACCCTAATGCAGATCTGTTATATAACAAGAAGAAGAACTTACTGTCGGCGGTCTGGGAATGGGGGTCCCCAGACTTGCCTACCTGCGGCCTGCGGCATGGCTCAAGGGGGGGGGGCCAGCGCGGCCCATCTTCATCAACACAAATTCAAGACCCTCACGAGGGGCTAAGCCTCGCGGGGCGGATGACAAGGAGCTTCCTCAGGCACGGCCTCATTAGGTGAGCTCGTGAGGAGGCAGAGAGTTCAAGGTGGGGTACCTCGCGAGGTGCCCATGACGCAAGCCATGACGACCAAGGGCGCCAGCCCGCGCAGTGTCCTCCTTTCCTCTTTGGTGCAAAGGGAGCAAGCGCAGGCGAGAGCATCAAGGAAAGGCATCCATTTCGGTGAAACAAGACCAAGACCAGCCAACGGCAGGGAAGAAGTCATTGTGGAGCCCAAGCAGGCGTCACCACCATAGCCTTTGACAGGCGAGGACCAACTTTCGTCAGGATAAGTGTACCCGCTGTTCCCCTTCAAAATGGCCAATTGTTGGCGCCCTTCCCGCTCAATATTTGGGAAGAGGCCTAGGGCCTTTGCCTATAAATAGGACTAGCCACCTCCAGGGTAGAGGCATCTGGACCTGATCTAGCAATCTGGCTCCTCATCAAGAAACCAGTAGATAGAGTGATTGAACTCCTCCTAGCAGTTCATCGCACCAGCCAAGAGCAGACCCTCACGAGGCTGTTCTTCCTTGTATTGTTCATCATCGGCCCAAGAGGCAGTCCACCACACCACACACTGGAGTAGGGTATTACACCACAATGGTGGCCTGAACCAGTATAAATCTTGTGTCTCTTGTGTTGTTCTGTTTGGTAGTTTAGATCCTAGCGATTCGGCGAGGAACAGGCAGGCAGAGGGTTAAATCTCCGTGCGCACCCCAGTGTTCGAACCTCAAGGGTCTGCCGGAACCCGAAATCCGACATTTGGCGCACCAGGTAGGGGTGTGCCGGAATTTGCCTTCCGTCGTCTTGGTCTTCTCCGACCACCGCATCCATGTCTGACGCTTGTCGGGCTCGCACCGAGCCGCCCTCGCTTCCCACGCCGCCCAGACGGCTCCCGTCGGCAGGCGCCCTCGTCGTTCCCCGTCACCTGCCGTCAACGCCGCCACCGGCCCGGCGGGGAACGAGCAGCAAGCGTCGTCCCAGCATCCATCCATTAGGCGGGATGGCCGCACTGCCACACCCTCGCTCACCCCCGCTGGTTCTTTGTCACGCGCGCCCCGCGCGGCCATGGAGGCCCAAGCTGCGCTCATCGCGGCAAATGAGCTCCTGCGCTACCGCCCCATCGACAACGTCTATGAAGAGTGGCTCGATCGAGTTGCCGAGCTCGCCCATGCCGCCGGGGGCTCCACCGCGCCGTCCTTCTCGCTGCACCGCGCCCCGCCCTGCGCAGGCAATGAAGCTCCTGGTAGCCTCAGCCGCCTCCTCCTCAAGAAGGCGCCCTGGCCCCAAGGCGCGCGACCGCTGGGCGGAACCCGCTCCGTCAGGCGCCAGCGCGGCAAGAGCAGAGCTGCCAAGAAGTCCCTCGCCCTCGAGAAGCTGCCCGAGCGCTCCCTCCTCCAGCACGTCAAGACCATGCGCTACCCCCAGCCGCAACGCATGGGGACCCGCAGGACCAAGCTCTTCGTCGCCCAAGGCCTCCTGTGGCCACAGCGGGCTGCCGCGCCTTCACCTCCGAGCTGTGCAGCGTCGCGTGGCCCGGCAAGTTCAAGCCAGACCTGCCTCCTCGTTACAACGGCACAGCTGACCCTGCAGAGTTCCTCCAGCTCTACGAGTTGGGCATCGAGGCTGCCAATGGAGATGAGAAGGTCATGGCAAACTGGTTTCCCATGGCGCTCAAGGACTGAGCCCGCACCAGGCTCCTGAATCTGGCCCCAGGCACGATCTCCTCCTGGGACGAGATGCGCACCGCTTCATCGCCAACTTCCAGGGTACTCGCGACCGGCCACCCACCGTGAGCGACATGCGCCGTGTCAAGCAGCAACGAGGGGAAACCCTACAGAAGTACATCCAGTGCTTCAACAACACGTGCCTCAAGATCCCCAAGGTGATGGAGGAGGTCATCATCTCGGCCTTCTCCGACGGTGTGCGCGACATCAAGATGAAGGAGGAGCTAGCGATGCATGAAGACCTATGCACCTCCTTGGAGCTGTTCAACTTGGCGACCAAGTGCGCGAGGGCTGAGGAGGGACGCCTCTCCCTCCTCGAGCTGCCTGCGGCGGACCCAGAAGAGAATAAGCCCAAGGCCAAGGACGTGAAGCGCAAGGGGGCTGCCGTACTCGCGGCAGAGCCAGACACCAAGCGAGGCAGAGATCAGCCCGAATCCTCCAAGGGCAGTCGGTACTGCGTGTTCCACGACCTCCACACCCACAACACCAATGAATGCCAAGAGCTCCGGGCCGTGCGTGAAGGAAGGGTCGGCAGACGTCCCGACCGCAGCGACCGGGGCTACGACCGGGGAGGAGGAAGGAACGCAGGACGTTGGGAAGACCGCGGCCCACGCCAAGGGTGGCGCGACCAACCTCGCGAGGATCGCTGGCAGGACCCGCCTCGCTAGGGAGGCTGGAGGGATCAGCCTCGCGAGGATCGCCTGCAAGGGAATGCAGGCCTCCCTCCGCTGCTGCCGCAGCCAATGAGAAATGAAGACCGTCATCAGGACGAGGGGGCTGGGGGCTTCCAGGAACCACATGCAATCGCCTGCATCCTGGGTGGAGCTCAAGCCCCAGCCTCTCAACACATCTTCAAGCACTTCGCCCGCGAAGTGAACGCAGTCCTCCCCAAGCTCGAGGCCACGCACCCTCTCAGGTGGTCAGCATGCGCCATCACGTTTAGCTCAGCGGATCAGCTCAAGTGCGCGGCCACAACCGGAGTCCTCCCGATGCTTTGTTCCCCAATCATCAGCAACGTGCTGGTCACCAGGACCCTCATTTATGGCGGGGCAGGTCTCAACGTCCTGTCCGTGGAAACGTTCAACAATCTCCAAGTACCCTACAGCCAACTTCAGCCAACCAAGCCTTTCTCCGGAGTCACCGACGGCTCCACGGTCCCGATTGGGCAGGTCCGCCTTCCTGTCACCTTTGGGGCATGCGACAACTACCGCACCGAGCTCATCGACTTCGACGTCGCCCACATTCGCCTGCCGTACAACGCCATCCTTGGGTACCCGGCGCTGGCCAAGTTCATGGCCGTAACCCACCACGGCTACAACGTCCTCAAGATGCAGGGAAAGTGGCGGGGTCATCACGGTGCCCTGCGAAGAGAGAGACGTAGTGTGCTCCCTGGAGCGAGCCTTTCAGGCCGCATCACTGGAAGACCTGGACCGCGGAAGTAGTAGGCTTCCCGAGGCCTCCCCCAAGAAGAAGAAGGCATCGACCGGCCCGGCCCCTCAGGAGGCAGGCCCCTCAGGGCCCGCGCCTGCTCAGGGGGAACCTCCTTCCATCGCATAGGGAAGCGCGCTTGGCACCCTCCTCAGGCAGGGCTCGGGGGCTCTCCCCTGGAGGGCCGCCGACCTCGCCAAGGTCACGAGGGAGGCGCTTGGGCACCACGTGGAGGCGTGTTTCAAAGCACGTTTCCCTCAAGAAGGAGCAAGGCAAGGAGGGCCAAACGCTTAGGAGTTCGTCAGCAAGGCCATTCAGGAGCTACAGGAGTCAAGGGTCATGAGAGGCAGCCGCCGCTTACCCACTCTGGCCCCCCATCTAGGCGAGGATGGTGGGCTGCGCGTCTGCATCGACATACCGGGGCTCAACCGAGCCGCGTCTCAGGAGTGCCTCTGGCCCTTGCAAGTGGGACGCTGCGAGGGTCCGCCCCACAGCTACGTTCGCATGCCTTATGGCTTGCCGAACGTGGCTGCTGCGCACCAGCGCCTCATGAGGGCCATCCTGGAGGCTCAAGAGGTCAGGTGTTCCGCAGCCCTGGTGGAGATGGAGATGGCCCGCGAGGAGCCGCTAGCGCCTCCGGAGCCTCCTGAGGCCCCTGGGCCTGGGGGCTCGTGAGGATCGGCTCCCGCAGCCCGCCAAGTCTGCTACACCGACACCCCTTCGTCCTCAACATCATCAGGTGACATCTTTCAAGTTTCATTTCCGGCTGGGAGCGCCCTCAGGGCCGCATTATTCCCAGGCCGCGTGGGTCCGTCCCTGCGGCGTGTATCCCTTTTATTTCATGTTCTTAGCTTACCTTATTGGGGGCGCCCCTCGGGCTGCATCATCCCCAAGTCGGTCGGGCCTGACCCAGCGGCGTGTACCCTTCTTGCGTTTACCTTAGGGCTATGCTTTCGGCCCATCATGCTTGCTATTTGGTGCCTTTTCCTCCTGGGTGTCGGAATCTTGGGCGTTAAATGGGGGTGCCTGAGCATCGCGACTCACGGCTCCTACCGACTCTCCAGCCCTCACCCTCTGGTCTTGTCCATGGCATCGCGACCTGGCATGCCAGCGACGGCTGAGACCAGCTCAAGAGCCGGGACCCGAGGACGTAGAGTTTCGACATCTAACCCAGCTTGCACGTTAAAGGGGGGTGCCTGAGCATCGCGACTCAGGGCTCTTACCGGCTCTCCAGCCCTCACCCTCTGGTCTTGTCCATGGCATCGCGACCTGGCATGCCAGCGACTGTTGAGACCAGCTCGAGAGCCGGGACCCGAGGACGTAGAGCACCGGCATCAGGCCAAATTTGCAAGAACACACTCCAAGATAAGGCCCAGAGCTAGGCGCAACCCGCCTTGAGGTAGGGCCCCGTGAGTCCCGCGCAGGCTCACGGGTGCCCCAATACATCTCGCCAGGCCTTTTGTGCCTCGTCGCCTCTCCAAAGCAACTAACGGCTGACTGTCGATTGCCACCACGAACTCTCGTTCCTTTAGTGATGAGCCTGTAGGGTCCCTCCAAGGAGCATCGCCAGGCGAGGCCCTCAAGGTGCCTTCTTCGCTCTCGTCTGCGCAAGCCGCTTGCACGTTAAAGGGGGGTGCCTGGGCATCGCGACTCAGGGCTCCTACCGGCTCTCCAGCCCTCACCCTCTGGCCTTGCCCACGGCATCTCGACCTGGCAAGCCAGCGATGGCTGAGACTCGCTCGAGGGCCGGGACCCGAGGACGTAGAGCAGAAAGGGGAGTGAAGGCAAGAGGGGGGGGAGAGCATGCGAGGACCTCCCCAAGCAACCCCTCATCGGCCAAGGCACGGATCTAGCGCCGCACCAGGAAGCGTTTCCTGACCCTTGAGATAAGTCACTCTCCGGAAACACTGGTTATCGCAGCACCGTCCCCGCACCAAGTGCAATCCCGTGTTAGAAACGTCGCTCTCCTTTCTCACCGAATGACGGCTGCTTGAGTGCTAAGGGGGACCTCCTGAGCATCGCAACTCAGGGGCTCTTACCGGACCTCAGGCCGCTCATCTCCTGGCATTGACCACGGCATCACGACCTAGCATACCAGCGACGGCTGAAGCCGCCTTGGGACTGGGACCTGTCGGGACAGAGCTCAAGCCCTCACGAGGTCTGCAAGGAGGAAACTGAGCTAAAACGGAATAAGCATCTCGCCCTGCTTCGCAATAAGGATCATATTGACAAACGGAGCTGCAAACATCTTACAAGCCCCCGCGGGCTACATTCTTGGCTCCTCGCAGGAACAAAAGACGCGAATCCTAAGGAGTCCTAGCTACAGAGGCCATCGCGGCGGACGCCATCATCAACAGTGGGCCGCCCAGCACCGGCGCTAACCCCATCCAGATCAAGGGCGGCAGCGGCCTGACGAGCCCGCCCTGCTCCGGGAGCGGCGCTGGCTCGGGGGCTCGTAGCTGTCGTCGCTCGTCTCCGGAGTCGCGAAGAGCTCAGTGGAGTCACTGGATCCACCGGCGCCTCCACCGCCTGGAGAGTTGCCGGGGGAGCGGTTGGCTGGCCTCTGTCTCGCCGCGGCAGGGTCCCGACCGCCTCTTCCGGGGCAGCACTCCAGCCGGCGACCTTCCGCATCGAAGACCTTGAAGGACATCACCGAAGCACCATCATACTCGAGGTGGATCGCGAGGGCGCCCTTTGTTCTACAGACCCGGGCGACCTCGCCCCAGCCTCGAGTCATGAAGACCTCGCCCAGGGTAATGACCGCGACCTCTGCCCCGGTCGCGAGGGTGCTGCAGCAAGCCCCAGGGGTTCCCCCTGCCGGATGACGGAGGCGAGAAAAGGGGGGAGACGAATCCAAGACTTAGGAGGCGTGGCGGCGCGAAGCACGAACTCTCGGCAGGAGCCCTCGGCGTGGACTCTAGGGGGGAACACGCACACTTTTGTGACCCGCTGGCGCTGACGGCGGCGCCGCCCGTGGCGTTCGGCGTCGGCTCCTTTAGAGCCACCAATATGCGCGTACAAGCGATGTGGGAACCCTGGTGGTGGCCGCTTACACCAGGGTCTTGACGCTTCCTGGCGAGTGCCCTCGCCCTGATGCCAGAGAGCAAGCTGCTTCCTCGGGGAAGCGGATCAGGATCCTCTTGGGGAGCTTTTCCCTTCTCTTCCACAGAGAACCGGCGGATCGGAGCCATTGCAGCAAGACGGAGCAAGGCCCAGGAAGGAGGAGAAGCAGAGGGAGTAGACTAGAAGGGCGCGCGCCGTTCCGTACTTATAGCCAGCGAAGGCCAACCGCCGACCTCCACGATCGCAGGTAATCATGACCCGCTTTGCATGCAGGGGTTTGTCGAATCCGTGCTGTTACCAAGGCGTCATGGGGAAGCAGAGGCGCCCACGTCCAATCAGCCGCCATGCGGCGCCCAAGGCCGCAGGCTGTTAGGGCCCGCGACACTTTGCACTTGCCCTTTCGCCTCTCTGCTCGGCCAAGTCCGGGCGCACCGTGGGCCCGGGGGCTACTGTCGGCGTTCTGGGAATGGGGTCCCCAGACTTGCCTGCCTGCGGCCTGTGGCGTGGCTCAAGGGGGGCCCAGCATGGCCCATCTTCATCAACACAAATTGAAGACCCTCGCGGGGCGAACGACAAGGAGCTTCCTCAGGCGCGGCCTCATCAGGTGGGCTCGCGAGGAGGCGGAGAGTTCAAGGCGGGGTACCTCGCGAGGTGCCCATGACACAAGCCATGACGACCAAGGGCGCCAGCCGGGCGCCAGCCCGTGCAGTGTCCTCCTTTCCTCTTTGGTGCAAAGGGAGCAAGCACAGGCGAGAGCATCAAGGAAAGGCATCCATTTCGGTGCAACAAGACCAAGACCAGCCAACGGCAGGGAAGAAGTCATTGTGGAGCCCAACCAGGCGTCACTACCAGAGCCTTTGACAGGCGAGGACCAACTTTTGTCAGGATAAGTGTACCCGTTGTTCCCCTTGAAAATGGCCAATTGTTGGCGCCCTTCCCGCTCAATATTTGGGAAGAGTCCCATGGCCTTTGCCTATAAAAAGGACTAGCCAGCCCCAGGGTAGAGGCATCTGGACCTGATCTAGCAATATGGCTCCTCACCAAGAAACCAGTAGATAGAGCGATTGAACTCCTCCTAGCAGTTCGTTGCACTAGCCAAGAGCAGACCCTCGCGCGGTTGTTCTTCCTTATATTGTTCATCATCTGCCCAAGAGGCAATCCACCACACCACACACTAGAGTAGGGTATTACACCACAATGGTGGCCTGAACCAGTATAAATCTTGTGTCTCTTGTGTTGTTCTGTTTGGTAGTTTAGATCCTAGCGATTCGGCGAGGAACAGGCAGGCAGAGGGTTAAATCTCCGTGCGCACCCCATTGTTCGAACCTCAAGGGTCTGCCGGAACCCGAAATCCGACACTTGCGGACGCTGCTGAACAGCGGAGGAGGCGTCAAGTTTCTCTGGTCCGATTAGGTTGATGCAGCGGTCGTTGGCGGTGCGGACATGAAGGTCGACGACGGCGGCAGCGCTTGAGTTCTGAGACGATGCGAGGAAGAAGATGAAGTGAAGGGGCACAAAGGGTAAAAGAAAGAATGACCCTTGGCCATATTTATAAGGCAAAGGGATAAGTGACAGGCGCGGGAATCGAGGAACCAAAAAGTGGATATCTGACACAGCCGTCGCCTCTGTTTTCGGAGGGTCATTGATGAAAAGGATATGTTTACAGATCTTTTTGCAGACAGATGATGTCATAGCGATTTATTAAAATCTTAGAAGATGATGTCATGGAGGTTTACCAAGATCATATGGAGGAGATGTCATGGCAGTTTACAAGGATCATATGAGGATGTTCAAGGAGTTTTTTCTAAAATGTTGAGGATTGACATGAACAGGTTCAAATCAATCTAGGGCCTAATCTTGGGGATATAACTACGGAGTATAAACCGCCCAGGAGGGGCCAGATTATACTCATCCGTATTGAAGCCCATCAAGACAAGGAATATGACACTTTACTATTGAAGCTTACAGGCCTAGGGCCCAAGGACGGATTAGGGCCCATAGTCATAAACCGCCATGAGATGTGTAACTTGTGTTGTAAGTTAGGGAAAGGTAGAAACCGAGCCGGGAACGTGTATGAGCTGGCCTTGGTATTCTGTAAACCGCCGGGCGTCAACCTGTGTATATAAAGGGACGACCCGGCGGCGGTTCAGGGACAAGAACCAACAACTCGAGAGATAGGTAAAGCGGATTTGCTCCCTGCTCATCGAGACCCCCTCAATTCCACCACAACTGGATTGTAGGCTTTTACCTTCACCGCAAGGGGCCGAACCAGTATAAACTCCCCGTGTCCTTTGTCTGGTTTAACCCCTTTAAGCTAATCTCGTTGCGATGGCTCCACGACTAAGTCCTCTCACTAGGACATCTGACGTGTTAATTCCACGACAATCATCAACAATAACGAAACCATAGAGACAAGCAGTGGTTGTAAGAGTAGAGTAATGAGTGGGGCTGAGTAAGTCCATGTGAAGCAGCTCGAAGGGTTAAGATGTCGTCATGATTGTCTTCGAGGGATGCTTGGCCCTAGTCATCTTCCCAGCTTCACAGGCACCACGCATATGGTCTTTCTTGAACTTGACGCCTTCGATGCCCATGACATGCTTCTTCGAGAGAGAGTGTACAAGTTCCTCACGCCCGCATGTCCTAGCCTCTGATGCCAAAGCCAACACTCTGAAGCTTTTGCTAGAAGACATGTGGAAAGCTGTGGTCCTGCTGAGAAATACAGTACAGTTTGGTGGATAGGCTACACCAAGCAAGTTGTGAAGCATAAACATTTGACGAACAAGTGGAACATAGAAGTTCAGATCTTGGTTAGGATAGATAGGATGAGTGTCAAGGAATCTAGGGATGAAATACATAGTAAGACCATTTGGGAATTTTATCTTGCACCCCACAAGATGTTTAATGTCCCCAGCATAAGCATCAGACGCCTTTGATTTCCGGCTGGAGACCTTTCCCTGCAAAAGAGAGTTAAGTTTTCTTAATCACCCACATTTTCAGGGATGGTTTAGAAGCAATGAGTCTAGTTGCAGCATCTGAGAACTTCGGCTTTGAACCCCTAGCAAATAGCCTTGCAGGAGGAGAATAATACTCATAGGAATAAGCGGAAAAGATCTTAGACTTATAAACATAGCGGTTTGATGAAACGTGCTCATATTCAAAGGTATGAGTATGATTTCCCTACAAAACATTGGAGTTAGGGTGAGTCAGGTGAGTCCTCTGTCTGTATGAAGCCTTTGGTCTGGGGTTTTCCTTCTTCCCAGGTGGTGTCATAACGACATTCACGGGAAGACTTTCTCGACACCTTTTGGGCACCCAGATCTTCTTAAGAGGTGGTCCATTCCTGCAGTTAGTACCAATGTACCTGGCAAACACTTCACCATTCTAATTCCTGAACAGTTTATAGTTTGCATCAAAGGATTCATCAATGATATTTGGGTTAGCACTAGTCAAGCCTGATAAGGTACATGCATCTACCGAAGGTCCCTTAGCAGCAACCCATGTGGTTTTGGGGCACTGCTCAGGCATCTAGTAAGAACCATCAACATTTATTTTCCTTTCGAACCCAACACCTTCTTTCCTAGGGTTTTGGTTCAAAATATGCTTTTTAAGGACATCACATAGTGTCTGATGCCCTTTGAGACTTTTGTACATTCCTATCTCAAGTAATGACTTCAACCTGGCATTCTCATCAGTAATAGTAGTGGTATCCTCAGATGAGGGGTTAGTTACCACATTAGTAGTTGAAGATATTGCAATAGTAGTAGCAGTTGGACATTCGGCAACAGAGACAACATTATCACGCTCGATATATTTTAGACATGGTGGTTCAAATTCTTCCTGAGCGGAACTCATTTTCCTTTTGAGTGCGGAGTGACTCATTTTCCTTTTGAAGACCTTCATGAGCCGATCTCAATTTATCAAGTTCCTGCTTCCTGTGAAGATAATCATAGGAAAGTTTTTCATGAGAGGTTGAGAGTGATTCATGACGACTTTCAAGTTCCTCATACTTAATATGAAGATTTTTTATGTCTTGAATTAAGGACTGAGATCACGTCATTTCCGCGTCCAACATGTCATCGCTTTTGTCTAATAGTTTTTGAATATGTTCCATGGCATTCTGTTTTTCAGTTGCAATTTTAGCAAGTGTTTTGTAGCTAGGTTTACAATCAACAGAGGTTACCTTGACACTACATGCCATGAGGCATGATACGTCCATTTTGCATCATGCTTTCATATCGATATTTATTGCATTATGGGCTGTTATTACACGTTATGTCACAACACTTATGGCCATTCTCTCTTATTTTACAAGGTTTACATAAAGAGGGAGTATGCCGGCAGCTGGGATTCTGGGCTGGAAAAGGAGCAAATATTGGAAACCTATTCTGCACAGCTCTGAAAGTCCTGAAACTCCATGAAAGTCATTTTGGGAATTAATGATAATTATTCAGCGGAAGAAATACCTGAGGGGAGCCACCCACCGTCCATGAGGGTGGGGGGCACCCACCCTTACAGGGCGCACCTGTCTGATTCCAGGTTGCGGCAGACCCTTGAGGTTCGAACTCTGGGGTGCGTACGAAGATCTTTCCCCTACTAGCTCACGTCTCGAAGTCTCGCAAAGGATCTGGGCTAGAAAGAAGAACACAAAAGGGACAGAAGATTTATACTGGTTCAGGCCACCATCATGGTGTAATACCCTACTACAGTGTGTCGTGTGGTGGATTGCCTCAGGGGCTGATAATGAACAATACAAAGGGAGAACAGCCTCGCGAGGGGCTGTTCTTGAGCTGGTGCGATGAACTGCTTGGGTGAGTTCAGTCGCCTCTCTCTCTCTCTCTGATCGATCCGTCTTCCAGGTTCCCCCCTACTCTATGGTGGCTAGTCCTATTTATAGAGGGAGGCCCTGGGCCTCTTCCCAAATAATGAGCGGGAAGGGCGCCAACAATTGGCCATTTTGAAGGGGAACATCTAGTACACTTATCCTGACTAAAGTTGGTCTTCGGCTGCCAAAGGCTCTGACGATGATGCCGTCCTGGGCTCCACTATGACCCTCATCCTGCCGTTCTGCTGGTTTTGGTCTTGTTGCACCGAAATGGTAACCATTGCCTAATGCCTTGGCCTGTACTTGCCTCCTTTGCACCGAAGAGGAAACAAGGACACTGCACAGGCCGGCGCCCACCTGGCGCCCGCCTGGTCTCGATCGTCATGGCTTGCGTCACGGGCTCCTCGCGAGGTGCCCTTGCCTTGATCTCTCCGCCTCCTCGCGAGCCTGCCTGATGATGCTGCTCCTGAGGAAGCTCCTTGTCGTCCGCCCCGCTAGGCTTGGCCCCTCGCGAGGGTCTTGAGCTTGAGCTGATGAAGCTGGGCTGCACTGGGCCCCCACTTGAGCCATGCCACAGGCTACAGGCAGGCAAGTCTGGGGACCCCCGTTCCCAGAACGCCGACAGTAGCCCCCGGGCCCAAGGCGCGCTCGGACTTGGCTTAGCAGAGAAGCGAAGGGTCAAGTGCGAAGCGCCACGGCCCCCCAATAGCCCACGGCCTTGGGGGCCGCGTGGCAGCTGATTGGACGTGGGCGTCTCCGCTTCCCCACGACGCCTCAGCAACCGTCCATCTGACAAAAAGAGGCGCCTGGGCCAGACTTACTTCATTTGTTCTCGCTTGCCTTGCTCCAGATCCCCTTTCTCGCTCTTCTCCTTCTTGCTTCCGAAATCCTCCAGATCTGTCTCAATCCCTTGCATCCGGCAAGCCATGGTGCCTCGTAAGACCCCGACCGAGGCCTGGTACTCGCCGGCTCTGGATCCTCTGAATGTGTCGGAGAAGAATCTTGCCCTGACGCGCCTGATGACGGTGGCACAGGGCAACGTGGGAGCGACTGTGCTCAAGGCCGGCTCCGACCAGCCTGAGGGAAAGGGGAGCACCTTCTACCAGTTCTTTCTAAGAGCCATCATCGCCGGTCTGGTGCCTCCTTTTTCCGAGTTCTTCTTTGTTGTTCTTCGCCAATACAACTTACAAGCTCTGCACCTACTCTGTTCTTCTCCTGGCGATTTTCGCCTATTATTGTGAGGCTCACGTTGGGGTAAAGCCCTCAGTGGCCTTGCTGTGTCATTACTTTTACCTCCGGGTTTCTCGTGCCCACATCTCCGCATGCGCGAGCTTTATCGCATACGCCAACTCCAACGCCATCTCGAAGCCTGGGAGGAGGATCGAAGGCTTCCGGAGCAAGTGGGTCATGGTGGACGCCGGGTGCATCCACCCTCGACTGGTGCTGCCTACGGGGCAGCCCAAGGTCGTTGATGTGTGGTCTCGCGTGGAGCTTGTCGACCCTCATGCGAAGGCGGAGCTGAAGAGGATGAACGCGGACCTGAGGCTAGGCAACGTGGGGGCGGCGAAGCTGACCAGGGCCACGCTCCTGAGGGAGTTCCTGGAGCACCGGGTGGCTCCACTCCGGGAGCACTCGCTCCCATTGTGGATGCTTGGGGAAGCAAACGCTGCCCTTCGCCTGAGCTCTGAGGCCCTGGCCGATGAGGATCTGGTTGCGGCTCTCCATTCCTTGGTTGGGGGAGACGTGGCGAGGCCAGAGGGCGCTCCCATCCCACTGTTCCTTTGCGGCGACTGTGAGCAGGTGGTGAACGCCATGCCCACCTTCAACGGTGAGGGGCTGGTGCCCACAGAAGCTCCCAGGGATCTGGCGGCGTTGGCGACGGTGAACGTGTCCTCCAACGAATCTAGCGGGAGTGAGGAGGAAGAAGAGGAGGAGGAAGAAGAGTCTGACTCTGAGGCGACTGGCAAGGAGTCAGTGTAGTCCTTTCCTTGGCGCAGGTCCCGCGCCCACCGCTCCATGCCGGACGACGACGAGGCCGGCGCCAGGCGAGGAGGGGAGGATTCTCCTTTGGTCACGAGGAAGGGTCGGTCGGGGCTAGTCCTGCCAGGGTCTGCTCTGGTCCTGGGGTGGTCTGAGGCCAGCTCCAGCCCTCCCGACGCGCCTTCTGCCTCTGGGCCTCCCAAAGCGAACGATGACCAGGAAGTGTTCGATCCGCGCTTTGCTTTGTTTCTGCCGCCAAGGCTTGATGTCTGAATTCTTTTGGCCAGGCCGGCACCTGCAGCGAATAGGTTGAAAGGGGCTTCTGTGGCCCTGCTTGAGGCGTGTTCGTCTGCCGAGGCAGCGCCTTCATCTGCGGGGAAAGGAGGCATTGAGGCTCGTGCCTCCCTTGCCCAGTCATCCTCGCAAGCCCAGCAGGGAAACTCTGGTGAGGAGTCAGCCCCCGTGGCCCCGCTGACCGTGGAGGTGCCTGGGCTTGATGCTGCCGCTGAGGTGTCCAAGGCCCAGGAGGCTCCTTCGTCCCAAGCCGTGGTCACATTGCCGTCCTCTCCACCTGCTCCACCGGCTCCCATCTCTTCTGATCCCTCTGCCATCCTGGACCAGGCTGCCAGCGAACTGAGCCGGCTGTGGGAGGATCTTCGAAGCACGGACCCCCACCTGGTGGTCGGGCGCCTGGAGCTAGCATCTGGCTGGGCCTGTTTTGCCGCCTCTGTCTGACCAGCGCTGAGCCAGGCCATGTCGGCCTCCGATGGGGAGAAGCAAGCCGCCTGCCAGCCCAAGGTCGCTCGTGATGCTACCCAGGGCGACGCTGCGGATGCCCGGGGCCGCTACAAGGCCTGCGTGACGAGCTCGCCAAAGAGGTCCGCGGCAGCCAGGAGAAGGAGAAGGAGATGGAGGCTCCAGAGGCTGCCGTCAGGGACCAGGACGCCGAGCTTGATGACCGCCATGGCCAGTTGGAGACGCTGGAGAAGTCGTTGAAAGTGGAGAGGACCGAGCTAGACAGCAAGGCGAAGGTCCTGGCCGAGGATCGGGTGGCTTTCGTGAAGCTAGAGGAGAGAGCTTGCGCCGCGCTGAAGATGCTCTATGAGGGCGGCTTGGAGAAGCCGTTGGCTGGTGTCGAGGACGGCCCTGCCGAGCTGCTTCCCTTCTTGGTCCATGCACTTGAAGATGTCGCGGACGGCCTTGGTCCTACGTCCGAGGCCGAGGCGCGTGCCTGTCTTCTGCAGCGCTGACGCATGTCCTTAGCCACGTCTACCTTCGCGACCCCAACGTCGACCTCGACAGCCTACTGGAACCCGTGAGCGGCGACCTTGCCGTTGCTGCCGCTGAGGCCGTGAAAGGCCGAGCCGAGGTTTTGCTGGGGAGGTTCCGCGCCTTCAGCACCTTCCCCGAGCGCGGTGCTGCCAACTCCGCGGCCTCAGGAGGCGGAGCCGCCCAGCGCGACTCCACCACAGGCGGCGGCGCCACTCGCAAGTGATCCCTTCGCAGCTTCTGTCCTGTTTTAATTCCTGCAACATGCATCATGCCTCGTGGAGGCGTTTAAACTTGTGTTTGGCGTTGTGAAACAATCTATGGCTTGTAATATTTGCTTTTGGATTCCCTAGAATTTGCATTTTCCCTCCTATTTGCCTGTGTTCTACGTCTGCAGGGCCCGACCCCGCGCATAGCTCAGCCGCCGTTAGCACCGACCGGAAACCAGGACAGGACTAAGGAGTGAGGGGCTACGTGACCAGTTAGGCTCCTGAGTCGGGATGGTCAGGAGTCCCCCTTGACGTTCAAACAAGTTTTCATACCTTGGCTCCGCTCGGGAGGGGCGCGTGATGACCAGGTCCAAGGGACCTGGCTGGGTGGCGTACGCTCGGGCGTGGCCCGGGTGTAGCCCCTATGTCAAGCCCCCTTGCGCGGCACTCCCGAGGGGAGGCGTTGCGACGGTGCTGGACACTAAGCTCTGGGCTCCCTGAGGTTGGTACGGCCGTGGGCCGCCCTCAGTTGTTTATCACCAGCGCGGAGCATAGTGCTTCTATATGTGTACGGGCATAGCCGCTCCTCAGCAGTGTCATCAGCCAGCGCGGAGCATTGTGCTTCCACTTCTACGTGGGAGGGGGCTCCCCTGCGGGAGGAGCCCCTGGGGCGTGTATAGCCCCGCACTGACACGTGGCCGGCACGGTAGGGCTAGGAGAGGTGTATCTGGGCACCCGTGAGCTAGCACGGGACTCACGAGGCCCTACCTCGAGGCGGGTTGCGCCTGGCTCTGGGCCTTTATCAACGGTGTGTTCCTGCAGGGTGGTTAGAATGCAAATGCTCTACGTCCTCAGGTCCCGGCCCTCAAGCGAGCTCAGCCGCCGCTGGTATGATAGGTCGCGATGCCGTGGGTCAAGGCCAGGGGGTGAGGGCTAGAGAGCCAGTAAGAGCCCATGAGTCGCGATGCTAAGGTACCCCCCTTTTAACGTGCAAGCGCTTTGCATGGGAGTGGAGAGGTCCGCGATAAGCAGCAGATGATAACCATGGGAATCAGGTTAAGCGCGGAGGAGCAAATCCATTTCAGATAGATGCGGAAAAAGCAAACGCCACTGGGTCAGGCCCGAGCAGCTTGGGGATAATGCAGCCCGAGGGGCGCCCCCAACAAGGTAGGTAAAGAGCATAAGCAAAACGGATACATGCCGTAGGGACGGACCCACGTGACCTGGGACTGATGCAGCCCTGCGGGCACTCCCAGCTAAAAATGGAACTTTGAAAGATGTCACCTAATACCGTTGGAGATGAAGTGATGGTGAAGTAGCGGACGATGCGTGGTGAGGAAGCCGGCCCTCACGAGCTCCCGGGACCTGGAGCCTCGGGAGGCGCCGGGGGCACAGGTGGATCCTCGAGGACCATCTCCATCTCTACCAGGACTGTGCAACGCCTGACGTCCTGAGTCTCCAGAATGCTCGTCAGCAGGCACTGACGAGTGGCGACCTCGTTCGGCAGGCCGAAAGGCATGCGAACGTAGCTGTGAGGTGGGCCCTTGCAACACCCCACGCGTGAAGGCCAGAGGAGCTCCTGAGACGCGGTTCGGTTGAGCCCTGGTACATCGATGCAGACGCATAGCCCACCATCCTTGCCTGGATGTGGGGCCACGGCGGGCAAGCGGCGGCTGTCGCGCATGACTCTTGACTCCTGTAGCTCCTGAATGTTCCTCGCGATGAACTCCTGAGGGTTTGGCCCTCCTTGCCTCGTACCTTCCCGAGGGAAACGTGCTTTGAAGCACGCCTCCAAGTGGTGCCCGAGCGCCTCCCTCATGACCTTGGCAAAGTCGGTGGCCCTCCAGGGGAGAGCCCTGGAGCCTTGCCCGAGGAGGGCGCCGGGCGTGCCTTCCCATGCGACAGAGAGTGGCGCCCCTTGGATGGGCGCAGATCTGACGCAAGGCCTCTAGAGGTGCCTGCCTCCTGAGGGTTTGGGCCAGGTGAAGCCTTCTTCTTCTTAGGGACCGCCTCGGGAAGTCTCCCGCTCATGTGATCTGGGTGTTCGATTGCTACGGTTTGGAAGGCATGCTCAAGAGAACACACAGCATCCCTTTCTTCACAGGGCACTGTGATGACTCCACCGCTTCCTGGCATCTTGAGGACATTGTAGCCATGGTGAGTCACTGCCATGAACTTGGCCAGGGCTGGGTACCCGAGGATGGCATTGTATGGCAAGCGAATATGGGCGACGTCAAAGTCAATGAGCTCGATGCGGTAGTTGTTGCGCTGCCCAAAGGTGACTGGAAGGCGAACTTGCCCTATTGCAACAGTGGAACCATCAGTGACTCCTGAGAAAGGCTTGGTTGGCTGAAGCTGATCTATGGCACTTGGAGATTGTTGAATATCTCGACGGACAGGACGTTGAGTCTAGCTCCACCATTGATGAGGGTCCTGGTGACTTGCACATTGCTGATGACTAGGGAGTAAAGCGTTGGGAGGACTCCGGCCGTTGCTGCGCAGTTGAGCTGATCCGCTGAGCTGAACGTGATAGCGCACGCAGACCACCTGAGAGGGCACGTGGCCTCAAGCTTGGGGAGAACTGCATTCACCTCGCGAGCAAACTGCTTGAAGATGCGCTGAGAGGCTGGGTCCTGAGCGCCGCCCAGAATGCAAGCAATTCCACGCGGCTCCTGGAAGCCCTCAGCCCCTCGTCCTGATGATGGTCTTCATTCCTCCTTGGTGGTGGTGGCAGAGGAGGGAGGCCTGCGTTGCCTTGAGGGCGATCCTCACGAGGCTCATCCCTCCAACCTCCCTCACGAGGCTGGTCCTGCCAGCGGTCCTCGCGAGGTCGGTCACGCCACCCTTGGTGAGGGACACGGTCTTCCCATCGTCCTCCACCTCTTCCTCCTCCTCGGCCATAGCCCCGGTCGTTGCTGTCGGGACGTCGGCCGCTACGCCCATCTCGCATAGCCCTGAGCTCTTGGCATTCATTGGTGTTGTGGGTGTGGAGGTCGTGGTACACACAGTATCGGCTGCCCTTGGATGACTCAGGCTCATCCCTGCCTCGCTTGGTGTCTGGCTCTGTTGCGAGCACAGCAGCTCCCTTACGCTTCACGTCCTTGACCTTAGGCTTCTTCTCTTCTGGATCGGCAGCCGGAAGCTCGAGGAGGGAGAGGCGCCCTTCCTCAGCCCTGGCGCACTTGGTTGCCAAGTTGAACAGCTCCAGGGATGTGCACGTGTCTTCATGGATTGCTAGCTCCTCTTTCATCTTGACATCGCGCACGCCATCGGAGAAGGCTGAGATGATGTCTTCCTCAGTCACCCTGGGGATCTTGAGGAGAGCGTTGTTGAAGCGCTGGATGTACTTCTGCAGGATCTCTCCCGGCTGTTGCTTGATGCGGTGCAGGTCACTCATGGTCGGGGGCCGGCCAGGAGTGCCTTGGAAGTTGGCAATGAAGCGGGTGAGCATATCGTCCCAGGAGGAGATCGTACCAGGAGCCAGGTTCAGGAGCCAGGTGCAGGCACCGTCCTTGAGCGCCATGGGAAACCAATTCTCCATGACCTTTTCGTCCCTGTTGGCGGCTTCGATGCCCAGCTCGTAGAGCTGGAGGAACTCCGCGGGGTCTGCAGTGTCATCGTAGCGAGGAGTAGGTCCGGCTTAAACTTGTCGGGCCATGCGATGCTACGCAGCTCGGCGGTGAAGGCATGGCAACCTTCAGTGGCCACCGGAGCTCTCTGCTGATGTGGGGCTTGCTCCTGGGGATTCCTGCGCACCGCTGCCTAGAGCAGCGTGGGGTCTTGACTTGGCGGTGCAGGGATGCGGTCGTGGCGCACCGGTGCTGGGAGCACGCGAGCACCTTCTTGGGGATGAAGGATTTCCTGGCAGCTCCTTTCTTGTCTTGCAGGCGCCGGATGCGGAGGGTCTCGTCCTGGGGCCGCGCGCCTTGGAGCCAGGGCGCCTTCTTGGGGAGGAGGTGGGGGAGGCACCTCCTGCACCTCGCCTCATGCGCAGGACGGAGGGCGAGGCAGCGAGAGGGACGGCGCAGGGGAGCCCCCCTGCGGCGCTGACGATCTCGGTAATGCGGGCGAGCCAGTCCTCGTAGAGGTCGTCGACAGGACGGTAGTGTAGGAGCTCACGCGCCAGGAGCAGTGCGACGTGCGCGTCCGTGGGGGCGCGACGGGCGTGGGACGACGAACCGACTAGAGTCAGTGACGGGGTGGCGGTGCGGCCTTCCCGCTGCACCAAAGGATGCAGGGACGAGGCCTGCTGCTCATTCCCCGCTGGGCCAATGGCGGAATTGGCGGCAGGCGACAAGGAATGACAGGGGTGTCCATCGACGGGCGCCGTCTGGGCGACGCGGGTGGCGAGAGCAGCCCGACGCTCGGCGCGAGCCCGGCGAGCGTCAGCCATGGATACGACGGAAGATCAGACGCGACCAGTGAAAGAAAGATTCCGGCGCACCCCTACCTGGTGCACTAAATGTCGGATTCCGGGTTCCGGCAGACCCTTGAGGTTCGAACTCTCGGGTGCGTACGAAGATCTTTCCCCTACCAGCTCACGTCTCGAAGTCTCGCAAAGGATCTAGGCTAGAAAGAAGAACACACAAGGGACACGAGATTTATACTGGTTCAGGCCACCATCGTGGTGTAATACCCTACTCCAGTGTGTGGTGTGGTGGATTGCCTCAGGGGCTAATGATGAACAATACAAAGGGAGAACAGCCTCGCGAGGGGCTTCTCTTAAGCTGATGCGATGAACTGCTTGGGTGAGTTCAGTCGCCTCTCTCTCTCTCTCTCTCTCTCTGATCGATCCGTCTTCCAGGTTCCCCCGTACTCTGTGGTGGCTAGTCCTATTTATAGAGGGAGGCCCTGGGCCTCTTCCCAAATAATGAGCGGGAAGGGCGCCAACAATTGGCCATTTTGAAGGGGAACATCTAGTACACTTATCCTGACTAAAGTTGGTCTTCGGCTGCCAAAGGATCTGACGATGACGCTGTCCTGGGCTCCACGATGACCTCCATCCTGCCGTTCTGCTGGTCTGGGTCTTGTTGCACTGAAATGGTAACCTTTTCCTAATGCCTTGGCCTGTGCTTGCCCCCTTTGCACCGAAGGGGAAACAAGGACACTGCGCAGGCCGGCGCCCGCCTGGTCTCGATCATCATGGCTTGCGTCACGGGCTCCTCGCGAGGTGCCCTTGCCTTGATCTCTCCGCCTCCTCGCGAGCCTGCCTGATGTGGCTGCTCCTGAGGAAGCTCCCTGTCGTCCGCCCCACAAGGCTTGGCGCCTCGCGAGGGTCTTGATCTTGAGCTGATGAAGGTGGGCCGCACTGGGCCCCCACTTGAGCCACGTCACAAGCCGCAGGCAGGCAAGTCTGGGGACCCCCGTTCCCAGAACGCCGACAGCACCCCCTGCCTTGTGGGCCCCCTGGCAGCCCTCCAGTGGCCATCTTCTGCTATATGAAGTCTTTTACCCTGGAAAAAATCGTAAGCAAGCTTACAGGACGAAACTCCGCCGCCACGAGGCGGAACCAATCTAGGGCTCTGGCAGAGCTGTTCTGCCGGGGAAACTTCCCTCTAGGAGGGGGAAATCATCACCATCGTCGTCACCAATGATCCTCTCATCGGAAGGGGGTCAATCTCCATCAATATCTTCACCAGCACCATCTCCTCCCAAACCCTAGTTCATCTCTTGTATCCAATCTTTGTACCAAAACCTCAGATTGGTACCTGTGAGTTGCTAGTAGTGTTGATTACTCCTTGTAGTTGACGCTAGCTGGTTTATTTGGTGGAAGATCATATGTTCAGATCCTTAATGCATATTAATACCCCTCTGATCATGAACATGAATATGCTTCGTGAGTAGTTACGTTTGTTCCTGAGGACATGGGTGAAGTCTTGCTATTAGTAGTCATGTGAATTTGGTATTCGTTCGATATTTTGATGAGATGTATGTTGTCTCCCCTCTAGTGGTGTTATGTGAATGTCAACTACATGACACTGTCGGATTTCGGGTTCCGGCAGACACTTGAGGTTTGAACACCGAGGTGCGCACGAAGATCTCTCCCCTACTAGCTCACGTCTCAAAGTCTCGCAAGGATCTAAGCAAGAAAGATGAACACACAAGGGATACGAGATTTATACTGGTTCAGGCCACCATTGTGGTGTAATACCCTACTCTAGTGTGTGGTGTGGTGGATTGCCTCAGGGGCTGATGGTAAATAGTACAAAGGGAGAACAGCCTCACGAGGGGCTGTTCTTGAGCTGGTGCGATGAACTGCTTGGGTGAGTTCAGTCGCTTCTCTCCCTCTCTGAGTGATCTGTTTCTCGATCCCCCGATCCCGTGGGTGGCTAGTCCTATTTATAGAGCGAGGCCCTGGGCCTCTTCCCAAATAATGAGCGGGAAGGGCGCCAACAATTGGCCATTTTGAAGGGGAACATCTGGTACATTTATCCGAACTAAAGTTGGTCTTCGGCTGCCAAAGGCTCTGACGATGACGCCGCTCTGGGCTCCACGATGACCTCCATCCTGCCGTTCTGCTGGTCTTGGTCTTGTTGCACCGAAACGGTAACCTTTTCCTGATGCCTCGGTCTGGGCTTGCCCCCTTTGTGCCGAGAGGGAAACAAGGACACTACGCAGGCCGGCGGCCGCCTGGCGCCTGCCTAGCCCCGATCGTCATGGCTTGCGTCACGGGCCCCTCGGGAGGTGCCCTGCCTTGATCTCTCCGCCTCCTCGCGAGCCTGCCTGAGGAGGCTGCACCTGAGGAAGCTTCCTGTTATCCGCCCCGCGAGGCTTGGCCCCTCGCGAGGGTCTTGTGCTTGAGCTGGTGAAGCCGGGCTGCATTGGGCCCCCACTTGAGCCACGCCGCAGGCCGCAGGCAGGCAAGTCTGGGGACCCCCGTTCCTAGAACACTGGTAGGGACTTCACCATTAATTGGGCCTAGAGGAAGGCATTGGGAAGTAATAAGTAGATGATGGGTTGCTAAAGTGACAGAAGCTTAAACCCTAGTTTATAAGTTGCTTCGTAAGGGGCTGATTTGGATCCACTTGTTTCATGCTACGGTTAGGTTTACCTTAATACTTCTTTTGTAGTTGCGGATGCTTGCAATTAGGGTTAATCATAAGTGGGATGCTTGTCCAAGAAAGGGCAGTACCCAAGCGCCCATCCAGCCACATATCAAATTATCAAAGTAACGAACGCGAATCATATGAGCGTGATGAAAACTAGCTTGACGATAATTCCCATGTGTCCTCGGGAGCGCTTTTCTCATTATGTGAACTTGTCCAGGCTTGTCCTTTGCTACAAAAAGTATTGGGCCACCTTTCTGCACCTTATTTACTTTCATGGCTTGTAACCGTTACAAATTATCTTGTCACAAAACTATATGTTACCTACAATTTCAGTGCTTGCAGAGAATACCTTACTGAAAACCGCTTGTCATTTCCTTCTGCTCCTCATTGGGTTCGACACTCTTACTTATCAAAAGGACTACAATAGATCCCCTGTACTTGTGGGTCATCAAGACTCTTTTCTGGCGCCATTGCCAGGGAGTGAAGCGCCTTTGGTGAGTGGAACTTGGTAAGGAAACATTTATAGTGTGCTGAAATTTACTTTCACTTGTTACTATGGAAACTAATCCTTTGAGGGGCTTGTTCGGGGTATCTGCACCCCGACCAGTAGAGCAAAGAGTAGCTCCTCAATCTGCTAAAGCTACTGAAAATGTTTACTTTGAAATTCCTTCGGGTATGGTAGAGAAACTGGTAGCTAATCCCTTTGCAGGAGATGGAACATTGCATCCCGATTTACACCTTATCTATGTGGATTATTTAAGCTTGCAGGTATGCCCGATGATGTTGTTAAGAAGAAGGCCTTCCTTTTATCTTTGAAGGGAGATGCATTGATATGGTATAGGCTATGTGATGATATGGGATCTTGGGACTATAAACGATTGAAATTGGAATTTCACCAGAAGTTTTATCCTATGCATCTTGTTCATCGTGATCGTAATTATATATATAATTTTTTGCCTCGCGAAGGAGAAAGTATCGCTCAAGCTTGGGGGAGGCTTAAGTCAATGTTATATTCATGCCCCAATCATGAGCTCTTAAGAGAAATGATTATTCAAAAAAATTATGCTTAGCTTTCTCTCAATGATCGCACCATGCTCGATACTTCTTGTGCTCACTCTTATATGATGAAGACTATTGAATTCAAGTGGGACTTATTGGAAAGAATTAAATGCAACTCTGAAGATTGGGATTCCGACGATGGTAAGGCGCCAGGTATGACACTAAGTTCGATTGTGTTAAATCTTTTATGGATACCGATGCTTTTCATGGATTTAGCACTAAATATGGACTTGACTCTGATATAGTAGCTTCTTTCTGTGAATCATTTGCTAGTCATGTTGATCTCCCTAAGGAGAAGTGGTTTAAATATAATCCTCCCACTGAACTAAAAGTAGTTGCACCTGTTACAGTTGAAGAAAATACTATCACTTATAATGATCCTATTGTTCCTACTACTTATGTTGAGAAACCACATTTCCTGTTAGGATAAAGGATCATGCTAAAGCATCAACTGTGGTTCGTAAGAGTAATACTAGAACATATACACCTCCTGAGAAAATTAAAGTTGAACCTAGTATTGCTATGGTTAAAGATCTCTTGGTTGATAATATTGATGGGCATGTTATTTATTTCTGTGAACAAGCTGCTAACATTGCTAGACCCGATGCTAAGATACATAGACCTGTTGTAGGCATGCCTGTTATTTCTGTTAAAATAGAAGATCATAGTTATCATGGCTTATGTGATATGGGTGCTAGTGCTAGTGCAATACCTCATTCCTTGTATGAACAAATTATGCATGATATCGCACCCGCTGAAATAGAAGATATTGATGTTACTATTAAGCTTGCAAATAGAGATACTATTTCACCAATTGGGATTGTTAGAGATGTCGAGGTCTTGTGTGGGAAAGTTAAATATCCTGCTGACTTTCTTGTTCTTGGTTCCCCACAAGATAGCTTTTGTCCCATTATTATTTGGTAGACCCTTCTTGAATACTGTCAATGCTAGGATTGATTGTGAAAAGGATGTTACAATTGGCTTAGGGGATATGTCTCATGTGTTTAATTTTGCTAAGTTTCAAAGACAACCCCATGATAAAGAATTTCCTAGTAAGGATGAAATTATTGGTCTTGCTTCTATTACTGTGCCTCCTACTGATCCGTTAGAACAAGATTTGCTAGACCATGAAAATGATATGTTTATGAACGAAAGAAGGGAAATAGATGAAGTATTCTTTAAACAAGGTCCTATTTTGAAACACAACTTACTTGTTGAAATCCTAGGGGACCCCGCTCCACCCAAGGGTGATCCCGTGTTTGAGCTTAAACCTTTACTAGATACTCTTAAATATGCTTATCTTGATGAAAAGAAGATCTATCCTGTTATTATTACTGCTAACCTTTCAGAGCAGGAAGAGGAAAGATTATTGAAAACTCTAAAGAAGCACCGTTCTGCTATTGGATATACACTTGATGATCTTAAGGGCATTAGTCCCACTCTATGCCAACACAAAATAAATTTGGAAGAAGATGCCAAACCAGAGATCATCAACGACGTCTAAATCCTAAGATGAAAGAAGTGGTAAGAAAGGAAATACTAAAGCTCCTCGAGGCAGGTATAATTTATCCCATTGCTGATAGTCAGTGGGTAAGTCCTGTCCATTGTGTCCCTAAGAAGGGAGGTATTACGGTAGTTCTTAATGATAAAGATGAATTGATCTCGCAAAGAATTATTACAGGTTATAGGATGGTAATTGATTTCCGTAAATTAAATAAAGCTACTAAGAAAGATCATTACCCTTTACCTTTTATTGATCAAATGCTAGAAAGCCTATCCAAACATACACATTTCTGCTTTCTAGATGGTTATTCTGGTTTCTCTCAAATACCTGTGTCAGCGGACGATCAAGGAAAGACTACTTTTACTTTCCCTTTCGGTACTTTTGCTTATAGACGTATGCTTTTTGGTTTATGTAATGCACCTGCTACCTTTCAAAGATGTATGATGGCTATATTTTCTGACTTTTGTGAAAAGATTTGTGAGGTATTCATGGATGATTTCTCCATTTATGGATCCTCTTTTGATGATTGCTTGAGCAACCTTGAACGAGTTTTGCAGAGATGCGAAGATACTAGTCTTGTTTTGAATTGGGAGAAGTGCCACTTTATGGTTAATGAAGGCATTGTCTTGGGGCATAAATTTTTTGAAAGAGGTATTGAAGTTGATAAAGCTAAAGTTGATGCAATTGAAAAGATGCCATGTCCCAAGGACATTAAAGGTATACAAAGTTTCCTTGGTCATGCCGGTTTTATAGGAGATTCATTAAGGACTTTTCTAAAATCTCTAGGCCTCTGACTAATTTGTTACAAAAATATATTCCTTTTGTTTTCGATTATGATTGTGTAGAAGCATTTCAAATACTTAAGAAAACTTTGATCACTTCACCTATTGTTCAGCCACCTGATTGGAATTTACCCTTTGAAATTATGTGTGATGCTAGCGATTATGCTGTAGGTGTTGTTCTAGGGCAAATTGATAAGAAACTAAATGTTATTCAATATGCTAGTAAAACTCTAGACACTGCACAGAGAAATTATGCTACCACTGAAAAAGAATTCTTAGCAGTTGTATTTGCTTGTGATAAGTTCATACCTTATATTGTCGATTCTAAAGTAACTATTCACACTGATCATGCTGCTATTAAATATCTTATGGAAAAGAAAGATGCTCAACCTAGACTTATTAGATGGGTTCTCTTGCTACAAGAATTTGATTTGCATATTATTGATAAAAAGGGAGTTGAGAACCCCATTGCGGACAACTTGTCTAGGTTAGAGAATGTTCTTGATGACCCACTACCTATAGATGATAGCTTTCCTGATGAACAAATAGATGTCATAAATGCTTCTCGTACTGCTCCATGGTATGTTGATTATGCTAATTACATTGTTGCTAAATTTATACCACCTAGTTTCACATACTAGCAAAAGAAAAAGTTCTTTTATGATTTAAGACATTACTTCTGGGATGACCCACACCTTTATAAAGAAGGATTAGATGGTGTTATTAGACGTTGTGTACCTGAGCATGAACATGAACAGATTCTACGCAAGTGTCACCTCGAAGCATATGGAGGACACCACACTGGATAGAACTGCACATAAGGTATTGCAATCCGGTTTTTATTGGCCTACTCTCTTCAAAGATGCCCGTAAGTTTGTTTTGCCTTGTGATGAATGTCAAAGAATTGGTAATATTAGTAGACGTCAAGAAATGCCTATGAATTATTCTCTTGTTATTGAACCATTTGATGTTTCAGGCTTTGATTATATGGGACATTTTCCTGCCTCTAATGGATATACACATATTTTAGTTGTTGTTGATTACATTACTAAGTGGGTAGAAGCTATTCCAACTAGTAGTGCTTATCATAACACCTCTATTAAGATGCTCAAAGAAGTTATTTTTCCAAGGTTTGGAGTCCCTAGATACTTAATGACTGATGGTGGTTCACATTTCATTCATGGTGCTTTTTGTAAAATGCTTGCTAAGTATGATGTTAATCATAGAATTGCATCTCCATATCACCCACAGTCTAGTGGTCAAGTAGAATTGAGCAATAGAGAGCTCAAATTAATTTTGCAAAAGACTGTTAATAGATCTAGAAAGAATTGGTCCAAGAAACTTGATGATGCATTATGGGCCTATAGAATTGCATATAAGAATCCTATGGGTATGTCTCTGTATAAAATGGTTTATGGAAAAGCATGTCACTTACCTCTCGAACTTGAACATAAGGCATATTGGGCCATTAAAGAGCTCAATTATGATTTCAAACTTGCCGGTGAGAAGAGGTTATTTGACATTAGCTCACTTGATGAATGGAGAACCTAAGCATATGAGAATGCCAAGCTGTTTAAAGAAAAAGTTAAAAGATGGCATGACAAAAGTATAAAAAAGGGTGAATTTAACGTAGGTGATTATGTGTTTAAGATTTTTTGCAGGAAAACTTCTCTCTAAATCGGAAGGCCCTTATGTTTTCGAGGAGGTCTATCGTTTCGGTGCCATAATAATCAACAACTTCGAAGGCACAAATCCGAAGGTGGTGAACGGTCAAAGAATCAAACATTATATATCAGGTAATTCTATAAATGTTGGAACTAATATTATTGGTACCGTAACCCCGGAGGAATACATAAGGGACACTTTCAAGAATGTTTCAGACTCCAAAAAGGAATAGGTATGTGGTACAGTAAGTAAACCGACTCCAAAACAATTCTAATAGCATTTTTTCTTCGTTTTGGAATATTTAAAAAAAATATGAAAATAAGTAGTCTGGGAAGGACACGAGACGTCCACGAGGGTGGCGGGCGCACCCTACCCTACTGGGCGCGCCCCCTGCCTCGTGGGCACCTCGTGTGCCTTCCGGACTCCCTTTTCTTGCACGATACTTCTTTTGGTCGGTAAAAATTCATTATATAATGTCCCGAAGGTTTTGACCACCGTATCACGCGAATATCCTCTATCTTTGTTTTGAGCTGTTTTTCTGACAGATCTAGAGCATCCTGACGTTACCCTCCTTCAACAATGAAGACAAGGATGCTTGGCTATTGAAGATAGAGCTGAAGCGAAAAAAACCTGGGGAGATCAACAAGGATGATGGGATCAAGAAGGCCATGGAGGATCAACCTCCAGCGGCAGAAGAAGAGAACATCCTTCAACCTCTTCTTAACCTCTTTACCCCAACTGAGATTGAGGCTTTCAAGATGATTAAGTTATCTCACATTCAAAACAAGTATCTCACACAAGAAAATATTTTGTTGAAGGATCATATCGTCGCACTCAAGGGCATCATCCGCAAATTGGAGGAGCTTTTACGCTCAATGTGCGACTATCCACCATCATCATCACTACCTTCATGACCTCCAAGGACATAATCACATGGGTATGGGCACTCCCCTTGGCAACTGCCAAAATTGGGGGAGGTGCCCCGCTATCGTATCACCATCACACTCCTATCTTTACCGTTTTACTTAGTTTGATCCTTTTGGTAATATCTTGATCTAGTAGAATAAAGCTTTGGTATGAATTAGTTTTGAGTTTTGCTTTGTGATCCCTCTATGTAATCGAGTCCGTGAGCTATATATAATAAAGATTAGTGTCGAGTCAAGGGCTTGGCTATCTTGCTATGATCTTAAGTGCATAAAAGAATAAAAAGAAATAAAAGAGTTCATATTGATCTTATGGATAGTAATGACTTCACACATAAAGAGTATGATACATAAAAGTTGTTGAGAGTTGGTAAACATAGTTTTGGTCATCGTTGCAATTAATAGGAAGTAATAAAGAAAGAGAGGTTTTCACATATAAATATACTATCTTGGACATATTTTATGATTGTGAGCACCCATTAAAGTATGACATGCTAAAGAGTTCATGTTGGACAATGAAGACAACGTAATGGGTTATGTTTTCTCACATCTCAGTTAAAGTATATTGTCATGGATCATTCAAACATGTTGAGCTTGCCTTTCCCCCTCATGCTAGCCAAATTCCTTGCACCAAGTAGAGATACTACTTGTGCTTCCAAATATCCTTAAACCCAGTTTTGCCATGAGAGTCCACCATACCTACCTATGGATTGACTAAGATCCTTCAAGTAAGTTGTCATGTTGCAAGCAATATAAATTGCTCTCTAAATATGTATGACTTATTAGTGCGGAGAAAATAAGCTTTATACGATCATGTGATATGGAAGTAATAAAAGCGGCGGACTGCATAATAAAGGTTCATATCACAAGTGGCAATATAAAGTGATGTTCTTTTGCATTAAGATTTCATGCATCCAACCATAAAAGCACATGACAACCTCTAGTTCCCTCTGCGAAGGGCCTATCTTTTACTTTATGTATTTTACATTATGCAAGAGTCAAGGTGATCCTCACCTTTCCCTTTTCATTTTATCCTTTGGTAGGCACCTCGTGTTGGAAAGATCCTGATATATATATCCAATTGGATGTAAGTTTGCATGAACTATTATTGTTGACATTACCCTTGAGGTAAAACGTTGGGAGGTAACACTATAAGCCCCTATCTTTCTCTGTGTCCGATTAAAACTCCATAACCATAAGTATTGTGTGAGTGTCAGCAATTGTGAAAGACTATATGATAGTTGAGTATGTGGACTTGCTAAAAAGCTCTTATGTTGACTCTTTCCTATGTTATGATAAATTGCAATTGCTTCAATGAATGAGATTACAGTTTGTTAGTTCCCAATGAAGGTTATGATTCATACTTAACATTGTGAATAGATTGTTACTTGAGCATAAGAAATCATATGACAAAATCTATATATGATGCTGTTATAAGAATGATCATGATGCCCTCATGTCCGTATTTTATTTTTATCGACACCTCCATCTTTAAACATGTGGACATATTTTTCGATATGGGCTTCCGCTTGAGGACAAGTGAGGTCTAAGCTTGGGGGAGTTGATACATCATTTTGCATCATGCTTTTATATCAATATTTATTGCATTATGGCCTGTTATTACATGTTATCTCACAATACTTATGGCTATTCTCTCTTATTTTACAAGGTTTACATAAAGAGGGAGAATGCCGGCAGCTGGGATTCTGGGCTGGAAAAGGAGCAAATATTGGAAGCCTATTCTGCACAGCTCCAAAAGTCATGAAACTCCACGAATGTAATTTTTGAAATTAATAATAATTATTCAACGGAAGAAATACCTGAGGGGGGCCACCCACCGTCCACGAGGGTGGGGGCGCGCCCACCCTTACAGGGCGCGCCCCCTGCCTCGTGGGCCCCCGGCAGCCCTCCGGTGGCCATCTTCTGCTATATGAAGTCTTTTACCCTAGAAACAATCATAAGCAAGCTTACGAGATGAAACTCTGCCGCCACGAGGCGGAACCTTGGCGGAACCAATCTAGGGCTCCGGCAGAGCTGTTCTGCTTGGAAACTTCCCTCCGGGAGGGGGAAATCATCACCATCGTCATCACCAACGATCCTATCATCAGGAGGGGGTCAATCTCCATCAACATCTTCACCAGCACCATCTCCTCTCAAACCCTAGTTCATCTCTTGTATCCAATCTTTGTACCAAAACCTTGGATTGGTACCTGTGGGTTGCTAGTAGTGTTGACTACTCCTTGTAGTTGATGCTAGTTGGTTTATTTGGTGGAAGATCATATGTTTTGATCTTTAATGCATATTAATACCCCTCTGATTATGATCATTAATATGCTTTGTGAGTAGTTACGTTTGTTCCTGAGGACATGGGTGAAGTCTTGCTATTAGTAGTCATGTGAATTTGGTATTCTTTCGATATTTTGATGAGATGTATGTTGTCTCTCCTCTAATGGTGTTATGTGAACATCGACTACATGATACTTCACCATCAATTGGGCCTAGAGGAAGGCATTGGGAAGTAGTAAGTATATGATGGGTTGCTAGAGTGATAGAAGCTTCAACCCTAGTTTATAAGTTGCTTCGTAAGGGGCTGATTTGGATCCACTTGTTTCATGCTATGGTTAGGTTTACCATAATACTTCTTTTGTAGTTGCGGATGCTTGCAATAGGGGTTAATCATAAGTGGGATTCTTGTCCAAGAAAGGGCAGTATCCAAGCACTGGTCCACCCACATATCAAATTATCAAAGTAACGAACGCGAATCATATGAGCGTGATGAAAACTAGCTTGACGATAATTCCCATGTGTCCTCGGGAGCTCTCTTCTCATTATAAGAACTTGTCCAGGCTTGTCCTTTTCTACAAAAAGGATTGGGCCACCTTGCTGCACCTTATTTACTTTCATTGCTTGTTACCCGTTACAAATTATCTTATCACAAAACTATCTAACACCTACAATTTCAGTGCTTGCAGAGAATACCTTATTGAAAAACGCTTGTCATTTCCTTCTGCTCCTCGTTGGGTTCGACACTCTTACTTATCGAAAGGACTATGATAGACCCCCTATACTTGTGGGTCATCAAGGCAGTAGTTTTGATCTGATGGATCGGGCTCGAGAGACATCGATTTGAGAGATACTTTGAACTTGCAGAACCATGGGTCTTGACAGGTTCAATGACCCTCATAGACATCAGAAATCCGGTCCCAGATAAGCTTCGCATTACAAAGATACTTGACGTGTCTGAACTCGTCAATGGATAGACATGAGCATATAATATCCTTAGCCGTGATATCCAGACGAGTGTACTTTCGAATGTCATCAGCATTCGCCATCTTGCATAAATCTGTGAGACCAATTTCTGTGACAGTCCACAGTTCACTGTTCATAGCGAGAAGGCGCTTCTTCATCATTACTTTCCATTTGGGATAATCTCGACCATTGAAGACAGGGCACGCAGCGGAGACATTGATTATCCCTGTAGTCGACATAGCTAAACTCTAGGTGGTTAAACCGAATCACACAGAACAAGGGAGCACCTCGCTCTGATACCAATTGAAAGTGCTAGTATTCGACTAGAGGGGGTGTCGGAGTAATGGGCCACGGGTAGGCAAACCCGAGCCCCAGAACCTTTCAAGACATCGGGGCAGGCCGCGCCCCTCGAGTCCCAGAGGTGACTCCAAGACGAGCCGAGTCCTAGAGGCAACTCCAAGACGAGCCGAGTCCCAGAGGCGACTCCAAGACGAGCCGAGTCCGAGAGGCGACTCCAAGACGAGCCGAGTCCCAGAGGCGACTCCAAGACGATCCGAGTCCCAGAGACGACTCCAAGACGATCCGAGTCCGAGAGGCGACTCCAAGATGAGCCGAGTCCCAGAGGCGACTCCAAGATGAGCCGAGTCCCAGAGGCGACTCCAAGACGAGCCGAGTCCTGTCCGGCGACTTCCGGAGAGGCCGACTATAGGGAGTCGGCCTGTGACTCCAACTACCCTGTCAGTTAAGGGCAGGCATGGCCACAGTGCGCCGTACCGACGGAGATCTCCGTCCGGCGCGGCACTGTTGCCATGCCGGCCCTGACATCATCCCTTGGGGGCGGAGCCTTGTGCCCACGATGGCCTGTCTGTACGGCCCAGAGACGGCAGGGCCTACCAGTCAGCGGGAGTACTGAAGACGGCAAGAGCGTCAAGAGACGGACCCGTTGGGAGTCGGCCCCCAGGAGTCGGCCGGCCCCTCCCACGGGCCCCACACGCCATTAACCAAACACGACAAGGGAATGGCAACAGTGATTGCCCGTCAGGCGGCGGCACTGTTGCCATGACCCCATGACCGAGCCAGCGTCATTAGAGGCACGGCTACAGTAATCTGCAGCTGGCAAGACCTGGCAGCGGCGGACACGGGCTGTCGGCCCCATACCAGGCAAGTCGGCGGGACCCACCAGTCGGCGGGACCCAATAGTCGGCGGAGAAGACGGCGGACTGAGAGACATACGGCTGGGACCCGTGCCCAGCCGGTTTTACCATTGTACTCCTGGGGGGTAGGCCTATATAAACCCCCAGGGCACCCATGCAAAGGGTTCGAAACCATTAGCACTAAACCAGATCATACAGGGAGGAGAAAGCTAGCCTTGCCTTCTCCTACCTCCAGAAACAGCTCAAGGAGCAACCTTGTACTCACTTTGCCTTAGTGACCATGCGGAGACCCCGCAGAGCAGCAGTAGGGGTGTTATCTCCTCGGAGAGCCCCGAAGCTGGGTAAGATCCGTCGGCGTGCATGTCTTCGCCTCACCCTGTTTCCAGGCACCGGCGACGTTCTACTCGCCCCCACCATGATAAGCCATCCTTTGGGATATGTCGCACCTAACCCCCGACATTTGGCGCCCACCGTGGGGCGAGGTGCACCGTCGTCCGGAGATCTGTTCTGGACGGGAACCCTTTTCCTCCCTGGCGAGCGCAGCAAGCCAGGCTCGCCAGACGGAGTCTGCATCGACACGCTGTGCGGCGCTGAGGCCGCCTGCATAGCAAGCTGCCTCGCCAAACTTGTCGGCGAGGTTCGCCTCTCCGACGAGCCTGCATCCGACGCAGGCACGGGCGGCCCCGAGAGCCTCCTCGCGGGTCTCCTCGACCAACTCCACGTCACCGGCGAGCCTACCGTGGACTTGGAGTCCGTAGGCTCCACCGACCCGATGCTGGTCGACTCCGACGCCGCGTCACTCGACACTTTCCCCACCAATGTGGTGGTCTACGACGATCCTCTCCCTCATGAGGAGAGCGGCGGAAGCGCCGTCACGGAGGTGCTCGTCATCTGTCACGATGAGCGTTCTGGTGAGGGAGCTCATGACCCGCTCGGCGCGGCTCTACAAGACCTGACTGTGCCTATTCCAGAAGACGCAGACACCGAGACGCTAGAGACACGCCGCCTTCAGATCATCGAAGGCGCCAAGAAGCTGGCAAGCATGAGGCGCTTGTCAGAAGCCTACCAGCGTGAGATGGATCGCGCTGTGGGCGGCTCGCCGGCTCCGACTAAGCCTAGCCGCCTAGGCGCGGTCCGGCAGCGCGGCGCGACCATCGCCAACCTGTTCGGGGCCAATCGCCCCATGTACGCCACGCCTGCGGAGAACATCCGCGCCGCCCAGGCGGCGACTGACGAGCTGAAGAACTTTGAAGGCGAAGAGCGCCGCATGATGACGGAGCGAGTCCAGCAGCTCCTCGACGCGGTTGCCGCGCATAATGCAGCCGGCGGCCGCACGGAGGCGCCGCGGCAACCAAACGACGACCTGCTTCCCCGCCGAGATCAAGGCGCGACGTCTCGCATGCCGACTGGCGGAGTCCGCGGAAGAAAAGACAAAGAGACGGCTGTCAGCCACAGTCGAACTCGCATGACCATCGAGCGCGACCAAGACGGCCGTCCGAGAGCAGTGGAACGGCAGGGCGACTATCTGCCTCCTCCACCACGAAGAGAAAGGCGAGTCTCCCCGCCACCCATAGAGCATCCGACTCTCGGTGGCCGCCTTGGCCGCCGAGAGGGAGTCGGAGAGAATGACGCCCGCCACCGGATCGACCGACTCCACCGATCCCTGGCACTGGAAGAAGAAGACGAGTTGGGTCTGCCTTGCTTCGGGCCCCGCATCTGAGACGAGCCTTTCCCCAAAGGGTTCATGCTCCCCCGAGATACGCCCAAGTATACCGGCTCCGTGAAGCCGGAAGACTGGCTAGTTGACTACTCCACGGCCGTCAACATAGCAAACGGCAACAAGCGAGTTGCCGTGAAGTATGTTCCACTCATGCTCCAGGGCACGGCGCGGACATGGTTGAATAGTCTGAAGCCCGCAGCATCAACAGCTGGGTCAACTTCACCGAGGCCTTCATCCGCAACTTCGCAAGCACGTACAAGGCCCAGACGAGTCAACACACGACTACCTCACGCGCTGGGCCAAGCTCCGGAACTCCTGCGAGGGCGTTCATGAGGTGTAGGCTATCGAGTACTTCACTGCCTGGTGCTGAGAAGGCACCCTCCTCAAGCACAGGTTCCTCTGCGACGAGCCAGAGACCCTCGACGAGCTGCTGATCATAGCAGACAAGGACGCCACGGCCGACTCCTCCATGAAGACGGAGATTCAAGTTAGTGCGACTGGCAAAACGGCCCCTCAGGCTCCCAGGACTCAGGCTGGAGACACCAGTCGGCGACAACAACAGAATGACAACAAGCGTAAGGCCTCACAGCCGACTTCCAGCAGTCGGTAGGTTGCAACAGTCGAAGACCAACAGCCGGAGGGGCAGCCTCCCACCAAGCGACAGAAAGGCGGCAAGTCCAACTAGTTGCCAGCCTTCTCCTACGAGCAAACTCTAGATGGTCCCTGCAAGTTTCGCAGCGGCGCGAAGCCATCAAACCATACCACCCGAAAGTGCCACTGGCTTACCAGAATCGCCAAGGGAGACGTCCTCCATCCTCCCCCGCCTGCTGGGCCGCCGCCTCCACCGCCGCCCCAGCAGCCGGCTGCCAGGACAGTCGGCGCAGTACGAGATGAGTACCTAGAAGAGCATGGATCCTACGTGGTGTTCACCAGTGTGGCTGATGATCGACGCAGCAGGCGACTGCAGCAGCAAGAAGTAAATGCAGTAGCATCAAATACTCCAGAATTTATGCATTGGTCTGAGAAGCCTATCAGCTGGAGCAGAGCAGATCACCCAAAGGTGATGCCGAATTCGGGCTCCTATGCCCTGGTCCTGAGTGCCACCTTGGCCACTGATAGGCGGGCCGCTCGCTTCTCGCGAGTGCTGATAGATGGAGGCAGTAGCATCAACATCCTGTACAGGGATGCCATGGAGAAGTTAGGAATCAAGCAAAGACAATTGCAGAGCAGCCAGACAGTGTTCCACGGCATTGTACCTGGCCTTTCTTGCTCACCAATCGGCAAGATCCTGATAGACGTCCTCTTCGGGGAAAAAGATAATTTCCGCCGAGAGCCAGTTTGGTTTGAAGTGGTGGACCTCGAAAGCCCATACCATGCGTTACTTGGCCGACCTGCTTTGGCCAAGTTCATGGCGGTTCCCCACTACGCCTACCTCAAGATGAAGATGCCGAGTTCCAAGGGGATTCTGACCGTCGTCGGCGACTACAGAAAGTCGTCCGCTTGCGCGGCTGAGAGCAGTCGGCTAGCCGAGTCCCTGGTGATCGCAGCTGAGAAGCGGCTCCTTGATCGGGTCGTGGAAATGGCCGGAAAGCAGCCAGAGATGTCGCCCGACCCCAAGGAGCCGGAAGCTGAGGGCTCGTTCAAGCCGGCCAAAGAGACCAAGAAGATACCCTTGGACCCGAAGCACCCAGAGAGGTACGCTGTCATCGGTGCAAACCTTGACAGTAAATAGGAAGGCGAGCTCGTCGATTTCCTCCGTGAGAATCGGGACATCTTTGCATGGTCCCCTAAAGACATGCCAGGTCTACCGACGGAATTCACCGAGCACAAGTTACACGTCCGACCTGATGTGAAGCCCGTCAGGCAGCCTTTGCGCCGCCTGTCAGAAGAGAAGAGAAGACTTGTGGGAGAAGAGATAGCCTGACTCCAGCCCGCCGCCTCCTAGCCCAGCCGCCCTTGTCCAAGTCGCAGTGGTGGCGGTCGAAGAAATAGCAGCACCCTCATGGGTACAGCCTATCCTCAAGTTTCTAGTGAACAAAGAGCTGCCAACTGATGAAATCTTGGCTCGGCAAGTGCAACACCGAGCAGCAACCTACACCATAATCAACAGAGAGCTGGTCAGGCGCAGCGTCACTGGTGTCTACCAGCGCTGCATTGAGCCAGAGAAAGGCCAAGTAATTCTCAGAGATATCCATCAAGGCGAGTGCGGCCACCATGCGGCTTCAAGAGCACTCGTCGCCAAAGCCTTTCGGCACGGTTTCTTCTGGCCAACTGCCTTGGAAGAGGCCAAGGAATTAGTCCAAAAATGCAAGGGGTGCCAGAAGTTCCGCTCCAAGCCGCTTCAACAGGCTTCTGCACTGAAGACAATCCCCATCGCCTGGCCCTTTGCACTTTGGGGCCTGGACATGGTGGGACCATTCAAGACGGCCCGAGGCGGCCTAACTCACTTACTCGTCGCAGTGGACAAGTTCACCAAGTGGATAGAAGCAAAGCCCATCAAGAAGTTGAACGGTCCGACCGCAGTGACTTTCATCGCCAACATCACGGTTCGGTACGGCATACCGCACAACATCATCACCGACAATGGCACAAAATTTGCCAAAGGCGCCTTGGCCCGTTTCTACGCAACGCAGGGCATCCGACTGGACTTAGCGTCCGTTGCCCATCCGCAGTCAAACGGCCAAGTGGAGTGAGCAAACGGCCTCATCCTATCTGGCATCAAGCCTCGACTGGTCGAACCACTCGAGCGTTCGACCGGCTGTTGGCTTGAGGAGCTGCCAGCCGTCCTCTGGAGTCTGCGCACGACTCCAAACAAGTCAACCGTCTTCACGCCTTTCTTCCTCGTCTACGGTGCCGAAGCCGTCATCCCGACGGACATAGAATTCGACTCTCCGCGAGTCACCATGTACACCGAAGAGGAAGCAGAAGAAGCACGTCAAGACGGCGTCGATCTGCTGGAGTCTGCGCCGATACTACAACAAGAAGGTCAGGCCGAGATCTTTCCAAGAGGGCAACCTTGTGCTCCGACTGATCCAGCGAACGGCCGTCCAGCACAAGCTGTCGGCGCCTTGGGAAGGCCCCTTCATCATCAGCAAAGTGCTGGGCAACGACTCCTACTACCTAATTGACGCCCAGAAGCCCCGAGCACGCAAGAGGGACGACTCCGGCAAAGAGTCGGAACGGCCATGGAACGCAAATCTTCTCCGAAGATTTTACAGTTGATGCAGTATGTACCACGCTATCCTATGTATTAAAGTACCGAGACTTTGGGCCCCCCGAGACGAGCCCGGGGACTGCCCTTTTTTGTTATCTGTATGATAAGAATTATGCCTTCGAGTATGCTACTCTTTGTTATGCTGCTTGGCACTGGGTTCGACTAGTCGGCCCGGGGACTCGCCGTTTTGCGCTATGAAATGCTTCCTGCAGTCGGACAAGTAGTGTGCGGCGCTTAAGCCGTCTCCTGTTAGAAGCCGCAGCTCGCAGAGCGACTGTTGGTGGGAAGGGAGTAAGGAAGAATGAGCGCCCACATGAAAAATGGCTAAGGACTCAAAGCATAAGCATAGCGCAAACCGGCTTCCAGCCTCTCTTCGCAGAGCCGACTCTTGAATAGTCGGCTTGCCGCCTTCTATCCAACTTGTTAAAAGACTCTAAAAAAGGCCAAGTACTTGCCTTCCCTAAAGGTAGCCAAGCATTTGACCCAGCGGCAGTCCGTAGAGCGGTTGTCCGTCTGGCAAAGCGGCGACTGTGGGAAGGCGGCAAAGGAAAAAGCCAAAAGAGCGATGAGCAAGGAAAGATAGAATTCGGATAGATATTTACATAACATAGGCTTCTGGCCAAGTTCAAAATACAGCCCGCGAGTGGAATTGTGCAAATTAACAAGTTCTTTCAAAGACTACTAAAGCAGATAAAATAAAGGCAAAACGGCAGCCTAAGAAGCGGCAGACGGATTCGGAGGGTCGGTGGAGACGGCGGTGTCAGCCGCCGGGGCGGCCGGCTGGGTAGTCTCGGCTTGATCACCTCCGGCGGCGGCCGGCCCGGTCGTACGCGGCTCGTTGCTGGAGGCGCGGTCGAGATGAGGCTGGTCGCCCGCTCCGTCTTCTGGCGCCTCCATCTCGGCTCCGTCCTCCGCCTCGTCTTCCTCCTCGGCACTAGAGCTGATCACCTCCGCCGAGTCCTCGTCGTAGTCCGGGTTCATCCTGAACCACTCCGGCGGCACCTCCTCGCCGTTCGTTGCCCGCTCAGGAACGAAGACGCTGGTGTCGATGTAGTCGGCAATCGCCGCCGCACGCTCAACGAGGGCGCCTTCCACAGCCACCAGCTCTGCCTGGGCCTCTGACCGTAACGCGGCCAGCCGGTCCAGGTCCAGCCCTGGATACCAAGCCTTGACAAATTCCAAGGCCCGACGCGCTCCAGCCCGGGCCGAGGAACCCTTCCAAGCCTCAAGACGGCCAGCTGCGACCTCCAGCTAGTCGGCAGTCCGACTGGGAGTGCGAAGAGCCGGCATGCCTGTCCACAGTGCGGCAATCGCCTGAGCCCCGGCACGTTGAAGCTGGCGCAGCAACTGATGGGCCGGCCGCAGACGAGTCTCGATGCTCAGGAGCTACTCGTGGATGGTCAGGGGTGTCACGCCCAATATGCGACCCTATCCAAAAGGAACTCGAAGGTCCCACCAAGGATAGACCCGCATATTGAAACGCTTTTGCAAGGTGGATATCATTACATCAACATTACATAATAGGTAGGGATACATACAAGAGGCATACAATGCCACACGAATACAATATCATCATACAAGAGATCAACATCCGACTACGGATGATACATAAACAGAAACTCAAACAATATCCACCCTGCTAGCCCAGGCTGCCGACCTGGAACCTATCCCCTGATCGAATAAGAAGCAGAAGAAGAACTCCAAACAAGCAAACATCGCTCTCGCATCAAGATCATCGCATAACCTGTACCTGCAACTGTTGTTGTAGTAATCTGTGAGCCACGAGGACTCAGCAATCCCATTACCATGGGTATCAACACTAGCAAAGCTTAGTGGGTAAGGAATGGATAAGTGGTGAGGTTGCAGCAGGGGCTAAGCATGATATGGTGGCTAACATATGCAAATGAGAGCGAGAAGAGAAACAAAGGAACGGTCGTGAAGCTAGCAATGATCAAGAGGTGATCCTGAACTCCTACTTACGTCAGACATAACCCAGAAACCGTGTTCACTTCCCGGACTCCGCCGAGAAGAGACCATCACGGCTACACACACGGTTGATGCGTTTTATTTCGGATCTGGTGTCAAGTTATCTACAACCGGACATTAACAAATTCCCATCTGCCACATAACCGCGGGCACGGCTCTCGAAAGTTTATACCCTGCAGGGGTGTCCCAACTTAGCCCATGATAAGCTCTCGCGATCAACGAAGGATATTCCTTCTCCCCGGGAAGACCCGATCAGTCTCAGAATCCCGGTTTACAAGACATTTCGACAATGGTAAAACAAGACCAGCAAAGCCTCCCGGCGTGCCGACATCCTGATAGTAGCCGCGCGTATCTCGACTCAGGCCACGACCGGATGAGCACTACGTACAACTAGAACCAGCCCTCAAGTTTCCCGGAGGTGGCGCTGCAAGTGGCTCTAGTTTGGACCAACACTTAGACAAGCATTGGCCCAGGGGGGCTAAAATAAAGATGACCCTTGGGATGCGCGACTCCCAAGGGAAAAAGGTAATAGGTGAGGCAAATGGTAAAACCAATGTTGGGCCTTGCTGGAGGAGTCTTATTCAAAGCGAACTGTCAGGGGGGTCCCATAAATCACCCGACCGCGTTAGGAACGCAAAATCCGGGAACATAACACCGGTATGACGGAAACTAGGGCGACAAGAGTGGAACAAAACACCAGGCATAAGGCCGAGCCTTCCACCCTTTACCAAATATATAGATGCATTAATAATATAAGAGATATTGTGATATCCCAACATAACCCTGTCCACCATGAAGAAATCTTCAACTTCACCTGCAGCTAGCAACGCTATAAGAGGGGCTGAGCAAAGCAGTAACATAGCCAAACAACGGTTTGCTAGGAAGGGTGTCAAAGGTTAGAGGTTCAGGGCAATTTGGGAGGCTTGAAGAGCAAATGATAGGTAACGCAGCATAGCGATAGAACGAAGCAACTAGCATAGCAATGATAGTAGTGAGATCCAGGGTAGCGGTCATCTTGCCTGAAATCCCGCAAGGAAGAAGAATGAGTCCATGAAGAAGATGAAGCCACAAAGACGAACCACACGTAGACGAACGAATCCTCACGATCGCAACGAAACGGGAATTATCGAGAAGAAGCACACAACATAGTAAACACACCACGCATAGACAAGACATGAAGCACAACAAGCATGATGCATGACAAAGCTACATGAAGCTACTCATGGCAAGAGATGATGCAAACAAGAAGAACACATCAAGGCAAGTTAAATGAGGCCGGAAACAACATGTAACAATTCCGGTAAGTCCTCATATGCATATTTCAAAATTGGTCCAGATCTGAATAAACCTTATGTTCAAGTTGTTAACCAGCAAATTAAGATACACCAAGATGATCTACACGAAATTCTAGTCAAGTTACATATAAAGTTCATTAGATTTGGAGCTACGGCCTAGAAGATATGAGCAAAACAAGTTAAGCATGGCATTGATGCAAAATGCATACAAACATCAAGCAAACACACCAAAACAAGGATGCAACATGATAATATGAAGCTACATTCAAAATCAAGCAAGTTTCATATAGAGCACACTCAAAACGGAGCAACGGTGCAACACATACACACTATACAAGTCATAGCAACAATCTGTCCATAACAGCAACTAGGCATATTGCAAGGATCAAAACAACAAGCTACAGCACCCCAACATAATAACAAAAGGCATGAGCATGAAGTACAGGTAAAGCATAACAAAACATGAACACTGAGCTATCTCCAGAAATCACTAGATCATGCTCAAAATGACATGGAAAGATTGCAAATAATAACAGATCAGATTTTGCAGAAAATAACATCAGGTTGCAATGTTCAGAGCTATCAAACAACATGTTACAGGAACTTATCATGGCAAAAAAGGCATGGCATGAATCTACTAATTGCATAGATCAAAAGACCCTTACTGACCGTGAGCGAAGAAGGAACCGAAGATATGATGACACCCATGTAAACATAGCAAGTTATATGGCAGATTCATACATGGTGGGAACAACAATAAGTAGGCATGTTGGTGAGCTTGAACCACTCACCACAGAGCAATACATGGCATGGCAAGGCAACCAACAGTAAGAAGACATGTTTATGAAGCTAAGCATGGCAATAGGAAGGTCATTGGGTTCATGGATCACTAGGAAAACACATGGAAACAACTGAACTTAATGTAAACAGGCTGACAGCAACATTATGAAGCAACTTTGGAGCAAGAAATGAACAAGCTACAGCAGGCTATAAATGCAACCAGAGGCATGGATGGTTAGGGCATAACATGTAGATCAAAACATGTTTATAGAACATCTCCAGATTATGCATAGAATGATTAGTAGCAACATGTTTATATAGCATCACGAAATAACAGATTCAGCCTAGCAAAACAGCAACAGCAAGTACACTACTTAACAAGATCGATTCACTCACCACAAGTCATAAAAATACATGGTTGGCACCACTAGAAAGATGGCATGGCATAGATCAAAACACATGTAGGGCTCAAGTTCATAAGATGCACACATCAATCATGGCAAAAATGACAAAAGAGCATGTTATAACAGTTTCAGCAGATTAACAGCAACATGCACTCTTCCAACAGCATTTCGGGCATCAAGATGATCTCAAATGAAAATGATGCAATGGAATGAAATGAAGTACTCGTTGACATGAACAATTTGACATATTACACGCACCAAACGGATGTACGGATGCAGATATGCAATATGATGAACATGGCATGATAATGTCAAAAACACTCGGGACTTAGTCATTTTTCTGGAAAAAAAACATACGGGCGCTATATAGGTAAAACGTGCACTGGACGGGGCTTTAGGTGGGCTCACCCATGGGCTGCAGGCCCGGGTCGGGGGAGAGGGTTGCAGGCCGGGAAGCTGGGCCGGCGGCCTGGCGCTGCTGGGCCGGGGCCCACGCAGGCGACTTGGGCGCGTTCGTCTCCCGATCCAATCGGGACGAGTGGCGGCGGCGCGCTGGTGCTCCGGCGAGCAGGCGACGACGGGGCGAGCGAAGGACGACGGAGGGGGCCGGGAACGGCGCCGGAGGCCGGATCCGGTGGCCACCTCTCCATTCCCGGCGACGGAGGCGACAATGGCGAGCTCGATGGACTGCGCCCATGGTGGGTTCCTGCGGGAGAGAAAGGGCCGGCGGAGGTAAGAGGGAGAAGGAGGAGAAGGGAGAAAGGGGCGGCGGCGACTGGCCTGAGGGTCGGCGGCGGCAGAGCCAGGTCCGGCGAGACGGCACTGGGTCCGGCGAACTCCGGCAGCGCGGGGGCTCGGCTCCGGCGAGCTCGGGCCGGCGGGGAGACGCCACGGCGCTGGAGAAGGCACGGGGACGCGGGCGGCGCCGGCGGGCCTGCGCGGGCCCGCGATGGGCTCTACGGGCCGGCGGCACGGGGCTGGCGGCGGAGGCCACGTGGCAGGCGGCGATAGGCGCGGGGCGGCGACGCGATCTGTCCTGTGAGGCCGGACATGTCCGGTGGCGGCTGGGAAATTTGTCCGGCGGCGCGAGGTAGGGGAAGGCTAGGGTTAGACCGCAAATTTCGGGGAGGGGCACATATATATAGGTAGAGGGAGCTAGGAGAGTCCAAATGAGGAGCGGTTTTCGGCCACGCGATCGTGATCGAACGACCGAGAGCATGGAGGGGAGTTAGATGGGTTTTGGGCCACTTTGGATGGGGTGTTGGGCTGCAACAAAAGAGGGCTTTACGGTTACCCGGTTAACCGTTGGAGTATCAAACGACCCCAAAATGACACGAAATTTGACAGGCGGTCTACCAGTGCTATACCAAGGCCACTTGGCAAACGTCGGGCCATTCCGAGAAAGTTTAACACTCGCACAAGAGAAGGGGCAAAAAGGGGACGCCAGAGGACATAGGAGTGCCGGATTGCAAAACGGACAACGGGAAAAATGCTTGGATGCAAGAGATGAACACGTATGCAAAATGAAATGCACATGATGACATGATATGAAATGCATAAGATGACATGGCAAAGAGAAAAACGCAAGCAAATGACATGGCAAAGACAGCGAATAACTGGCAGACACCTGGCACATCAGATCCGGGGCGTTACAAGGGGGGCGTTGGCGGCAATCTCCTCGCCATTTGCCCTCCGCGCCTTGCGATCAGCCTCGATGGCTCGAGTGACCGCTTGCGAGTGGCCAAGGAAGAAGTCTGCCAAAACAAGAAAGAAGCAAGATAAAGAGTCAGGAGTCGGCCTGACTTACAGTCGGCGGCTCAAATAAAGAAAGCAAAGAAACTCACCGTCGACGATGTCTTCGATCTCATGGAAGCCGGAGGTCAGCATCGCCTCCTTGTCGGTCCAGGAGGAGCGCTCGCTCTCGAACTCGGCCAGGAGAGCGGTCTCTCTCTTCTCCGCCTCGTCCTGCGCCTTCTTGAGCAGCTCCTTCAGCTCCGCCAGCTGCGCGGCCAGCAGGTCGCGCTCCGTGGCGAGCTTACTGCACTCCTCCTCCTTGGCGCGTAGGGCGGTGCTGGTCTCGCCCAACCGTTCCTGAAGAGCGGCATTAGCCTCTAAAGAACAAAGGAAAGGACGTTAAGTCGTCAGTAAAGAAGGTCGCCGGGAAGATCCGGCCCGACTCCTCAGCAGTCGGACCGAATCTTGGGGACTACAGCCCGCGGGTGCGCCAGCGCGCCCCCGCGAAAAAGAGAAAGGACCCACTCCGGCTCTCCGACAAGTCGGCAGTCCGCTTCCCCAGCTTCTCAACGTTGCAGTTGAAGGCAGTGACGCGGAGGTTGTGATACTCCTGTGATAAACAAATCAGACAAAGACAAACAGGAGGAACTCGCCAGATGGAGTTCCAGGCCGCCTGCTCAGCAGCCGGCCTGAAACTCAGGGACTACACCCAGTGGATGCGCTGGCGCGCCCCCACAGAGAAGAGCGAAAAAAGACAAAGTCAAAGAAGAAAACATACCCGAATAGCTGCTCGCGACGCCAGATGTGCCTTGGTGCAGCTGTGGATGGCTTCGCCCTCAGCTCGCAGCTTCGCCTGGACGTCCAGGAGCGCCTGGTTCAGCAGGCCGTCGCCGCCTCCTCGCACCCACCCAGTAGGCGCGGCGCTTGTTGCCTCGGCATCTGGGATGGCCGAGCTGGCGGCGCCGGCTTCCAAAGGGCGTGGCGCCGAGATCGCCTTCTCAAGGCGGCGGCGCGCCGGTGAGGCGACTTGAAGGAGCAGCTTTGCCACGGCCTCATCTTCAGTCGACGGCACCGGCGGGCCTGCCGGCTGCTTGCCATGCGCACTCCCGGACGGCGGTGGCGGCGGCGGTGGCGGCATGGCCGTGCCCGACGCGGAGGCCTCGCCACCGTCCTTCTCCACGATGGGGTTCTCCCCACCGGCTTCTCCAGTCTGCCCCGTGAACTCCGGGGGCGGCGGTGCGGAGTTCAGCGGGATGACAAGCAACGCCGATTGGCGGTGTGCGACCTCCTCAGCCCGCTGTCTTGCTGTGATGGCGGCTTCGGCCTCCTCCAGTTTCCTTTGGGCGGAGGCCGCCGCCTTCTCGGCCTCCGCCTTCTCCAGGCGGTCGGCCTCCTCCTCGTCGCGCTTCTCCCGTGCGTTTTGCTCTGCCGCCTCCCGGAGGTCGGCGGCAGGGTCTATCCACCGAGTATTGGCGGACGTCGCGGCCGACCCCTTGACGGAGGGGACGGCGACCCTCTCAGGGGAAAGGGGGGCCCTGAAGCAAAGAAGGAATGTAAAAGACTCGGAAAAGATTCATCAAAGAAAACAAGACGAAGGCAGAAAACACTTACGCAGAGACTAGTGGCAGCTTCTTCACTTCTTTGCGGAAGCGGTTGGCCTTCGCGACCGCCTCCTCCCGCTTTGTCGCGGCGGCCGCCCCCTTGAACTTCTTCGGCCGGTCGCCGAGCGAACTCGGCCCGGCCCGGCGCTTCTTCGCGCCAACTTGACCGGCCAAGCCGGCGGAGGAACTCGCGTCGGGATGGCCGGCTTTCGATTGGTGGCGCGGGGCGACTTCCCCTTCGGCGTCATCGTCTGGCCAGTCGGCAAAGGTGGCCGAAGGCCTGAAGCCTCCATCGCCGCCGCCCCCAAGTCGGGGTCGTCAACATCGCTCTCCGCTCGATCTAGAGCGAACTCGCGGGGCAGTCCCGTGGCGCCAGCTGCAGGCTGGATGAGTTCTGACTCGAAGAAACCAAGAGTATCAAAAGTCAGACTCAGCTACAAAGAAAAACAGAAGAACAAAAATACGACTTACCACTGGCGAGGGGTTGGCGCGCGAGTACGGCTCTTTGCCGAACTGCCAGTCCGTCGCGAGCTCGCAGTTCACAATGTGGTTCACCATGTTCGCCACCTCCGCGTGGGGCATGTCCCTGGTGCACATCCGACTCGGGTCCCGGTGGTCGCTCATCTGACAGATCAGATGAGGTCGGCCTTGGAGCGGGAGGACTCGGCGCGCCACGAAGGCCGCCAGCAAGTCGGCCCCAACCAAGCCTTCCGACTGCGTCAGCACTCGGAGTCGCGCGACGGCGGCGGCACCTGCGGGAGTCAGTGTCTTGGCCCGGTGGGACCAGCTGGGAAGCCTCCCAGCCGGCGCGCCGCCTTCGTAGGGTGGCAGGTTGACCCAGTCTCCTTCTGCGGTGACGTTCTTCACATAGAAGTACGACCGCTGCCACATCTTCACCGACTTAATCAGCACGATGGAGGGGAAGGGATTGTCGGCGATCGACCTTCGCATCGCGATAAAGGCGCCGCACTGAGCCGGTATGCCGGCGACGTGCGTGCCGAGTTTGGATTGGAAGAACTCTCCCCACAGCTCGATGGTGGGGAGAACGCCAAGAAAACCCTCGCACAGGGTGGCGAAGGCGGCCAGCAGCACCACCGTGTTCGGAGTAAGGTGGTGCGGCTGGAGCCCGTTGAACTCCAAGAAGGAGCAGAAGAAACCGCTCACCGGCAGCCCCAGGCCGCGCATGAGGTGCGAGCGGAATATTACCCGCTTGCCCTCCTCCAGCGCCGGCCTTATTTCCCCCGCCGGCGCGGCACGGGCGCACCAGGTTCGCGCCGGGGAGTCGGCGCATCTTGCGAAGGTGCTCGATGATGTAGTCATCCACCACAGAGCTGTCCCACACGCCGGAGCGCACGGCAGGAGCCGTGGCGGCAGAGGAAGAACTCATTAAAGCGAGCGCAACGCGGTTTGGGAGGAATGGGCGCGCGTGTTTCGCCGTCCCGCTCCCCCCGCCTACTTATAGGCCCGTAGACTAAGAAGCCGATGGGGCGACGTGGGATTAACTGCGCACGGGACCCCTCGCCCCCCCCCCCCACGAAGTTACTGCGCACAGTAACGACGTGGGAAACCCAACCGTCCGCGCGGCCGCAACGGATCCGTTCGCGGGCCGAGGCGCAGTAGTGGCGGCCCCGCCCGACGGCCTATCTCATCGCGCGCGTGGGAGGGCAGACTGCCCCTGTCGCGTAGCACTGCGCGACGGGTCCGCGGCGAACGGCCGCGGGGAAGTGTATCAGGCACGCCGCCTGGTTCCCGCCGTGACGTTCAAAACTCCTTAGGGAGCAAGACGGCCCTCTGCGAGTCCAACTTCAGCTAGTCGGCTTGAAGGAAGATGGCAAGTATGGCATAAATCCCACCACCAGAAGAATGAAACTGTTGAGGCCCCACGACGTGTCACCCTCGGAGCCTCACCAGCTTCGGGGACTACTGTCGGAGTAATGGGCCACGGGTAGGCAAACCCGAGCCCCAGAACCTTTCAAGACATCGGGGCAGGCCGCGCCCCTCGAGTCCCAGAGGCGACTCCAAGATGAGCCGAGTCCCAGAGGCGACTCCAAGACGAGCCGAGTCCCAGAAGCGACTCCAAGACGAGCCGAGTCCCAGAGGCGACTCCAAGACAAGCCGAGTCCCAGAGCCGACTCCAAGGCGAGCCGAGTCCCAGAGGCGACTCCAAGATGAGCCGAGTCCTTTCCGGCAACTTCCGGAGAGGCCGGCTATAGGGAGTCGGCCTGCGACTCCAACTACCCTGTCAGTTAAGGGAAGGCATGGCCACAGTGCGCCATACCGACGGAGATCTTCGTCCGGCGCGGCACTGTTGCCATGCCGGCCCTGACATCAGCCCTTGGGGGCGGAGCCCTGTGCCCACGACGGCCTGTCTGTACGGCCCGGAGACGGTAGGGCCTACCAGTCAGCGGGAGTACTGAAGACGGCAAGAGCGTCAAGAGACGGATCCATTGGGAGTCGGCCCCCAGGAGTCGGCTGGCCCCTCCCACGGGCCTCACACGCCATTAACCAGACACGACAGGGGAATGGCAACAGTGATCGCCCGTCAGGCGGCGGCACAGTTGCCATGACCCCATGTCCGAGCCAGCGTCATTAGAGGCACGGCTACAGTAATCTGCAGCCGGCAAGACCCGCCCGTGGCGGACACGGGCTGTCGGCCCCGTACTAGGCAAGTCGGCGGGACCCACCAGTCGGCGGGCCCCAGTAGTCGGCGAAGAAGACGAAGGACTGAGAGACAGACGGCTGGGACCGGCGCCCAGCCGGTTTTACCATTGTACTCTTGGGGGGTACGCCTATATAAACCCCCCCTAGGGCACCCATGCAAAGGGTTCGAAACCATTAGCACTAGACCAGATCATACAGGGAGGAGAAAGCTAGCCTTTCCTTCTCCTACCTCCAGAAACAGCTCAAGGAGCAACCTTGTACTCACTTCGCCTTAGTGACCATGCGGAGACCCCGCAGAGCAGCAGTAGGGGTGTTATCTCCTCGGAGAGCCCCAAAGCTGGGTAAGATCCGCTGGCGTGCATGTCTTCGCCTCATCCCGTTTCCAGGCACCGGCGACGTTCTACTCGCCCCCACCATGATAAGCCATCCTTTGGCATATGTCGCAACTAACCCCCGACAGGGGGTGAATAGGCGATTTTTATGAAAGTCTTCAAAACATGGGTGTTTCGAAGACAAACGATAGAAATGAACCTATTGATATGCAGCGGAAGGTAGACTACACTAGACAAGCCATAGTCAAGTAAGCAATGAAGTGAAAGCACGAAGACTATAAGCAGCTAGGTAGATTGGATTAGGATGGAAGATAGTATGAAGCCAAACAGACAATAGTCTTCACACAGTGAAGTCAAACAGATAAGGCAAGTAGCAAAGACTTCACGAAGACAAACTGTAAGTAAGGCAAGACAGGTAGGATAGAACCAGTTGCTCGGAGAGGACAAGGGATTTGTTCGACCAGTTCCAGTTGCTGTGACAACTGTACGTCTGGTTAGGGAGGCTGAGATTCAACTTAGAAGACCGCGTCTTCACATTATTCCCCTTGAGCTAAGAACACTTAGTCCTCGCCCAATCACTCTGGTAAGTCTTCAAGGGAGACTTCCAACTTCTTTCACCAGCAATCCACAATGACTCTTGGATGCTCAGAACGCGATGCCTAACCGGCTGGAGGATCCACAGTCCTCAAGTGTAATAAGTCTTCAGATCACGCGGACAGAAAGACTTCAGTGATGCCTAACACTCTTTGGCTCTGGTTGTTTTGGGCTTTGTCCTTGTAAGGATTCTCTCTCGCAAAGGGTTCGGAGGTGGGTTGCCCTCAAACGACAAAAGGCGTGCACTAACTCTGAGCAGCCACCAATTTATGGTGTAGGGGGTGGGCTATTTATAGCCCGAAGGCAACCCAACCTGATTTGTCCAAAATGACCCTGGGTCACTAAGGAACTGACACGTGTCCAACAGTCAGATTTCGAACACACGCGGCAGCTTGACTTGGGCTACAAGTAAAGATGACTCATCCAGCTCTGGATAAGATTTGCTCTCATTGTCTTCGCTCGAAGACATAGGATTTGGTTGAGCATCACATCAGTCACTCTGACTTTGTTCACTTGGACCCCACTTAACAGTATGGTGGTTCCTATGACTCATCAAAGAAGAAAAGGAAACAACGAAACAACTATGTCTTCTCGCTCCATAGTCTTCACACGATGTCTTCTCTTGTCATAATCTTCAATGTGAATATCTTCACAGACCACCATTGTCTTCAATGTCTTCACACATTTTTAGGGGTCATCTCTGGTAGGTAAACCGAATCAATATGGGACTACTACCTGTGTTATCCTGCAATTCTCACAAACACATTAGTCCCTCAACCAAGTTTGTCATCAATACTCCAAAACCAACTAGGGGTGGCACTAGATGCACTTACACCTTTGCGTTGTGCTACCTACCAGACAATCTGGTACTAAACCTTCGACTCCCATTTCTCAAAAAACTTTCACTTGTGCGGGTTCGTATGTCGTAGGCCTCATTGCACATTATCATCCATTGGAGTGCTTGGTGCTTGTTTTCATAGTTAGAATTGGTTGTCTCCAAATAAAGTCACCTAACCTTGTAAGAATTGAAATTTCTTCTGACGGAAGGCAGCTCATCATCAAAGATGCCCCTTCACTTCAAAGGTTGATCCTTGATTCTCCTTATTCACCGTCGGAATTAACTATCGTCTTCGTGCCTAAAATGGAGACCTTGGGTGTAATACATGATCTCTGTGCTCATTTCAAGATGGTCTTTGGCTCCACAGTTCTTCGGGTATTGTATGTTATCATCTACACTTCTAATCATAAGCTGCATTTTAAATTTCTGCGCGTAAGTTCTATATCATCTTGGAGTACACTTTTTGTACTAAATTATGTTCTATGCTCAATGAAGAGTTTGTCCATGGATAGCCTATCAATGGTGCTAGATTCTGTCAAGATCTTATATATCCATATGAATAGTTTTGATCTGAACAAGATTATTGGCTTGCTGCAATGCTTTCCATGTATGGAGAAGTTGCTGTGGCAGGAAACCACAGCCACCTATGGGACCAAACGTCCCTTGCTGGTTCGGCAGGGGGATGGCACCTTGCAGAAAGAGAAGAAGAGCATGGAGCTGCACGACAGAGATCACACAGGCAGTTTTACCCAAGTTCGGGCCATCATGAGGCGTAAAACCCTACACCTGCTTTGGTGGATTGATGGCGGCAAAATGGTGATGGATGCAGCGCGTTTGCCCGGCAGGGTTGCCTCGGGGTGAAATGGCTACATGATGTGAAAAATGAGGGGGGAGGGGTGGATCTGCTAGCACGGGGTCCAACACTTTCTGCGGTTGCTTCGGGCCTCCTTTTATAAATTAAGGGGTCACCACAGTGGCAATTTAGTCACTGAGCACTGATAGATAACAAACAGTGCTATTATACCTAATTCTGGAAGATGACAGAGCGCATTAAATGCGCCTCTCAACGTCACATTGTCTCTCGCCCGGCAAGCCTTGCCGGGCTATTTTGCCAGCTTCGCGCCTGCTCGCTTCACACGTCGCAGGACGGGTGTTGTCTGTAGGTATTTCCTGTAGAAAGAGGCCGCCATGTGTCAAATGGCTGCCACTTAGTCACTTTGCGGCTTGACACCGCATCGATCAATGACGTGCGTCATGGTGAAGTGTCTTGTTGAGGTGGCTTCGCCCCCGCTGGTCCTGGCAGGCTCTGCCGGGGCGTCTTGGAAGTTATCTTCCGGGGGCGGCCTCGTCCTCGCCAGGCTCGCCTGCCTGGCAAGGGAGGCTTTACTCCTTGTGGCTTCTTACTTCTCTAGGTGTGTCTTGGTCCTTTGAAGATCTTGATTTCTTGTACTTGGATCTTCTCTTGGTGTTGTAATCTTGCTCCCGTGCTTGTGCAAAATCTGGGCAACGGACTCAGGGTTTGTTGCACTGAGAGAAGCCCCCGGGCCTACCCCGGACGCGCTGCCGAGCGACGTCGGGGTAGGACCTAATAAGTGCACAGGCAGGGGTGTGGAAGAGGCTAACCTTTTAAGCTCTTCTTTGCTTTTTCATTAATCTTGAGCCCGGGCTAGTTTTCGGTTTTCCGGCACGTCGTGTGCAACATCACAGAAAAACTCAGATCGTGGCCCATAGGTTGCCCACGCCCCACGATCCGGGGCGGATACTGCCATCCCACTTGCTTCCCGCTTCATGTGCACCCACCACGTGTGCTCCATTCATTAGGTAGGGTAGGTGATGGATGCGGAGAGCGCGGGGGCAAGCGCCAAGGAAGAAAATCACGCGCCAATGAATGGAGCAGTGGGTCGGTCCTGATTTCCTGGGCCATTGGAGGGGCGGAGTGGGGAGCCGAATTGGCTGAATTGGGCGGTCGTCTTCATGTAGGAAACTTATCCTCCTACCACGCCCTCCTATAAGGAGGGGCACGGTATGATAGGTTCCTCCACACTTCCCTTCTTATCTATTCCCGCAGCAGCTCGTATCCACCATGGTGAGAGGTCGGGGGCGTGGTGCGGCCCCAGCGGTGGCAATGAGAACTTCTACTTGACAGTGCCTCGCTCCTCCCCCCGAGGATGCGACGGTAGAGCCCACCATTGAGGAAGGGGGGAGGGGGAAAGGTCGTGGTCATTGGGGTGCCCGGAGCGGAGGAAGTCACAGTGGCGCACAGGTTGCGCCCGCGCCAGTAGCTCCCCCTCTGATGGAGGGGCACACTAGAGACCAGCCCTTAGAGTTCAACGTAGGCTGCACAAACCCCCGCATGGTCGTCTCCGTCTTCCCACGCCATTCGCTGGGGTGATGGAACTTGAACAACCACATGCACTGAGGTTGCACATGAGGGGCTGCGGGAATGGTGTCATTCGGTGGATGTCGACTTCCCTGGTCCACATGTTATGTATCTCCGCCATGGCTGGAAGACCCTTGCTCATGCCCATAGCTTGTCGGATGGACACATTCTCCAATTTAAATTAATGGAGAGCATCCTTCTCTCGGGAGCTCGCTTAGGGTGCTACCTGGAGAGCTCGACCGACGAAGAAAGCTTCTCCTCGAGTGAAAGCGACGACGACGACGACGGCAGCGACCGGGAGGCCGACGACTCTAACTCCGACTAAGCGTCGCCCGCACCATCTTCATCAGGTGGCAGCACCATCATCTACATATGCATGTCCTTCCCGGCAAGGAGATTTGTCAGGGACTTGGATGCACAGGTGGGAATGGTGATGCCCATCTTCCTCCAGTAGCCTTCTAGCTGGGCCCTATGCTACCACTTGAACACTGCGTTGGTTTTCCCTTGAAGAGGAATGGGTGATGCAGCAAAGTAGCGTAAGTATTTCCCTCAGTTTTTGAGAACCAAGGTATCAATCCAGTAGGAGGCCCCTCAAAAGTCCCTCGTACCTACACAAACAAACAAGACCTCGCAATCAACACGATAAAGGGTTTGTCAATCCCTTCACGGTAACTTGCGAAAGTGAGATCTGATAGAGATAATATGATAAGATAAATATTTTTGGTATTTTTATGATATAGATTGGAAAGTAAAGATTGAAAATAAAAGATAGATGGGAAACTTATATGATAAAATATAGACCCGGGGGCCATAGGTTTCACTAGTGGCTTCTCTCAAGATAGCATAAGTATTACAGTGGGTGAACAAATTACTGTCGAGCAATTGATAGAAAAGTGCATAGTTATGAGAATATCTAGACATGATCATGTATATAGGCATCATGTCCGTAACAAGTAGATCGAAATGATTCTGCATCTACTACTATTACTCCACACATCGACCGACTCCTGCCTGCATCTAGAGTATTAAGTTCATCAGAACAGAGTAACGCATTAAGAAACATGACATGATGTAGAGGGATAAACTCAAGCAATATGATATAAACCCCATCTTTTTATCCTCGATGGCAACAATACAATACGAGCCTTGCGGCCCCTGCTGTCACTGGGAAAGGACACCGCAAGTTTGAACCCAAAGCTAAGCACTTCTCCCATTGCAAGAAATATCAATCTAGTAGGCCAAACCAAACTGATAATTCGAAGAGACTTGCAAAGATAACCAATCATACCTAAAATAATTCAGAGGAGATTCAAATATTTCTCATAGATAAACTTGATCATAAACCCACAATTCATCGGATCTTGACAAACACACCGCAAAAAGAGTTACATCGAATAGATCTCCAAGAAGATCGAGGAGAACTTTGTATTGAGATTCAAGGAGAGAGAAGAAGCCATCTAGCTAATAACTATGGACCCGAGGGTCTATGGTAAACTACTCACAACTCATCGGAGAGGCCTTGGAGATGATGTAGAGGCCCTCCGTGGTCGATTGCCCCTCTGGCGGAGCACCGGCGAAGGCTCCAAGATGGGATCTCGTGGATACAGAAGCTTGCTGCGGTGGAAACAGTTTTTCGTGGTGCTCTTGGATGTTCTCGGGGTACGTGGATATATATAGGAGGAAGAAGTAGGTCGGTGGAGCCACGAGGGGCCCACGAGAGTGGACGGCACGCCCACCCCCCTAGGGCGCGCCGGGCACCCTCATGGATGCCTCGTTGACTTCTTGACGTCAACTCCAAGTTTCCTGGATTGCGTTTGTTCCAAAAAGATCGCTCCCGAAAGTTTCATTCCGTTTGGACTCCGTTTGATATTCCTTTTCTTCGAAACACTAAAATAGGCAAAAAAAACTGCAATTCGGGCTGGGCCTCCAGTTAGTAGGTTAGTCCCAAAAATGATATAAAAGTGTAAGGTAAAGCCCATGAACATCCAAAACGGGTAATATAATAACATGGAGCAATCAAAAATTATATATACATGGGAGACGTATCAAGCATCCCCAAGCTTAATTCCTGCTCGTCCTCGAGTAGGTAAATGATAAAAACAGAATTTTTGATGTGGAATGCTACCTAGCATATTTCTCAATGTAATTTTCTTTATTGTAGCATGAATGTTCAGATCCAAATGATTCAAGACAAAAGTTCATATTCACATAAGAAATAGTAATACTTCAAGCATACTAATAAAACAATCATGTCTTCTCAAAATAACATGTCTAAAGAAAGTTCATCCCTACAAAATCATATAGTTAGGCCATGCTTCATTTTCATCACACAAAAATACTCCCATCAAGCACAACCCCGGTTTCAGCCAAGCAGTTGGTTCATACTTTTTAACGCGCTTCAGCTTTTTTTCAACTTTCACGCAATACATGAGCGTGAGCCATGGATATAGCACTATGGGTGGGATAGAATATGATGATGGAGGCTATGTGGAGAAGATAAAAAAAGGAGAAAGTCTCACACTGACGAGGCTAATCAATGGGTTATGGAGATGCCCATCAATTGATGTCAACATGAGAAGTAGGGATTGCCATGCAACGGATGCACTAGAGCTATAAATATATGAAAGCTCATCAAAAGAAACTAAATGGGTGGGCATCCAACTTGCTTGCTCACGAAGACCTAGGGCATTTTGAGGAAGCCCATCGTTGGAATATACAAGCCAAGTTCTATAATGAAAAATTCCCACTAGTATATGAAAATGACAACATAGAAGACTTTCTATTTAAAGAACATGGGGCTACTTTGAAGCACAAGTGTGGAAAAAGATAGTAACATTGTCCCCCTTTTTATTTTTTTATTTTTATGGGCCTTTCCTTTTTTATTTGGCCTTTCTCTTTTTTTATTGGCCTTTCTTTTTTTATTTGGCCTTTCTTTTTTCTTTTTTTTATAAGGGACAATGCTCTAATAACGATGATCATCACACTTTTATTTATTTACAAGTCACTGATTACAACTCGATACTAGAACAAGATATGACTCTATATGAATGCCTCCGGTGGTGTACCGGGATGGGCAATGAATCTAGAATGACATGTTTGGAAAATTATGCATGGTGGCTTTGCCACAAATACGATGTCAACTACATGATCATGCAAGGCAATATGACAATGATGGAACGTGTCATGATGAACGGAACGGTGGAAAGTTGCATGGCAATATATCTCGGAATGGCTATGGAAATGTCATAATAGGTAGGTATGGTGGCTGTTTTGAGGAGGATATAAGGAGGTTCATGTGTGATAGAGCGTATGGTATCACGGGGTTTGGATGCACCGGCGAAGTTTGCACCAACTCTCAAGGTGAGAAAGGGCAATGCACGATACCGAAGAGGCTAGCAATGATGGAAAGGTAAGAGTGCGTATAATCCATGGACTCACATTAGTCATAAAGAACTCATATACTTATTGCAAAAGTTTTATTAGCCCTCGAAGCAAAGTACTACTATGCATGCTCCTAGGGGAAGGGTTGGTAGGAGTTAACCATCGCGCGATCCCGACCTCCACACATAAGGAAGGCAATCAAAAGAGCACCTCATGCAACAAAATTGTCACAAAACTTTTACCGTACGTGCATGCTACGGGACTTGCCAACTTCAACACAAGTATTCTTTAAATTCACAATTACCCAACTAGCATGACTCTAATATCACCACCTCTATATCTCAAAACAATTATCAAGCATCAAATTGATCGTAGCATCCAATTCAGTTCCTATGATACTTTTTATTATACCCAACTTGGATGCCCATCATTCTAGGACCAATTTTATAACCATAGCAAATACCATGCTGTTCTAAAAGACTCTCAAAATAATATAAGTGAAGCATGAGAGATCAACAATTTCTACAAACTAAAACCACCGCCGTGCTCTAAAAAGTATAAGTGAAGCACATAGAGCAAAACTGCCTAGCTCAAAAAATATAAGTGAAGCATATAGAGTACCTTATATCTTATTTTATATTTACTAATTGAAAGCACCATACGAGGCTTCACGTTAATCCTTGGCGTTCGAAAATTTCATCCGTTTGATCAACCAATAATTAATCGGGAGCCCTTGGATAATCCCACCACTTCCACCCGCATTGCTCTTTCGTAAAGAAAAAAGAAGTCAAGGTAAACAAACTCCTAATTGTTGCCTCACCTTTCGTCCATAGAGAAAACAGAAGGTAAAAACACATCTAATCATCGCATCATGCCATCAATCGACTCGCCGCCATCAAATCAACTTGCCGACGCAAAGTGAGTAGAAGTCGCACGCTGCGCAAGGTGGGCAGAAGTCGCACGCCTGGGCTTTCATGCTCATGCTGGTCTGATTCGCGCGCGGTAGCATGAGTATGTTTTGACATCTGCAACTATTGGATCGGTCAAGCACTTGAATCTGATTGTAGTCTTGCTAATCTCCTTTTTTCTAATTAGATATCTAGATTGGATGCATCACCGGCTGCTTCTACCCATGTTAGAAACCTCATACGTTCAAATTGCATGGAGTGTAGTAACCAACTTGAAACGTGTAGCCAGCTCTAATTCCCCATGGACTCCCTTGCTGCCACATATATTCACGCACACACTATTTGAGGCATATTGAATCTGGTAAGCATCCAACATGTAGAGGAAGTCCTAATTTTCTGTTTGCCACTTCGCATGACAGGGTTCTAATTTAGGTTTGAGCCTCCAACAGACTACTTATTCCCAAGATTTGAGGTGTGACTGATTTTCTATTTTAACAATCATTAATGGCGGTATTCTCATTTAGACCGGTACTGCTAATTTCAAATTACTTATTTAGCAGGTGCTAATTTCTTATTCCAGAAGCACATGTTTGGATGTTTAGTTTGTTAAATTTTCAAAGGAAGAGCTGAGTACACACTAATACATGACTAATTTGTGGAATTTGGATGTTACCCATGCTCATGCTGTAGTTGTTGAGCAACTAATCTTATCATAACATAATCTAAGCATCCAACCTCCATGTTGCCTATTTCGTTCACCATGAAAACGGTATGGCTGGGCTAATGAAGGTATATCAAAAATCTACACTGAACCTTTTACAACCTCCATGGTAAAAGAAAACCAGCCAACAGGCATCGGACCAGTCGTGCTCAGCGAGCTTTAGACTTGGTTCAGCATCTGCATCATTAAAACGACAAGGTTACATATTTGCAATACAAGGTAAACTAATTCAATCTTATTACCATGTTATAGAGTGCTGCCTTAGCATATATTCATCGTTGCTCCATTCTTTAAAACAAGCTATGCATATTCAATTATTCCATGCCTGTGTGTGACAGGAATGTATTTTCGAAAGTAAATACAGAATGCTCGACTTTTTCCACTATTTATGTGATAATATTAGATCTAAAGGTAGAATTAATCCTTTAAATTCTCCATCATATAAGAAGGAAAAAAAGTATTAGTTCCCTCCTTATCTCAGACATCTGGGATCTACAGGCTCTTGGTTTAGTTCTGTGGTTGACCTGACTTTCCAGGCCCAATAAGAATGTGGTGTCACATTTCTCAATCTTCTTTAGGTCTAACGTGGTATAATGCCGTGCTCGAATATTCACAAAATCATGTTAGTACAATGGATTGCTGTTAATTAACTATTTCCTTCAGTGTACGAGCTTATCTTGAATTAATTTGAAAAAACAAGCCATTATGATTCTCATCTTCTTATATGTACATCCGACATTGTTGGTGAAGCTACAGAGTTCAGGAACCAAAATTATACTCTGTTCTCATTGATTTGTTTACATGGATCTGTTCTTTCAGTTTAATGCTCACACAATGATCCAATACAATATGTGCATAGTAGAAACCAAAATTATACTCTGTTCTCATTGATTTTTTTTCATAGTGTTACTTGCAGATATGGAGTGTATATGCATTCAACAGTTAAGAAGGTTGTACATTAGCATAATTTTCTTGAAGCAACACGTGAGATAAAAAATGATGCTCATGTTAATCTCTTGGTAAAGACTAGCAGCACAGTTTTTGACCTCCTTGACCCCATTTGATTTTATAGGAAGCCCTCTCCAACGCCTACTCAACAGAAAAAGTAGTTCTGTATCTTTTAATTTTCAGCTTCTAATACTTTTAATCATATATATTTGTCTATAATAATACCCTGTCCTAATCATTCATGTTCGTACATAAATTTAATCTTGAGTTCTTCCATTTATTCTATACCTCAATGGAAAATGGCCCCAATGAATGTTCTGGAGAATCAAGAACTGTTGGTATTGGTAATGTTTAATCAGTTACTTAATCATCTCTAACACTTTTAGAATCGAGCTATTGTGGGAAAATAGATCAATATTTTACCTTTCTCTATTTTAGAGAGTCTTAGTTACGTCAGCCAGTTTCCTATCCATACACCTCTCTTCAAAAAAATTTCCCGTCCGTGTGGGGTAGTTTTTGACGAGTTACTAGGAGCCTTCAAAAAAATAAGTCAAGAACAGTCGCTAAAACATGTGGGGCTATATTTACCAAAGAAAATAAAGAATCTAAGGGAAATAAATCGGCAAAACATATTGTGTACAAGGAGATCCTTTTGTGTAAGAGACCTTAGAATATTTCTATTTTACTCTATGTAACGGTCTTAAAGAGGAATTCGTACAGTTTTCCGATGAATCCAATATTTCTGCGGACACAGATGGCTATATTTGCAAATTAGATCTAGCACTAAAACAATATGTAGTTTGTCCATTGCATAATCAGTATTAAAAAATTAAGAACTAGATGAATCATGAATGTGTACTTTCAGTTTACTAATGATCTGCAAATTGCATCTCACGACTCATGCCCTAATCTGTCTCATAGCTCTGACCTGACCACAATATATTTGTACATACATCTGTCAATACCAAATAAGAGATCCATCAACATCTCTTCCTTGGGCACGATCGAGCATGGAGTGGCAAGATTTTCGTTTTCCTATCGGAATAGACTTGGATGATTTCATAAATGATGATTAAGGTGGTACAACCGACCAAGCAAAGGTTAGATTTGATTATTATTTTACTAATATGCTAAGTTCAATTGTGTCAATGGAAGTCCATGTGGTGTGATTAATTATGGAGCGGTTGGATCTTCTTAATATTCCCACATTATATGCCTAAATGGTGACAAATGTGGTCTGTTCTACAGGTATGATAGCGACCACATAAGCTCGGGCAACAACACACGGAATAAGCTGACGCAGGTGACCTACCGATTCAGCTCAGGCAATCTCCTTGACGACTCCACTACCACCCATCTCTACACAACACCTACATCACCTCACTGAACATCTGCATACATACCCAAAAGGGAAATAAGACATGCCCCCAAATCAAGTTCCCAGTTCTTAAGATAATACATGCAGAAAATCAAATGATTTAACCACACTTGATGTATCCCATGGTGGTTGCTTCTCTCTCACTTCCAGGTTGTTTAGCATGATAAGAATTAGTGCTGACAAACTGAAGGACTAGAAGGTATACAATCAAAAGGGGAACAGAATGTATAGCCAGCGGCTAGATCGGGGATTTCATTTTGGGGGATCGGTGAGTGGAGAGAGGGAGAGGCGTCGACGCCGCGCGTGGGATTGGAACTAGCGGCGACTCGGCGTCGCACAACGGCGGATTTCTGGATCAATCTTGGCCATGGATGAGACGATGTCCATTTTTGCTAGATGAGCGAAAAAACGGGAGGAGGAAGTAAGTCTAGCAGGCAACCTTTTCCTGTTCTTTCTTTCTTTCTTTCTTTCTTTACTGGACACATGGGTCCGAGACTCCCAGTATAGTACGCTACAGTATGCTACTGTATTTTTTTTCTTTCTACATTGCACATGTGAGTCTAGAGTATGGATAGCATAAGCATGTGCATTTTTTTCTTTCCAAAAGCATAAGCATGTGCATATATACACGTTGCACACATATACGTGATGAAGAGTGAACGACTAAGAAGAAAAACATGAATATAAATAATTATTTGATTAAACATCAGAAAATGCACGTGCTAACAAATTATCATTTTTTCGAGAGTACACAAATTATCATTTTCAACAATGTTGTTACAAAGCTCTAATTTTGTCGATTTCATTTATTCTAAATAGTTGTCATGTTAAATATGCAAGAAAAAATAAATATGTTATTCATGCTTATTTAATTATATAATAATAAATTGTTCCATATGATGTTTATTGTACATATAAACTTTTTTGTTCAATACCTATTAAAATGTGCTAGCCTAGGCAGATGCACGGCCAATATGTGTTATGTCGGCCTTAGCCCTATAAGAAACGAAGAAAAAAAATCCCAAAGAAAATTCAAATACAGAATTACCATATCAAATTATTTGTGTGTATCACGAGTCTTCAATAAAAATCGAATGTTAATCCTAAAAGAAAATATCAACAAATTTCTCGAGTAAGAGAGAAGAAAAAAGTCTAAACAATATATCCCAGATAGTTAATTATAAGCACTATACAATAATATGGTTTAAAGGGCCTATTTATTACTGAAAGGCAAAATTGAATACTCACCTATATATGTTCCCGATCATAGCTAATTTTATTTAAGCTTAAATTTAAATATGCTTTTATCATAAATAGGACACCATATGCTATAACAAGGTATTCCCTTTGTTGGAATTTAGAAGATCATATAAGATATTCTTAATTCATCATCCATAGACCAGCCTCAATTTGTTAAAATGTACTTATAACTACGTAATATAAGCATTGTGATCGAGGATAGATATATTGCATTACTATTGTGAGTACCATCATGTGCATCCTGCCTTTTCTTGCATATTGTTCACAGATGCATACAGGAGCCTTGCTAAAGCTTTAATAAATTTGCATGTTCATAATGCACATCCAAAAGAATCTAATCAGAAATTAGTCCAGGGGATATGCCTCCCTTTGTCTCTACATGTCACAAATGAATATTTTTGCATGTCATGTTTAATAGCAATATACAAACATCTTTATTTTGGTCTAACATTTGTAATTTGTACAAACTTTGTGTACAATCAGTACTAAAAGTGCTAGCCCATGCAGTCGCACGGGTTGACGACTAGTTCTAATAAATTTCAAATCATGTGTGTCTCTCCCAAAAGGTGTGTACAGCAAGGATGATTTTGGTAAATAAAAGCCAAAGACTCATATCATACAAGACGCTCCAAGCAAAACACATATCATGTGGCGAATAAAAATATAGCTCCAAGTAAAATTACCGATAGACGAAAACGAAAGACGGGATGCCTTCCGGGGCATCCCCAAGCTTAGGCTTTTGGTTGTCCTTGTATTATGTTGGGATGCCATGGGAATCCCCAAGCTTAGGCTCTTGCCACTCCTTATTCCATATTCCATCGAATCCTTACCCAAAACTTGAAAACTTCGTAACACAAAACTCAACAGGAAATCTCATAAGCTCCGTTAGTGCAACAAAAGAAAAACCACCACATAAGGTACGGTAATGAACTAATTATTTATTTATATTGGTGTTAAACCTACTGTATTCCAACTTCTCTATGGTTCATACCCCCCGATACTAGCCATAGATGCATCAAAATAAGCAAACAACACACGAAAAACAGAATCTGTCAAAAACAGAACAGTCTGTAGAAATCTGTAACTTTCGAATACTTCTGGAACTCTAAAAATCCTACCAAAATAGGAATTGCTGGGAAATTAGTCTATTGATCTACTGCAAAAAGAATCAACGCAAAAGCACTTTTCTGTGATTTCTTAAAATTCTTCTCGTGCATGCAAAAGTTTCCATTTTTCAGCAGAATCAAATTAACTATCACCGTAGGTTGTCCTATAGGTTCTACTTGGCACAAACACTAATTAAAACATAAAAACACATCTAAACAGAAGCTAGATGAATTATTTATTACTAAATAGAATCAAGAAGCAAGGAACGAAAATAAAATTGGGTTGCCTCCCAACAAGTGCCATCGTTTAAAGCCCCTAGCTAGGCATAAAAGCGAGAATAGATCTAAGTATTGCCATCTTTGACATTCAATTCATAAGTAGCTCGCATAATAGATTCATAGGGTAATTTGACTTTCTTTCTAGGGAAGTGTTCCATGTCTTTCTTTAATGGAAATTGGAATCTAATATTCCCTTCCTTCATATCAATAATTGCACCAATCGTTCTAAGGAAAGGTATACCAGGAATAATAGGATATAAAAGATTGCAATCTATATCAAGAACGATAAAATCTACGGGCACATAATTTCTATTTGCAACAATAAGAACATCATTAATCCTTCCCATAGGTTTCTTAATAGTGGAATCCGCAAGGTGCAAGTTTAAAGAGCAATCATCAAATTCATGGAAACCTAGCACATCACATAAAGTTTTCGGAATCGTGGAAACACTAGCAGCCAAATCACATAAATCATAGCACTCATGATATTTAATTTTAATTTTTATAGTAGGTTCCCACTCATCATAAAGTTTTCTAGGAATAGAAACTTTCAATTCAAGTTTTTCCTCATAAGATTGCATCAGAGCATCAACAATATGTTTGGTAAAAGCTTTATTTTGACTATAAGCATGCGGAGAATTTAACACGGATTGCAACAAGGAAATACAATCTACTAAAGAACAATTATCATAATTAAATTCCTTGTAATCCAAAATAGTGGGTTCATTGCTAAGTAAAGTTTTGACCTCTCCAATCCCACTTTTACCATATTTAGCATCAAGATCTAAAAACTCCGAATCATTGGGATGCCTTTTATCTAAAGTTGACTCATCTCCAGTCCCATCATTATCAAGATTCATGTTGCGAAACAAAGATTTAATAGGGGACACATCAATAACTTTTATATCTTCATCATTATTTTCATGGAAACTACAAGAACACGCTTTTACAAAGCAATCTTTCTTAGCACGCATCCTAGCGGTTCTTTCTTTGAACTCATCAATGGAAATTCTCATGGCTTTGAGAGACTCATTGATATCATGCTTAGGTGGAATAGATCTAAGTTTCAAAGAATCAACATCAAGAGAAAGTCTATCAACATTTCTAGCCAATTCATCAACTTTAAGCAATTTTTCTTCAAGCAAAGCATTGAAATTCTTTTGAGAGATCATAAATTCTTTAACACTATTCTCAAAATCAGAGGGCATCTATTAAAATTTCCGTAAGAGTTGTTGTAGGAATTACCATAATTATTAGAGGAATTACTAGGAAACGGCCTAGGATTAAAGTTTCCTCTATACGCGTTGTTACCAAAATTATTCCTACCAACAAAATTCACATCCATAGATTCATTATTATTCTTAATCAAAGTAGACAAAGGCATATCATTGGGATCAATAGGAGCACTCTTATTAGCAAACAATTTCATAAGTTCATCCATCTTTCCACTCAAAACATTAATTTCTTCTATCGCATGCAGTTTTTTACTAGTAGATCTTTCGGTGTGCCATTGAGAATAATTAACCATAATATTATCTAGAAGTTTAGAAGCTTCTCCTAAAGTGATTTCCATAAAAGTGCCTCCCGCGGCCGAATCTAAAAGATTTCTAGAAGCAAAATTCAATCCGGCATAAAAATTTTGTATGATCATCCATAAATTCAAACCGTGTGTAGGGCAATTGCGAATCATTAATTTCATTCTTTCCCAAGATTGGGCAACATGCTCAGGATCAAGTTGTTTAAAATTCATAATGTCATTTCTAAGAGAGATGATCTTAGCGGGAGGAAAATATTTAGAGATAAAAGCATCTTGCACTTATTCCATGAATCAATACTATTTTTAGGCAAAGAAGAAAACCAAGTTTTAGCACGATCTCTAAGTGAAAACAAAAATAACTTCGATTTAACAATATCATTATCCGTATCTTTCTTATTTTTCATATCACACAAATCAACAAAGTTGTTTAAATGAGTAGCGACATCTTCACTAGGAAGGCCGGAGAATTGGTCTTTCATAACAAGATTCAACAAAGCAGCAATGATTTCACAAGATTCAACATCATTAAGAGGAGCAATTGGACTGCTAAGGAAATCTTTATTGTTGGTATTGGAAAAGTCACACAATTTTGTATTATCTTGCGCCATCGTGACAAGCAATCCAACACACAAGCACACAAGAGGCAAGCGAAAGAGAGAGGCGAACGGAAGAGAGTGGGCAAATAAAATGGCAAGGGTGAAGTGGGGGAGAGGAAAACGAGAGGCAAATGACAAATAATGTAATGCGAGGGAGATGAGTTTGTGATGGGTACTTGGTATGTCTTGACTTGAGCGAAGACCTCCCCGGCAACGGCGCCAGAAATCCTTCTTGCTACCTCTTGAGAACTGCGTTGGTTTTCCCTTGAAGAGGAAAGAGTGATGCAGCAAAGTAGCATAAGTATTTCCCTCAGTTTTTGAGAACCAAGGTATCAATCCAGTAGGAGGATCCTCAAAAGTCCCTCGTACCTACACAAACAAACAAGAACCTCGCAACTAACGCGATAAAGGGGTTGTCAATCCCTTCACGGTAACTTGCGAAAGTGAGATCTGATAGAGATAATATGATAAGATAAATATTTTTGGTATTTTTATGATATAGATTGGAAAGTAAATATTGAAAATAAAAGATAGACGGGAAACTTATATGATAAAAGATAGACCCAGGGGCCATAGGTTTCACTAGTGGCTTCTCTCAAGATAGCATAAGTATTACGGTGGGTGAACAAATTACTGTCGAGCAATTGATAGAAAAGTGCATAGTTATGAGAATATCTAGGCATGATCATGCATATAGGCATCATGTTTGTAACAAGTAGATCAAAATGATTCTGCATCTACTACTATTACTCCACACATCCACCGACTCCTGCCTGCATCTAGAGTATTAAGTTCATAAGAACAGAGTAACGCATTAAGAAAGATGACATGATGTAGAGGGATAAACTCAAGCAATATGATATAAACCCCATATTTTTATCCTCGATCGCAACAATACAATACATGCCTTGCCGCCCCTCTGTCACTGGGAAAGGACACAACAAGATTGAACCCAAAGCTAAGCACTTCTCCCACTGCAAGAAAGATCAATCTAGTAGGCCAAACCAAACTGATAATTCGAAGAGACTTGCAAAGATAACCAATCATACATAAAAGAATTCAGAGGAGATTCAAATATTTCTCATAGATAAACTTGATCATAAACCAACAATTCATCGGATCTCGCAAACACACCACAAAAAGAGTTACGTAGAATAGATCTCCAAGAAGATCGAGGAGAACTTTGTATTGAGATTCAAAGAGAGAGAAGAATCCATCTAGCTAATAACTATGGACCCGAAGGTCTGTGGTAAACTACTCACAACTCATCGGAGAGGCCTTGGAGATGATGTAGAGGCGCTCCATGGTCGATTCCCCCTCCGGCGGAGCGCCGACGAAGGCTCCAAGATGGGATCTCGCGGATACAGAAGGTTGCGGCGGTGGAAATAGTTTTTCGTGGTGCTCCTGGATGTTCTCGGGGTACGTGGATATATATAGGAGGAAGAAGTAGGTCGGTGGAGCCACGAGGGGCCCACGAGGGTGGGGGCGTGCCAACCCCCCCTAGGGTGTGCCGGGCACCCTCGTGGCCGCCTTGTTTTGATGTCCACTCCAAGTTTCCTAGAATGTGTTTGTTCCAAAAAGATCGCTCCCAAAGGTTTCATTCCGTTTATACTCCGTTTGATATTCCTTTTCTTTGAAACACTAAAATAGGCAAAAAAAACAGCAATTCGGGCTGGGCCTCCGGTTAGTAGGTTAGTCCCAAAAATGATATAAAAGTGTAAAGTAAAGCCCATAAATATCCAAAACGGATAATATAATAGCATGGAGCTATCAAAAATTATAGATACGTTGGAGACATATCACCCTAGCAGGCTTCCTCTCAGGTTGCAGCTCCGTTAGCCCTGCCGTGTCCTGCTGGCCTTGGTGGTGGCACTTGACGGGTCGCCTACCCCATGCTCTCCATCGATGCGTTCGCCGGCGTCTTGCTGTCGTTGTCGGGCTACCTCTCCTAGAGCCCAACAGGATCAGGTTGGGCTTCTGTGCAGGCGCTCCTTTTGCCCCTTTCTCCTTCTACCGCCATGCCTAGGAGGAGAGGGACAAGAAAGGGCATTACGGGGCACTTATCTTGTTTCGATCTTAAACCTGCCGGCGCTTGCCAAATTTTAGTTCAAATAATGTAACCTCTCGAGTCCATATCTGTGTTCTGTAAGATTTGTACTTGTATGACCAGCATATATTAATGAAAAAGATGAACCTTGCCGGGAACTTGTGCATGTATATGTCCATGCAGAAATGGGATACCTATTTACTTTAAATAAACGAATTTTCCCTGGCAGGCTATCCTGCCGGTACCCTTTTCTTTGGGGCGGAGAACCGAGCCTACTAGGCAAAAGATAAAGGGACCAGCCCTTGTCAATCTCTTTTCACCAAAGGCCACTACGACCATCCTGGCTGAAGCAATGTTCGAGACCAGGGATGGGAGCACCTAAGTTTCAAAGAGCGGCAAGGTTTTCTAATGCACAAGCTTTATCTTACAGAACACTTATGGACAAGAGGAAGAACTTATCAGTTGGACTCGCCAAAGATCACAGTGCTTGATTCGTCTTCCCTGTGGAGCCAAGCTCACGGCAGAAACCTGCAGCCTAATGCAGATGAAGACGATGCAATATTGTAGGATCGAAAGTATGTCTAGAGGGGGGGTGATTAGACTACTTGACCAAATAAAAATCTAGCCTTTTCCCAGTTTTAGTTCTTGGCAGATGTCGGTGTGAAATCCGGCATATCTTGTAGTAGGGGTCCTAAGCTAGGCGTCTTGGAGCGATGGTAACATGGACGCGGGGTTTTACCCAGCTTCGGGATCTCTTGAAGAGATAATACCCTACGTGCTGCTTGTGATTGTATTCATATGGGTGTAGTACAGAGTACATGAATCTACCACAAGATTGTGGTAATGAATATGAGATTGTCCATTGACTAGTCTGGCCTCGGTTTATATAACACACCGGAGGCCTAGGGTTTAGGAGAGTCCTCGCCTTGGGCGCCAAGTCTTGTGGAGTCTTCCTTGTATCCGGCAGGGGCTATCCGAACTAGCCCATGAGTATATGGCCATGGCGGTCCTCGGCCCAACCCAACTGATCGGGAGACGACGTGGTGAGTACCATCTAGTCCAAGACACCGTCAGTAGTCCCCTAAACCGGTCTTCAAGTTGGGGACGCTCCTCGATTCTTCCGAACTCTTCTTAATCTTCGATCGTTGGTGTTGAAAACTGGTTCAACTAATCTTCCCATCTTCGATCTTGAGGATCGCCGGAGTGAATCTGAAGAGTTTACACATCGGGTATCCGAGGAGCCCTTGAAGTCTTCGGCCTTTATCAATGCCTTGTTATTTTTATGCCACACCTCGGGTTTGAAGTTGTTCCCGGGAGGCAGTGTCCTCTTGCGTCCGAGCTCCAACGCCGGACTGCATTCGAGGTATCTTTTGCAGCCGAGCACCAACGCCGGACTGTATCCGAGCTCCAACGCCAGACTATATCCAAACTCCAACGCCGGAGAGTATCTGAGCCCCAACGTCGGACTATATCCGAGGTGTCATAGATCACCTTGGCTCAAAAAAGTCGAAGGAGTTTAGCCCAGCTTAATGCTAGAAATGCCCTCTACGGAGCCAGCCACTAGCGTCCGAGCTTTATGCCGGACTGCTTTCGGGGTGTCTATTGTAGTCGAGCACCAACGCCGGACCCGAGGTGGTACACCACCTCGGTCATGGGCTGATTTTTATGAATTTAATTCCGAATTGTGCAATGTAATCTCGGCCGAGATGTATAGCCAGTAGCCCTCAAGGTGCGTGTTGGCCTAATATCCAGGATACACCTGAAGGAATAAATCAAACCGCTGACCCTAGTAGCCCTGAGACTCAGGTTGATTCGTAAATTCAGCTTGAGGATCAATTCCTAGCTTGGAAGCATACTTAGGAATAAAAACGCAGTGTGCAAAGTCCTCGAGACTCAGGTTGGGTGCGGCTGACCAACCTGAGGATAATATTCTCCTCGAAAACTATATTGCACTTTAAATTTCTGCATTGGATTGTCAATGCAGTAGCCCCCAAGCGACTGGTCGGGTGGCAACACCAGATCAGGGGATCGATGTACCCCTTTAATATTTGTAAATGATAAGCACGAAGCCCAGTAGCCCCCGAGCCTTAATGTGGGTACGGGTGGCCGAATTAAGGATCGATATCCGTAGTAAAATCACAAATTATGTGTAATGATTCTATGTATCCAAGTACTTTACATCATTAATGCTCGGATCCGCTTTGTAAAAAACTTTGTTGACCGACCATCGGCTTCAACCTCCTCGGCCAGCAGTCGAGTAGTGTTTGCCTACTTTATAAAGCCTTTATGAGGGCAAAGATTTACGGCAAACAAGGCAATCTGGCCATACGGTTTTATAAACAAAGGTACGTAGAGAGACATGTTATATTATTGTTTAACATAAGAAACATCGTCCAAAGAAAATAGTCCCGCTATCGGTTCCTTTCTTTGGGCTGTCATGCTAAGCATGATCGTGAAACCTCAGCTCTGATCAATGTGGGAGGAAAATACTGAGGATTTAGTTCGGGGAAATCTTCCAAACTCCATGGTCTAAATGAACCCAAATTTTCACTTCCGTTGCGACCGTTTATAATCTGGAAGTGGCCCATCATCGGCTTCTACCCCCTTGTAGATGCTACGTAGGGCGTTTCCGCAATAACAAAACAACCCTTAGCCGACGTCTTGGTGCCCGAAGGCGGTTGTGTTAGCAGAAACGAGGCAATCAGATATGCGGGCTTTATAAATTTCACTTAGTCATAGGAGCTTAAAGTTGGGAGGCCAGCAAGTAGCCCCCCGGTCAGTGCTTGGCGACAGCCGAGGTCAAGCCGTAAACACTTTGGCCAATGTTATGAACGGCCCATCATTTAATACAGTCATCGGACTGCTGACCAGTTTACGCTTATTGTGACAGTCAGTTTTCGGCTTTCTCCACTGAGGTGCTTAACCATGCGAGCTGGAAGCACAATCGCAGTGGTTCTCCCTTTGCACACCTAGCCGAACAAAGAGGAATGCAGGAGGCAAGCACAGGAGCCGGGCAACCCAACTATTGACCGAAGACACAATTCGAATCTGATGCATATATAGCAATATCCGAGAATTTTTGCCGAATCTCTAAAGGTGTCCGGTGCTGCACTGCGAGACTTATGCGAAAAACACACAAATGGTTGAAAAGTGCCATAGGATTGGAAAACCAAAAACGTCAGTAAAAACTCGACGTCCAAACTAGATCAATTGTTCGGTGCCAATCAGAAAATTGGTCTTAGAAAAAAAAGAATTGTGCTTCTGTCGTGCATGACACATCCTATCTCAAGACTTCAAGCGGGTCAGCCTACGGCTTCAATCTCCTATCCCAAAGGTGGAGTACTACTCATTAGGCCAGTTTAGCAAACTTTAGCAGCTTTGAGAGAGAAATTAGGCTCCCCGACTATTGACCAGACACTCGCGTCAAAAAAAGGAGTGATAGAAAAAAAGACTTTGCAACGACTAAGAAGAAGAACACCTACTATAAAACAGCTCACATAAATTTAAAAGCCATCGAGTGACTTGGTAAAAGAATTTTATGTATAATGATTGTATGTACCGAAGCACTTATATCATATCTGTGTTCACCCGAACTTTAAACGCGTCTTAACCAACCGTCGGCTTCTCCCTCTTCGGCCAAGGGCCGAAAAGTGTTATGTACTCCCCCTGTCGAGAATATCTACGGTGTTTCCGATAACCAGGAAATCAGGACATAAGGCTGTAACAGACAAAGCGCGCTCAAGTAACTTATGCTATATTACCGACGAAGTGTAAGAAGCATCTTCGAAGAAAATAGTACCCCCACCGATACCTTTCTTCGGTTGCTCATTATTACTATGAGACTTGTGCAATAGATTTTTTGTACTCATGAGTTCTGTTGTGTGCCGACCATCATTGAAAACAGTAAGAGCGCTAGCTTTGGCTTCACCCAGTCTGAGGTCCGGCTCAGATAACCCGATCGTGACAATCGCAGAGGTGCTCCCTTTACTCCCTAGCCGAACAATCGGGAACGTAGGGGTAAACACAGGAGCAAGGCAACCCAGCTTGTAAATCGCTTAAGTCAACATGGTGCATATTGTGGTGTAATACACGAACAAGGAACGAAGCCGTACAAGTATAATCATTTGCAAGAGGAAAGGCTTCATAAAGGAAGCCCCCAAGTAAATGGGGTATTTGAATTTGTGTGTCACAAACAAAGTTGGGACAAGGAAGTTTTTCACAAACAACTTTTTGCTAAAAAAGTATAATGCTTGGTTGGACCGAACAAAATTTAAAATTTTAAAACTTTGAGCATGAAAGCGACTTAGCTGGTTAATGTGTTCGGCATTGGTGACGAGGTCCGGACTTATTGTGGGACGAAGACATAGTCCCCGGCCTGGCCGAGGTCCCAGCCCCCAGGCCGGTCTGAAGTGTCCGAAAAAAGAGATCGACTTGATGAAGTGGTGAAGCGGGCAACACGCCAAGGCGACGACAAAATTATGTCAATGGATGTGGCGACGACGTCGACACTCCAAGGTGACAGCGCGACCCAGTCTAAACCAATCGCCTGCACACATAAAATAGTGCAGACCAAAAAAAATAATAATAATAAATTGCATAACTAATTTATGCGAAGTGAATAATCTGGTAAATATGGCCAGAGCGCCGAGGCCGTGGCGGAGCAGAGATGTGGATGCATGTCGGAATTCACGGAATGACAATGTCGTCTGCTTGACGCGATGATGGCGCGATCTGTAGCATGGGCACATGATGTCGCTAGCCAATCTGGAAATTTGTTCAGCGGCATAAAAATCCAAAGCAAAACCATCTGGGCGTCCACGGATTTGAGTCTACTAAGTGGACACCAGCCGAACTAGTAATAGTGCATGCACATGCACGTATTTGATCTTTGAAGAGTCAACCAATATATGAGGTTGTAGTAGTCCTTGAGCCCTTGTTTGCTTGGTTCTTATGCATAGGCAAGTAGGACAGCACTTCCATTAATAGAAAATCAATTAGTAATAGCTTTATCAAATTAGATCGTAAAAAAATAAGAAGGAATAAGACATGTACTACTAGTACTTGACTTCCCTTTTCTTTGATGAGTGCGGTGTCTTGTGCACTCCGCGCACATTGTCCACGTGTGTCCTTGGCTGGGACGCTGCCATTCGGACTGCATTTTTTCTGCCACCGATCTAGAAGCTCATCAGCCGCCGCACAGAAAATTTCCCGAGCTTGAGTTCTGCAAAACAAAAAAATTGCACGAGCCCGTAGCAACGATTCTAAAAGAAAATCGTCTCATGCTAGATGATTATAATAGAAAATATGACACCTGATTTAGAGTCGGTTGAAGATTCCATCGCATCACAGCAATACCCAGCATGAAAGCACCAGTATTGTGGATGCAGTGTTCATTGAACTTCGGATGAAACAGGGCAAAAGTTGTCGGACTGAAACCGACTGGACCGTCGCATCAATCCGGCGACAGCAGACCGGATCATAACCGGCGGTAAAAATTCTAATGTCCTCCGAACCCCTCATGGCTACCTTAATTAACCAAGTAGGAAGTGCACCCGCAAGATACATAGGCTACCTTAGGAAAAGCCGACACTGGTATACGTGGAAAGTGCAGAGACAACTAGCAAAAAGGTAGCCTTCCTCCACGCTTACAACCGAATAGTACTAATAATAAAGAAAAAAGGAGGATGGATGGAATCTTTCCTGTATGGTGCCGCCGATCAGATCCTTGTGTCCGGCCCACCCGCCGTGCTCATCGCGGGCATTATAGTCCGGGCAGTCTCCTTGGCTGAACCGCCGCCGCTCAGGCTATGTTTTGCCTGGTAGCTCGGATCCGTTGTACTATCGAGCGCCAGGCACGATGGTCTTTGATTTTGATCTAGCACTATAAACAAATAGTACAAGGCGACAGTAATAGTTTGCAAGAAAGATAATTTACGGGAACAGATCTAACTGAAAAAATATCACCTGATGGCCACATCGATCCGTGACGATCACCTAGCAGGATCTCAATGAAAGCACCAATGTCAGTGTGAAATCCAGCATATCTCATAGTAGGGGTCCTAAGCTAGGCGTCTTGGAGCGATGGTAACATGGACACGGGGTTTTACCCAGCTTCGGGCTCTCTTGAAGAGATAATACCCTACGTGCTGCTTTTGATTGTATTCATATGGGTGTAGTACAGAGTAGATGTATCTACCACGAGATTGTAGTAATGAATATGAGATTGTCCATTGACTAGCCTGGCCTCGGTTTATATAACACATCGGAGGCCTAGGGTTTAGGAGAGTCCTCGCCTTGGGCGCCAAGTCTTGTGGAGTCTTCATTGTATGCGACAGGGGTTGTCCGAACTGGCCCATGAGTATACGGCGATGGGGGTCCTCGGCCCAATCCAAGTGATCGGGAGACGACGTGGTGAGTACCCCCTAGTCCAGGACACCGTCAGCAGATTTTAGCAACTTAGCACAAGTCAAGCAATCAACCTGCACATGCAATTCTAAGAGTATAGCAGCGGAATGTAAAACAATTGCATATGAAGGTAAAGGTAGGAGTTTGAGGAAGCAAACACAATGTTGACACAGAGATTTTTTATCCGTGGTTCCGATAGGTTGTGCTATCGTACATCCACGTTGATGGAGACTTCAACCCACGAAGGGTAACGGTTGCGCGACTCACTAATAGGGAAAACCCTAGTAGTAGCGCGGGTTTAATGCCCACTAGTAGCGCGGGCAGCCGCGGTACTAATATGGCGCTACATCTATTACTTAGCAGTAGCGCTCGCGACACGTGCTACTGCTAAGACACATAGCGGCAGCGCTTGTTATCTACCGCGCTGCTGCTAACCTAGCTAGTAGCAGCGTGTTTATTATCCATCGCTACTAGTATTTTTTTATTTTTAGTGTATTTATACGCCGTTATACAAATTTTGGTACAATACCAATTATGAGGTTTATATCATTATGTCCATAACAGTGTGTCAAATGAAGGTGGATTAGGTTCAAGTGGAGGCAATATGTGGTGCATGTCAGAAGTATACTACTAATCCAAACTTGATCTAGTTTGGACTAATAAGACTTTCGATGTGCACCACATGTTGCCTCCACCTGAATCTAATCCGCCAGCACAAGCTATTTAATCATCATCATAGTCATTAGCACCAACAGTATATTTTTAATCACCACTAACACTAGCTCATAATAATCATCATAGTCATTACCACCAACACTAGCTATTTAATCATCATAGTCATAGTGTAGCACATCATCATCTTTAAACTCATTTCTAGCTAGCTAATCACTCCTGCTGCTCTCTCTCAGGTAAAATAACATAAAACATGTGTAGCTCTCCTTCTTCATCAAGTTGGAGCATGCAGATGAACCTGTCTCTTAATCATGGGCTGCACTTCTGCTTGCTGCCCCCTAGTACTTGTCTACGCTCGTCCATCACAGATTTGGTCCAGTCTTTCACTATTAAGAATTCGTCGCTAATCCTGAATGCACTATAGTGATTTGTAGGATATCTTGGCCGTAAGCTAACAATACTCATGGTACCTTTAGTCTCGATCCCATAAGGCACAACATTCATCGGGAGTCCCTGTTGAAGAACATCGTATGGTAACATACTTAGCAATGAAGTTTAGCTTAAAAAATAATGTATGGAAAAGATGCACTGAGGACAAATAGTAAAAATCTTACCATCTTTCCTAAATAGATGTGACCGTAGTTCATTACGAACACTATTGGTCGCATGTTTTCAGTACTAACATTTCTAAATCCAGGAAGAAAATTTGTCTTGACAGTATCAAGATCCGCAAGCCATGAAACATAATGACTTAGCTCCTCGCAGTTTAGTTCAGCCCCGGGACAGTAGTAGGTCCTGTCTACCAAGCGCTGGACATGTTTGCTTGAACGGAAATAAGCTGACAATAGAAATTAGTTGTCAACTATTTTTGAATAAACAATATCAAAGACATAAATATGGTTGAGAAACTCACATAATGGTATAACTGGAGGCGTCTGCACATCGATCCAGATGTCGGTATTACCTTCAATATCATCTTTCGGACGAATATCAAAGGTGATAACCATATCAAGCGCAAATGCATAAGTCTTGCATAGTGCTTGACATGTTTTGCATCCAAAATAGGAGTAGTCGTCTGAATTGTATAATTTTGCGTGGAAAATATAACCATGCTCGGTCTTCAAGTAAACTTTCTTTACCTCCATAGTACGACTGAAACCTATCTTATCCAATACAAAAACTCTTGCATGGCAGGGGATACGCTAGTAGAATAGTTAAAAAAATTACAAGTTGAAGCAAATGAAGCAGATGTCATGCTTAATTACAAAAAAAGACTTGTCATTGTGACTTACTGTATCCACTTAGAAGTTCTCATCCAGCTTGATGTTGAAGCGCCTATCATCATCTAGGAAGATTCAGTCACACAGGCCGCGCTCGTCTTCGCAGTATTTGCAAATACCGAAATCCTTTTCGTCGTCAGACATTTCCTATGTTCATAGTTAAAACATTAATTGAAAATCGATCGAAGACAACTACCAGGATACTCAACACACAAATCCGGGGCACTCGATATTTCCTACATATTCTGGCACAAGTCATGCCAAAATTCACGGAAAAATCCGGCATGACCTTTGCTAAAATAGGACATATCGAGCGCCTGAAATTTGCCGGAACGGAAATGAATGAACACTCCGGCAAAACATAGGCCACTCGGAGGTGTAACCTGCAAACATGACCGGCCACTTGGGCAAGCACATATCCTATTTGAGCAACACAAAATATACATTTCAAAATATCTTATAGGACTCAAATTAGCATGCATTCAATAAGCAAAAGTAAATCATCTCATGCGTCCGTACATCGTCGAATATTATCACTAATACATCCCGAATAGTATCATACATATAACATCACTAATACAACTAAAACCCTAGCACACGACGGGTATCAGCGCGGGTGGTGGACACCCACAGAGAAGGAACCATCATGGGATCATAGCTCCAGTGAGATCCCTGGAGAACCTGCCAGGTATTGGAGAACCTGTGCTCCAACGCAAACAAGTAGCGACGGACGTGCGTGTCCTCCTCACTCACACGGTGACGCACCACCTCCGCGGGGTCCTCGAGCCTCTGGACCGTCACTGGCCCATGCGACCGCCACCAAAGAAGGTTTGGGTCAATGATAGGCTGGCTCCTCACCAACCTAAGCCCCACGGTAGGTAGCGCCTCCCAGTACCACCACGGCGGAGCCCAGTCCCAGACATGGCCCATCTGGTCAAGCAGGTGTCGTCCTCCGCCGACTCGAGGACGAGGATGCGGGATAGGCATCATCCACGTCGATGCGGGAAAAATTGCTTTAACTAAAAAAATTGCAACAAGTTCTTACTAACTAGTTCTATTAATTCAACTAGTTCTTACTAAAAATAAACTTACTCTAAATAAAAATAAACTACTTCCTCCGTTCCTAAATGTAAGTCTTTTTAGAGATTCCAATAAGAAACTACATACGAATGTATATAGACATATTTTAGAGTGTAGATTCACTCGTTTTGCTCCGTATGTAGTCTCTTATTAGAATCATTAAAAAGACTTATATTTAGGAACGGAGGGAGTAGTACCTAATTAGTACCTAGTTCTTACTAACTAATTAGTACCTAGGAACTATTGCCCTAATTACCATATAATTATCCATTTTTTAACTAGGGTTCATACTACCTAATTAAATAGGTTTAATACTAATTTTAATTAATTAACTAGCACTAAAAATAGCCTAGGGTTCATACTAACTGGCACTAAAAAGCTAGGGTTCATACTAACAGAGAGCAGAGAAGAGGGAAGGGGAGAGTGCTTACAGTTGGCGGGGAGAGAGATGGGGTCGGGGGAGACGAAGACACCGAGGCGCAGCGAGGCGGGGTCGGGGGAGACGACGGTGAGGCGGGTCGAGGGAGACGGTGGCGGAGAGCGAGGGTAGGGGCTCCGGCAAGGTCGAGGTCGAGGAGGAGGAGGCACAGGTGCGCGACGACATCGAGGGGCAGACTCTGGCGGAGAGCGAGGGCACGGGCTTCGGCGAGGGCGAGGGCAGGGGCTCCGGCGGAGGCGACAAGGGGGAGAAGAGAGAGTGGGGAATTGGGGGAGGAAGCAGAGGAGAGGGAAGCCCGCGCGGGGGGTTAGGTGAAAATATCCTTAACAGTAGCGTGGGGAGCAAAAACGTGTTGCTGCTAAAATTCGTAGTAGTAGCGTGGTTTCTAGAAGGGCGCCACTACTATACCTAGCACGTCGGGAATGGTGTGCCAATTATAGTAGTAGCGCGTTTTGTTCATGCTGTACTACTTCTATGTGGTTAACAGTAGCACCCTTTAAGCCAATGCGCTACTGCTAAGTAGCAGTAGCGCCTCATTTTAACACGTGCTACTGGTAAGATTCTGTGTATAAGGTTTTCCCTAGCAGTGAGTCCACGGAGGGGTCCACCCACGAAGGGTCCACGAAGAAGAAACCTTGTCTATCCCACCATGGTCGTCGCCCCATGAAGGACTTGCCTCACTCGGGTAGATCTTCACGAAGTAGGCGATCTCCTTGCCCTTACAAACTCCTTGGTTCAACTCCACAATCTTGACGTAGGCTCCCAAGTGACACCTAACCAATCTAGGAGACACCACTCTCCAAAACGTAATAGATGGTGTGTTGATGATGAACTCCTTGATCTTGTGCTACAAATGATAGTCTCTCCAACACTCAACTCTCTCTCATAGGATTGGATTTGGTGGAAAGATGATTTGAGTGGAAAACAACTTGCGGAAGGCTAGAGATCAAGATTTATGTGGTTGGAATGGAATATCTTGACCTCAACACAAGTGTAGGTGGTTCTCTCTCAGAAAATGTATGTTGGAAGTGTAGGCATCTTCTGATGGCTCTCTCCATGAATGAAGAGTGGGTGGAGGGGTATATATAGCATCCACACAAAATCTAACCGTACACACAATTGACCAAACTTGGTGGGACCGAATCGTGAAACTCGGTCAGACCGATTTAGTTCATAATGTGACTGTTAGGCATTTCGATGGGACCGACATGTAAACTCAGTGGGACCGATATCGTTAGGGTTAGGTCATAACGTAATCTTGGTGAGACCGATTACACAAACTCGGTGACACCGATTTTGGTAATAGACAAACAGAGAGTTCGTAAAGCAAGCTCGGTGGGACCGATTCGCTCATCTTGGTTGGACTAAAACATTACGAAATGGAAACAGAGAGTCTGCATTGCAATCTCGGTGGGACCGATCGCTCATCTCGGTTTGACCGAAACGTTACGAAGGGAAACAGAGAGATTACAATCCCATCTCGGTGAGACCGAGATCCCTATCGGTGAGACCGAAAAGACTAGGGTTTCTGGCAGTCGCTATGTCAACTGGACTCGGTGGCGCCGAATAGAAAGTTTCGATGGGGCCGAGTTTGAATTTTGGTTTGGGACATATGTGGATGTGAGAAAGTAGTTGATGGTTTTTGGATCATATCACTAAGCACTTTGAGCAAGAAACTCATTAAGCAACACCTCACCCCCTCTTGATAGTATTGGCTTTTCCTATGGACTCAATGTGATCTTGGGTCACTAAAATCAAAAATATAGAGTTTTGTGCTTTGAGCTTGAGCCAATCCTTTTGTCCTTAGCATTTTGAGGGGTCCACGTTTCTCACCCATGCCATGCGAAACATTGAGCTTTCCTGAAATATTTATCTTGAAATAGCATTAGCTCAATGAGATATATGTTGTTAGGAATTACCAAAATCACCTAGGGATAGTTTCACTTTCAATCTCTCCCTTTTTGGTAATTGATGACAACATATAGACCAAAGCTTCGACAAATGATAATAAGATTGAAAAACGTCGTCGCTTTGAGAAGTATGTGATAACCAAGAGATCCCCCTAAATTTGTGCATTATTTAAGATTTGCTTTTGAATGCAAATGCACAATCGATTAGGATCATGGGTTACTCTTTCATGTCACATACATCTTGGTGAAGCGCTCAAAATGATAGAAGTTAAAAGCATGCACTCATCACCAAGCAAGTGAATGATCATATAAGGATATAAGAGATAATATCATTCAAGCACACATTAAAGTAGCATATGATCAAACACATGATCAAACAAGTAAAAAGGTAGCTCACAAGCACACAATCAAGAAGTTCAACCAAAAACAAGAGAGATAAAAAGCAACACTCTCTCTCGAAGCCTATGATCTATACATTTTCTCCCCCTTTGGCAACAAGTTACCAAAAAGTTCAAAAAATGCATAGTGCTAAATGACTCTCAGGCTTGGTCTTCGTGAGGTGGCGTAGAGATGACTCCAAGGACGAAAGCGTTTGTAGATGTGGTTGGAGCTGGTGGAGTGGTTGCTGGAGCTGGTGGTACTGAAGCTGTGGCTGCTGGTGCAGGTGTAGTAGCTCTTGTGTCTGGAACAGGCACTGCAGCAGATCTCTGACTCTTGGGCACTCTAGTGAAAGCATCTGTAGTAGACTTGCCCTTCTTCTCCTCCACTTCCTCCTGAAGTTGCTCAACTACCGACTGGATCTCAGTTACCTTGACATCAACATCATAGAATTTCTGATCAATGATCCTCTCCAAGCTCTCATAGTTTTGAGTTAGGGTGGCCAAGCCCTTCTCAATCCTCAAGGTGGAGGCAATCAGATATCCAAGCTGATCTTGCTTGCTCTTCAAGAATATCTAAGATGCTTCTTCAGCTGTTGGCATCTTTGCAGCTTTCTCTGCCCTTGCCTTCTCTCTCTTCTCATGTGCTTGCACAGATGATGGATATTCTTCATTCATGACAACAATGTTGTCCTCAAAGTCTGGCTTGAGGGGTAGATGCTCCTTGTCCAACAAATATGTTCCTGTGCCCATCTTGGAGTTGATGAGCACCTGAATCTGTGGAGCATACCCACAAGATCTCTTCTGATCTGTAGCAGTCCTCTTGATTGTTTCCACAATCAGACTCATCACCTTGAACTTTTGAGGAACATCAAATATATGCAGCAAGTTGATGGAGTGTCCTTTGATCATCCTGTGATCTCCTGACTTTGGCAACAAAGTGTTCCTCAGAATGGTGTTGATTGTTGGCAACCCTGACAGCAGGTGCTTCACTGAGCCAAACTTGTGTCTCTAGGTCTGCATTAGGAATCTCCTTGTACATGCTAGCCATTGATTTGTGATCCTTCTTCTTGGCATAGACATCCAAGTCATCTTCATGAGCTTCTGGGGCATTGATCAATCTAGCCCGCTCATCAACTGTAGATTGGTACCTTGTACCCTCTAACATCCACACTATTTTTCCATCTGGATAGAAATGAGCAGTTGAATAGAATTGCATGATCAACTCATCATTCCATTTGGTAAGCTTCTGGCCAACAAACTTGTCAACCTCACATGCCTTGAAGCTGTCATATACACCTGGGAATTGCTCTTCATTCTCTCTTATGTAAGTCCAGTCCACCCATCTCATGTCACACACTATGGGCTTCTTGTCAAGAAGGATTGTCTCATAGAAATCATGCTGTTCCTTTGTGTGGAACCTGTAATCCACAGCAGTTCTCCTCCTGACAGCATAGGGGTCAGCCTTTCTCCACTGTCTCTATCCTGCATCCTTCCTGATCCTCATGTCCTCTGCAACAGGATGTGCATCATTATGCTCAGGGATCTTTGGCTTTAGCTTTCTTAGCACTTGGGCTTCAGCTTCCTCTTCTGCAGCTTCAGGCACTGGGCCTTGTTCTTCTCCTCCATAGGTATACTTCTGGTGTTCCTCTTGGGTTTAGGCTTTTGAGCTGGAGCAGCAACCTTGGGAGCAGCTTTGTGCTTAGATGGAGCAGCCCCTGATCTGTCCTCTTCATCATCCGATCTCACCATTGTGGACTTTCCAAGAAATTTGGTTGTAGTTGTTCTTGCCCTCATCTTTTTCTTGTCTTCACCAGCTGCTTCTTCTTCAGATTCAATGGTGAACTTCGTAGTTTCACCTGTGGAAACCTTCCTGGGTTTGGATGTAGGCACTCTCCTGGCAGGTGCCTTCTTGTTCATGCCTGGTTTAGTTGATGCAGCAGTGCCAAGTTCTTTCTTCACAACTTTCCTCTTGGAAATGGCCTCATCATCAGCTGCAATATAATCTTCATCTTGTGAATCAGAAATTTTCTTCTTCCTTGTTCTAGTAGCTGCCTTGGGCAAGTTACTAGCTGTGCCCCTGCTGCCCTCATCATAGCTGCTTGAGGGACCAGTGCCCTCAGTCTCGTCAGACATCTTGCAGCCAACTGTCAGCAGATGTCGGCGTTCTGGGAACGGGGGTCCCCAGAATTGCCTACCTGCAGCGTGGCTCAAGTGGTGGCCCAGTACGGCCCATCTTCGTCAACTTAAGCTCAAGACCCTCGCGAGGGGCCAAGCCTCAGGGGGCGGACGACGCAAGGCTTCCTCAGGAGCGGCCTCACCAGGTAGGCTCGCGAGGAGGCGGAGAGATCAAGGCAAGAGTACCTCGCGAGGTGCCCGTGACGCAGGCCATGACAATCGAGACCAGGCGGGCGCCGACCTGCGCAGTGTCCTTGTTTCCTCTTTGGTGCAAAGGGGGCAAGCACAGGCGTGGAGTACCGAGGCATCAGGCAAAGGTTACCATTTCGGTGCAACGAGACCAAGACCAGCAGAGCGGCAGGATGGAGGTCACTGTGGAGCCCAAGACGGTGTCATCTCCAGTGCCTTTGGCAGCCGAAGACCAACTTTAGTCAGGATAACTTGTACTAGATGTTCCCCTTCAAAATGGCCGTTGTTAGCGCCCTTCCCGCTCAATATTTGGGAAGAGGGACAGGGCCTCTATAAATAGGGATAGCCATCACACTAGAGGGACATCAGATCGAGTTCTCATCAGACCCAGAGGCGATCGAACTCACCCAAGTAGTTCACCGCACCAGCCCAAGAACACCACTCGCGAGGCTATTCTTCCCCTTTGTACTATTTATCATCAGCCCCTGAGGCAATCCACCACACCACACACTGGTGTAGGGTATTTACACCACAACAGTGGCCCGAACCAGTATAAATCTTGCATCCCTTGTGTTGTTCATCGTTTAGCTTAGGTTCTCAGCGAGACGCTCGAACGTGGATCGGTAGGGGAGAGATCTTCGCGTGCACCCCAGAGTTTGAACCTTAAGGGTTTTGCAGGAACCCCACATCCGACATTTGGGGCGCTAGGTAGGCATGCGCTGGAGCTCACCTTTCCGTCGACCCGCTCTTCGCCAAGGCCGCGCTTTGCCCTCATGGCAGACAACGCGCCGCCAGCTCCGGCTACTAACGCCAGCACTGGGGCCAGGGGGCTCCGAGTATTGGCCCCCGCCTTGCGGCAGGTGCAGTGGACGAACAAGTTCAAGCCAGACTTGCCGCCGCGCTACAACGGCATAGCAGATCTGCTAGCTTTCCCGTTGGCGTATGAGGAGGCCGTCCTCAGGGCCGGGGCGACAACAGGGTCATGGCTAACTGGTTGCCCATGGCCCTCACCGGCGTCCTGCGCATGTGGCTGCTCCACCTCCCAGCGGCTTCGGTGGCCTCCTGGGAGGAGCTGCACAGCCTCTTCCTCACCCATTATGCTACGCCGGTGCCCCCGGTTGTTGCAGCTCTCATGGGCGGCTCGCAAGCCCTGCCCTCGAGCCGCCACGTCAAGCTGTTCGTCCGCCAGATCGGCACCGCCTTCAAGCGCCACGAAGCCCCACCTGATACGTCTCCAACGTATCTATAATTTTTGATCGTTCCATGCTATTATATTACCCCTTTTGGATGTTTATGGGCTTTATTTTACACATTTATATCATTTTTGGGACTAACCTACTAACCGGAGGCCCAGCCCATAGTGATGTTATTTTGCCTATTTCAGTATTTCAAACAAAAGGAATATCAAACGGAGTACAAACGGAATGAAACCTTCGGGAGCGTGATTTTTGGAACGAACGTGATCCAGAGAGCTTGGAGTGCAAGTCAAGAAGCTTCCGAGGAAGCCACGAGATAGGAGGCCGCGCCCCCCCCCCTTGTAGGGCGCCCCCCTATCTCGGGGGCCCCTCGGGCGGCCGCCGACGTACTTCTTCCTCCTATATATACCTACGTACCCCGAAAACATCCAGGAGATCCCATCTTGGAGCCTTCGTCGGCACTCTGCCGGAGGGGGAATCGACCATGGAGGGCTTCTACATCAACATCCTTGCCCCTCCGATGAGTTGTGAGTAGTTTACCACAGACCTACAGGTCCATAGTTATTAGCTAGATGGCTTCTTCTCTCTTTTTGGATCTCAATACAATGTTCTCCCCCTCTCTTGTGGAGATCTATTCGATGTAAACTCTTTTTGCACTGTGTTTGTCGAGATCAGATGAATTGTGGGTTTATGATCAAGTTTATCTATGAATAATATTTGAATCTTCTCTGAATTCTTTTATGTATGATTGAGTTATCTTTGCAAGTCTCTTCGAATTGTCAGTTTGGTTTGGCCTACTAGATTGGTCTTTCTTGCCATGGGAGAAGTGCTAAGCTTTGGGTTCAATCTTGCGGTGTCCTTACCCAGTGACAGAAAGGGTTGCAAGGCACGTATTGTATTGTTGCCATCGAGGATAACAAGATGGGGTTTATATCATATTGCATGAGTTTATCCCTCTACATTGTCGGATTTCGGGTTCCGGCAGACCCTTGAGGTTCGAACACCGGGGTGTACGTGGAGATCACACCCCCAGCCTACTCATGTCTCACCGCCTCGTAAGGATCTAAACTCCACGAAGAACAACACAAGGGACACGAGATTTATACTGGTTCAGGCCACCATTGTGGTGTAATACCCTACTCCAGTTTGTGGTGTGGTGGATTGCCACTAGGGCTGATGAGGAACAGTACAATGGGAGAACAGCCTCGCGAGGGTATGTTCTTGGTTGGCGCAATGAACTGCTAGGGGAGTTCAGTCGCCTCTCTCTTTGTTTCTTGGATGCGGATCCGATCAGATCTAGATGCCCTACCCTGTGGGTGGCTAGTCCTATTTATAGGCGAAGGCCCCGGGCCTCTTCCCAAATATTGAGCGGGAAGGGCGCCAACAATTGGCCATTTTGAAGGGGAACATCTAGTACACTTATCCTGACTAAAGTTGGTCCTCGCCTGCCAAAGACCCTGACGATGACGCTGGCTTGGGCTCCACGATGACCTCCGTTCTGCCGTCCTGCTAGTCTTTGTCTTGTTGCACCGAAATGGTTGCCTTTGCTTGATACCCTTGCCTGCGCTTGCCCCCTTTGCACAAAAGGGGAAACAAAGACTCTGCACAGGCCAGCACCCGCCTGGCGCCCTCCTGGCCTTGGTCATCATGGCTTGCGTCACGGGCACCTCGTGAGGTACCCCACCTTGATCTCTCCTCCTCCTCGCGAGCCAGCCTGACGAGGCCGCACCTAAGGAAGCCTCCTGTCGTTCGCCCCGCGAGGCTTGGCCCCTCGCGAGGGTCTTGAGCATGTGTTGATGAAGATGGGCCGTACTGGGCCACTCCTTGAGCCACGCCGCAGGCCGCAGGCAGGCAAGTCTGGGTACCCCCGTTCCGAGAACGCCGACAGTAGCCCCCGGGCCCAAGGCGCGCTCGGACATGGCTTAGCAGAGAAGCGAAGAGGCAAGTGCGAAGCGCCGCGGGCCCCAATATCCTGCGGCCTTAGGCGCCGCGTGGTGGTTGATTGGACGTGGGCGTCCCTGTTCCCCCACGCCTCCTTATTTTGCGCCCCAGCTAGGCGGAGCCGCTGTCGTACACAGTCTCCCCTCTTCTCACCGCTCGCGCGCCTCCTGCTCTTCCTTTTCTCGAGCTCCGGCCTCTGCTTCCAATCCAACCTCGCATCCTCTCCCTTCCTGTCGCCATGGCTCTGACGAAGAAGGGGAAAGGGCCAAAGCATGTGCCCTCGCCCCGCCCGACGCCATCGGTGGCTCCCGCTGTTGACCGATCGATCATACTCAACCGGGAAGGCTCGGACAAGGTCAATTCCGCTATCGCCACCATATTCAACGAGTGCGGGAGGACGACGGTCTGGCCCGCGTCTCACTTATCCATTGACAGAACAGTCACCGAGGTCCGGTACTTCGCCGATGCTCTGTGGGTGGGTCTGGTTCCCCCCTTTTCTAATTTCTTCAACGCTGTGCTTTATCATTACCAGATCCACATGATGCATTTGGGTCCCGAATCCATTACTCTTCTTGCCATTTTCGCTTTTGTTTGCGAGGCGATGATGGGCATTCCTCCTTCAGTTGCCTTGCTGCGCCACTTCTTCTCTCTGCGTCTCAAAGATCCTACCCAATGCTTGGGGTGTGTGAGCTTCCTTGCCGCACCAGAAACAGCGGCTTCGGGAATCGATTTCAGCCTTCCTCCGCCCGCGACCGGGTTCCGTGAGCGGTGGCTGTACGTGGATGCTGGGGTGCCCAGCCCCCTACTTTCGGAGCCAACCGTGCCCGCTATCCCTAATTCGGGCCGGGGCCAGGAGACACTCACGAGCCCCCAGCTCGTCTTCGTTTGGCATCGCTTCACGTACTTGAGGTCGCTCGGTGTGACGGCACCCAAGGTGGTTAAGGAGTTCCTCCTGTGCTGCATTGCCCCCCTCCAGCGTCATTCCCGCCGGATGTGGGCCTTCGAGGGACGCGAAGACCACATGAGGCTCCAAGAGGAAGATCTGATGCCTGAAGTGCTGAGGAAGGTTCTCATGATCCTGACTGGGAACCCTTCCCCTGGCAGCATCCGGCATGGGGGCGCCCTGCTGTACCTTTGATCAAACAGGGGTGATTTCGTGAAGCAGATGCCCAGCTTCGACGAATGGGGACTGCGCCCTGCAGGCCTTAGGGAATCTCGCGAGAACCCAGTTGTGGTGGTTGCCCTTCCGGTTGCCCACGACGGTCCTTCCTTGAGTGGTGGAGCTGGGAGGCAAAGGGCGCCGGGGGCTGAGGGGGCCACCGTCAAGATGATGACGCCAGGCGGTACTCCTGAGGCAGCAGCTCCTGAGACCCGCCCTGCGGCGGCTGAAGGTACCAAGCCACGGCCTGCAGCTCCCATGGCAGAAGCCCCCGAGGCCCCGGCCGCCCTTCTTGGTGCGGTGTCCGGCGGCGTGCCCCTGGGCAAGGCCCCCGACGCCAGTCACCTTGGCGTTTCTTCCTCGTCGCAGGTTGACCCCTGTGCCGAGCTTCTGGGTCGCTTCCGTGTGGACTTCGAGGCTCTCCGAAAGAGAAGGGAGGCCTTGGGTGATGATTACCCTTGCCGCCTATTGAAGCACAGGAAGTACTTTGCCATTGATGAGTAAGCCTTTCCCTTTCTCTGTTCCTTACTCTCCTGCTGCTTCAGCTGATCATTACCCTACAGGGCCCTTCCTGCCGAGTTCACGGAGATGGCTGAGGAGCCATCCCTCCAGGCCTCTCCCTCTCCACCTTCCCCAAGCGTCCCGAGCTCCAGCACTGCCCTTGCGGTGAGGCCAGTTGGAGAGACGGGCCATGCTGTGGTGCGTCTTGGTTCTGCACCCCTCGTGACCATCCTTCGCGAGGCCTCCTGGGGCATAGCCGGCCTGCCCTGGGCTCTTCGACTGGTTGTGGACGGCGACTGGCTGAGGTCGGCCTTGCAATCTTCCTTGGAGGGCGAACTGGCTCAGGCTAGGCTTCTAGCGAGGCGCGTCCAACCATCGCGAGGGCGCCAGCCCCCAGCCCCCTGCCCAGCGGGGGAGTGCTGATCCGTGGCCCTCCTCGCGCGTCCGAGGCGGAAGGTGAGGCGGAAGACGTGCTTGAGCGTGCTCGGGAGCACCGCGCCCTCCGCCAAGGGTTCCTCCAGAGGGCGGCCGACGCGGTGATCCAGCTTGGTGCAGAGCTTGCTGACGAGGACACGTGCCTTGAGGCCGAGACCTGCGCATAGCTGAGGAGAGGCGCAAGCTGAAGGTGGCCGTTGCCCTTGCATGCCACCAACGTGACCTTGACAACGAGAAGGACGAGGCGTCGCTGGCATCTTCTTGGGAGGCCTACTCCGGGCCGTCGAGGAGGCTCAGGAGGCCAACCAGCGGCGCAGGGCCGCAGAAGAGCAGGAGTGGGAGCTCCGGGCCCGGAGTAGCTCCATGGAGCAACAGGTGGAGTTGCATGAGGCGGCCCTTGCATCGATGGAGGGGGGCTCGGTCGATCGGGCAGAGCTTCAGAAACGTGAGGAGGTACTGAGGCTGGAGGCCACCGAGCGCACACTGGAACTCGAACGATTAGAGACGAGGGAGCGCATGGTGGCGCAGGCGGAGGATGATGTCGCCGCGAGGGAAGCACGAGCCTCAGAAGAAGTTGATCGCCGGGTGGCGGCGGCTCGCTCGAACCTCGAGTGCGAGTTCAAGGATAGGCTTGAGCTGATCCAGGTCGAAGCAGAGGGCAGGACCGCCGCCCTGAAGGCCAAGCTGGATGAAGTGATGCGGTGTGCGGACGCTACCGGGGCCGCCCTTGGCGCGGCACAGGCGGAACTAGCTTCCTCCCGCGCCGCGGTGCTTCTTCTCCACCAAAGGGTGGACGCGGCCGAGGCCGTTGCGCGGCAGAACGAGGACGAGGTACGCCAGCGGCAGACCTTGGAGCACGTGCACAGCCCCATGCTCCGTGAGCTCCGGGAAAGAGCCAACATGGCCTTGGGTATCATCTGCGAGGCAGCCGTTGGGGAACCTCGTGTGGTCAACTATGCTGGTAACCTTCAGTTCTTCACCGACGTGGTGACGCAGCTGGAGGCCCGTTCGGGCAGAGCCGACAGGTTGGTGGAGGAGAGGAGCCGTGCCCTACTTGCGCGTGCTTTCTCTCGTGTCTTCAGTCACCTTCAGAGCATGGACCCCCACTTCGACTTCGATGCCGCCATCGCACCGGTGCCCTTGGCTGTCCGGGACAATCTGGCGAGCTGGGTGGAAGACAACGCGGACGCCCTTGTTAGGGCCTTCACCGCTGATGACGACGGTGTGGTCGTTGCCGCCGACGAGGGCGGAGTGGTGAATGGCCCGGGTGCTGGTGAGGGCGGAGTGGTGAATGATCCAGGTGCTGTCAGCGGCGACGTAGGAGGCGACGGCGAGGCCAGCGATGCCAGCGGCGACTCCGGAGGTGTCCCCGGGAATGCATTGGAGGATTTATCCGATTGACCGTGTGCTGTTCCTGTTTTTACCCTGTGCAGAGAGAGTTCGGCCTTGGCCCAGGAGATTGTAAGACATTTTGGGTGGGGGAGCCCCTAGTGTAAAAGCTTGCAGTTAGCGTATTTCTAGACATGATATCACCAGTGTGCCTGTGCCGGGCGACTGGTTCATGGCGAGCCAACCGGCTTGTTTACCTTTGACCCGCGTGGGCCTGGAGCTAGCCCGCGGAGGGTCGTGGTGTCCTGAGCGTCTCGTGAACGAGCCTGTCGAACCTGCAAGTAGATCCTCCTGAGAGGGCGTGTGGACGGCAGTCTGGGCTGCGCTCATGCTGGGCCTGGCCCGGCTCGCGAGGGGCTCGCGAGGGGAGGCAGCTGAAGCTTGGACAGACGCAAAGCGTCTATCAGAACACAAGAGATTGCTCGAACGAGACTAAACACCCCTTCCCCGGACACATGCAAGTTTCAAGCTCAAATCCAACTTAAATCCAAACAGGGAAAAGCAACAACCAAGGGGAAAAGCAGAAAAAGCCGCGTCCGGCACCTAGTCTAGTCTTCGACGTCTACTCACCAGCGCGGAGCTAAGTGCTGCCACTGGGCATGGGCGGGAGCCCCCGAGGCCCGAGGGCGGCTCTCCGGAGACTCCGGGGCGTGTACAGTCCCACTCATTATTACGTGAGAGTGTCACGGGGCGGCGAGCTTCATAGACACTAGGCCTTCTTCACAGGTACCGGCCTTGCTTCGTATCGCCAGACGAGGGCCCCGTCTTGCGCCACACTCTATTGCCACCGACGACGGCTAGAGACCGAGGCCGCCGCCGATGGGATAGACAGGTCGCCAGCGGTTCCCCCGACGACCACGGGTCCTCTGGCGGGGGTAGGCCCTGGGGCACCTCCCCGGCAGAGGGCCTACCTCCTGAGGGAGCCTTGCTCCGAGCACCGCGTGGGCGAGGCCGGATCTCGGCCCCTCTCCTGCAGCCCCCGGTGCCTCCTCCTGAGGGGTGGGGAGCTGCTGGATTGGGGCAGCCACCCGCTGCGACAACCTATACCTCCTGTGATCCATGGTTAGCGTATGCCTGTTCCTGAGGGATTAGCGGTACCCGATAGTCACTGCCTCCGGCGCGGTCGACGGGGCCTTCCCTTGGCTCCGGAAAGAGCTCAGCCTCGGGTGTTTCTTCTCCCCAGCCTGGGCCGAGGAACTGGCCATGGTCTTCCTCCTGCGCGTGTCCTTGATCCATCATGTGGGGCACATACGCCTCCGGGGCCGCCGCCCTGAATGCCTCGCCGTAGTGCCCCATGTGCCACGCGGTTCTGCTCACGATGCCAACGTGGGAGTGGTAGCGTGGCGGCTCACCGGGACCATGGGCTGTAGTGGATGCCCCTTCAATGGTCGGAGGCGACGGGGCACCATTGGTGGCCAGGCACTGAGGGCCAGGTTGGCGTGGGAGTGGCCCTGGAATCCGCTTGGAGCTGTGCGGGCGCGTGTGGGGCCTCCGTGCGGTCCGCCTTGGGCCTAATGCGGCAGCTGGGTTGTCACGCCCAATATGCGATACTATCCTAAAGAGACTCGAAGGTCCCACCAAGGATAGAACCGCATATTGGTACACTTTTGCAAGCTGGATATCATTACATCAACATTACATAATAGATGGGGATACATACAAGAGGCATACAATGCCACATGAATACAACATCATCTTACATAAGACCACCATCCGACTACGGATGAAACACAAACAGAAACTCAAATGACATCCACCCTGCTAGCCCAGGCTGCCGACCTGGAACCTATCCCCTAATCAAAGAAGAAGCAGAAGAAGAACTCCAAAACAAGCAAACCTCGCTCTTGCGTCATGATCATCGCATAACCTGTACCTGCAACTGTTGTTGTAGTAATCTGTGAGCCACGAGGACTCAGCAATCCCATTACCATGGGTATCAAGACTAGCAAAGCTTAAATGGGAAAGGAAGGTGTAAAGTGGTGAGGTTGCAGCAGCGACTAAGCATGATATGGCGGCTAACATACACAAATGAAAGCGAGAAGAGAAGCAAAGGAACGGTCGTGAAGCTAGCAATGATCAAGAGGTGATCCTGAACTCCTACTTACGTCAATCATAACCCAAAACCGTGTTCACTTCCCGGACTCCGCTGAAAAGAGACCATCACGGCTACACACGCGGTTGATGCGTTTTAAATCGGATCTGGTGTCCAGTTATCTAAAACCGGACATTAACAAATTCCCATCTGCCACATAACCGCGGGCACGGCTCTCGAAAGTTTATAACCCTGTAGGGGTGTCCCAACTTAGCCCATGATAAGCTCTCGCGATCAACGAAGGATATTCCTTCTCCCAGGAAGACCCGATCAGTCTCGGAATCCCGGTTTACAAGACATTTCGACAATGGTAAAACAGGACCAGCAAGACCGCTCGTTGTGCCGACAAATCCCGATAGGAGCTGCACATATCTCGTTCTCAGGGCACACCGGATGAGCAAGACATCGGGTTGGCATAGACCCTGGTTGCCCAGGGGGCGCCGGTCAACGCTCGGTTTGGACCAGCACATAGAGAAGAACTGGCCCGGGGGGGCTAAAATAAAGATGACCCTCGGGTTGGCCGACCCAATGGAAGGGTATAGGTGGTGGTGAGGCAAATGGTAAAACCAAGGTTGGGCCTTGCTGGAGGAGTTTTATTCAAAGTGAACTGTCAAGGGGGTCCCATAAATCATCCAACTGCATAAGGAACGCAAAATCCGAGAACATAACACCGGTATGACGGAGCGGCAAGAGTGGAACAAAACACCAGGCATAAGGCCGAGACTTCCACCGTTTACCATGTATATAGATGCATTAATTAAATAAGAGATATTGTGATATCCCAACATAATCATGTCCACCATGGAGCAATCTTCAACTTCACCTGCAACTAACAACGCTATAAGAGGGCTGAGCAAAGCGGTAACATAGCCAAACAACGGTTTGCTAGGAAGGGTGAAAAAGGTTAGAGGCTGACATGGCAAATTGGGAGGCTTGAAGAACAAGAGATAGGTAGCGTAGCATAGCAATAGAACGAAGCAACTAGCATAGCAATGATAGTAATGAGATCCAAGGTGGCGGTCATCTTGCCTGAAATCCCGCTAGGAAGAAGAACAAGTCCATGAAGAAGACGAACGGGAGTAGTCGAACGAATCCTCACAATCTCAACATTACCGGAACTAAGAAGCAACACCGGAAAGAAACAATCAACATGGTAAATGCACAAGCATAAACATGGCATGATGCACAAACAAGTATGATGCATGTCCGGTTTAATGAGGCATGGCATGGCAAAGTGCACAAATAATACTACAAATTAAGTGGAGCTCAATATGCAGCGAGTTGCATATTGACGAAACACCACATTCATTAATTTAGTTCACTCTTGTTTATGTATCCAACAATATTAAATGTTGATTAACATGGAAAGAGGTGAAGTATAAGAAACTACCTATCTAGGCAATTTTAAATGAGGCCGGAAACAACAAACAACAATTCCGGAAAATCCTCTTGTCCATATTTCCAATTTGGTACTGTTCTGCCATAAACCATATTTTTAAAGTTGTTAAACAGGAAAATAAAGTGCACCATGTTAAACTAGGCATTTTTCCACCCCATTTACATATAAAGTTTATTAAAAACCGAGCTACGGTTATTTAGTTATGAAATAAATCATTTTAACTTGGCATTTATGCAAAATTAAATAAACAGCAAGTTTAAACAAATTTAACATGGATGAAAGTGGGATATTATTAGTCTACACAAAATTCTAAGCATTCTACATATATATTTTGTTTAATTTGGATGCATGCATGATTAGTTATTAGCAATACAAAACAAGGGCATTTCCTGTAAATAAGAATGCATTGGAAAATGCTAAAGTACACAGACTGGGAAAAAATGCACGGGCCAGAAGCATTAGAGTGTAGCGGCCCAGAAGTGGAATCGGGCCCAACCGGCTATGGGTGTGTGTGTGCAACAGTAAAGAAAAACAGGGTAAAATAGGCGCGCCTGGAAATCCAACCCCAAACCCCTTGGATGGATACTGGCTGCGCTAGCCACTGGGCTAGCTATGTGTTCGTGATTCAAAGGGAGATCGGCGTGAAGTAAACTATATGGGCAACGCGACCAGGACCCAAACTGAAGCGTGCACGGGGATCTCAGCGGCAACGGCAGCGAGCAAGCATGGCGCCTGCGGTGGATGCTTAGCTACGGCGGGCATGCGAAAAGGTTCGGGGTGCAGCGCACAGGTGTGGAGAATGCTCGGGACGTGTGTGGCATGGTCTCGAAGCTTCCGTGCTGTCGGCCATGGGGGTTTACGCTCGGTGCTGGGAGGCTGCAAGACGACAGGTGTCGGTGTCAAAACCGGCGGATCTCGGGTAGGGGGTCCCGAACTGTGCGTCTAGGCGGATGGTAACAGGAGACGAGGGACACAATGTTTTACCCAGGTTCGGGCCCTCCCGATGGAGGTAAAACCCTACGTCCTGCTTGATTAATATTGATGATATGGGTAGTACAAGAGTGGATCTACCACGAGATCAAGAAGGCTAAACCCTAAAGCTAGCCTATGGTATGATTATTGTAATGTATGTTGTGTCCTACGGACTAAAGCCCTCCGGTTTATATAGACACCGGAGGAGGCTAGGGTTACACAGAGTCAGTTATAATGGTAGGAGATCTACATATCCGTATTGCCAAGCTTGCCTTCCACGCCAAGGAAAGTCCCATCCGGACACGGGACGGAGTCTTCAATCTTGTATCTTCGTAGTCTTGGAGTCCGGCGGACGATGATAGTCCGGCTGTCCGGACACCCCCTAGTCCAGGACTCCCTCAGTAGCCCCTGAACCAGGCTTCAATGACAATAAGTCCGGCGCGTATATAGTCTTCGGCGTTGCAAGGCGGGTTCCTCCCTTGAATAACCCAAAGAAGATCATGAACACCAGGATAGTGTCTGGCTCTGCAAAATAAATTCCACATTCCACCGTAGAGAGAATAAAATGTACACCAGTCCAATCTGCTGACGTATTATGCGACGTGACATCACACCGCTACCAAGCCACTATTTGAATCGTTTTTTACTTATACCACCTCAGCACGTTTAGCGAAGCGGTTTCCTTGGCACGTCTTGTCGAAGCAGAGATCGTGTTCCCCTTATTCCGGGATTCTCATCAATACGGACGTGGGTAACCCAACCGCGCCATTGATGGTGGCGCTTGGGAGATAAGCGAGTTTTACCAGGCCGGTGGGGGACGCACAGTTTCGTCCGCCTATATATAAGGGATAAGGATTTACCTTTTCACCTACGCCTTCTTCCTCCTTTGCTTATCCATCTCCACGCACTCAAGCTCCAACGCCCAAGCTCGCGCATCTCGCCTCGACCTTCTCCGAATATGTCCGGAGCGGGAGGAAAATGGTTGGCCTCCACCATTAAGGAGGAGCACATCACCAAGCTGCGCAGCGCCGGATACCTTTCCGGCGATATCGCGCATTGGCTGCCCGACGAGGGGCAGCTCATCCCTACCCCTGGGCCCCATGAGAGGGTCGTCTTCCTTCCCCACTTCCTCCGCGGACTGGGCTTTCCACTCCATCCATTCGTCCGGGGGCTCATGTTCTACTACGGCCTGGATTTCCACGATCTGGAGCCAAACTTCATCCTCAACATCTCGGCGTTTATCATCGTGTGCGAGGCCTTCCTCTGCATCCGGCCCCACTTCGGCCTATAGCTCAAGACCTTCAACGTCAAGCCGAAGGTTGTGAAGGGCACGCAAGCGGAATGCGGAGGCGCCATGTTGGGTAAGTTGACCAACGTCCTTTGGCTCGAAGGGGCCTTCGTGGACTCCGTCAAGGGGTGGCAATCGGGGTGGTTCTACATCACCGAGCCGCGCAAGCCCACATGGGCGGCAGCCCCCGAGTTTAGATCTGGCGTACCCACGCAGCTCACCTCCTCGAAAGAGAAGGGCTTGCTGTGGGGCAATCCGAAGGAGGTGACGGGACTCCGAGCCTGCATCCAGAAGCTGGTGAGCAATAAGCTCAGGCTCGTCGACGTGGTCCAAGTCATGCTCATCCGCCGGATTCTCCCATGCCAAGAACGGGCATTTAATCTGTGGGAGTTCAATCCGGAACAGCACCAGGCGTTGAGTGGGCTCTTTGATACGACATACGAAGGCGCCTGGAGGGTGCTGTTTAAGGGCGCCGAAGCCCCCGCATCCGCGACGGAAGATCGCGGATTTCGCTCGCAGCATCCGGCTGACGAGGTAAGTGATTCAACCCCATTACGGGACACTTGTGGTAATCGAATTGATTCTAAGAGGGTTTCATTCTTTCTTTTCCTTTGACAGGAATGGATGGAGAAGGCCAAGCAGCTTATCAGCCCGACTCCCATGCCAGAAGACCCAGTGGACACCCGTTTAGCAGGGCTGCTGGTTCCGGCACCACATGTGGTGCCGAAGAAGAAGGCCAAGAAGGTGGCCGCGGGGACTCGAAAGAGTTCCCGCAATCAGGTGTCCGACGAGGAGGAGGAGGAGGAGGACTCTCTCCCGGAGGAGGGAGAGAAGAAGAGGAAGGCTTCCCCAATAGGGGAGGCCGAAGGGTCCAAGAGGGGGAGGACTATCCCCCCGGACAGTTTCGCCAACACCACCGTTGGCAAGGATGAGTGGCCTCCAAGGGCCAGGCGTCTGGCAAGATCGTAAGTATCCGGATCCTTGATATGCAATTTCTTTCGTGTGCGTAGTGTCCTTCTAACGCCGCATTCTGTCCGTAGTCCGGCTGATGATGATCTCCCCGCTTCATCAAGCGGGTCATTGGCCCCGTCGGATGTGGATTCACTTCCGACTGCCACTACCCCCCACGCCGGCGAGGACGCCGAGGTGGGATCCCTGAGAGGGATCCATCAGGAGGAGGCTCCGGAGGCTCCGTCAGGATGCCTCCCGGACTTTGTGCCGGACTCTACATCGGAACCCGCAGTGGTTCCAGAGTCTGGCGGGCGGCCCCTTCGAAAGAAGGGCAAGACCGTGACACCGGCGATCTCCGTCCAACCGGAGGCGCCGGATAACTTGTTGGAGGCGCTTAAAGGCGCTTCCATCGAGGAAGAACACCGCACTATCATGAGTGCGGTGATTCAGAAGGTTCAGCTTGCTAAGAGCGGGCTGACCGAAGCCTGCAGCAGCCTTCTAACAGGCTTTGAGGTAAGAAGTTTGAAATTATGAAATGTAATACCGCATAGACAGTAGCCCCTGATGCTCAGTTCGGTGTTCGGAAAGAAAAGCCGGACTGAGGATCTAACAAGATATACGCAGGGTTGCTTAAAATATGTCAATATGGATTTGCAGGCTGCGCTGCTGACCTCTGCCGCACTGACTGCGGAGGTCAGTGTGCTGAAGCAAGATCTCGAGCGGTCCGAGCAAGATCTCGGCCATGCGAAGAAGCAGCTCGAGGACAAAGAAGGTGAGTAACACCACTTTGAATAGTTACCTTACAGAAAAGGTTTTGGTTGCAATAAAGTTAACAAGGATAATATGGGTATTGCAGGGGCCACGAACGAGGTGGCAGCCCTGAAGGAGGCCGTGTCCGCGGCCGAACGCAGTGCGGCCGTGGAACGAGCAGAGCGAGAAAAGCAGGAGGCACGGGTGGCGGAAGTTCGGTTAAGGCCGCGTGACTCCAGGACTCGAGAGTCCGAGCTTGCCTCGGCTCTCGAAAGTGCCAAGTCCGCCAAGGCCGAGGCCCATAAGGCCCTTCAGGAGGTTGAAGATGTAAAGAAGATAGCGGCGGGTAAGGCATTTTTCATGCAAAGCAGGCTTGTTAATGTAAACTACCTAACACTTACTCGCATTCGGAGCTTTCCAGGGGCGTTTGCAGATCTGCCGCGTAATGCGTTCGATGCTGCCGCATTCTATCGTGGCGAGGAGGGGATCTCGACGGAGAAGGTCTTCTGGTCTCAGTACGCTGAGGCCGGCCATCCGGTGCCCCCAAGCGACCAGCTGAAGCAGCTTGTCGAACTCCACAAGGTAGCTGAGGAGGCCATGAAGGGCCTTATAGTCCGGCTATGGCCTGAACAGGCCATGCCTAGGAGCTATTTCGGCCTCGTGCGGCGGCTGGTGGATGCGTGCCCCTGGGTGGAGGTCATCAAGCACTCCGCCTGTATTGAAGGTGCTCGTCGGGCCCTCGCCCGCACCAAGGTGCATTGGGGCAGGTTGGATGCGGAGAAGCTTCTCACGGACCCACCGCCACCGGGCAAGGAGTATCGCACACCCGAGATGTATTATAAAACTGTCCTGAAGGGAGCCCGCGATATTGCGGATGAGTGCCCCAGAAATGTAATCTTTGAGTAAACTCGTTATGTATTATCCTGTGCGCCGAAACATTGTTCATGTGCGCATTAAGCAACGCTTGTTTAATTTAAAATATTACCTTCTGTGCGGCCGTTTATAAAATCTAAGAGATGGCAAGTCGTTGGCTTCAGCCCCCAAGCCACGAGTGCTGGGGTGTTCGGGATAAACTTGAGCACTCTTGTTCCCATTTTTGGGTCCATCTAGGGAGGCGCTCAACACAACGAACAAGGCAACCGGACTTATAATGCTTGAACACTCTCACTTAGCCATAGAATTCTATAATTTTAAATTTCGGCGAAGCCCCTGGTATTCGGAAGACCGAATCCGGGGCGCTATCCACGCCTTCGTCAGACATTGTCCGGAACTTCGCTCGAAGCCTCTTGAGTCTTTAAGGACCCGAAAAAACCTCTCGAACAGCGACCAGTCTCTCGCCTTATCACGCCGATCAGTTTTAGCTTTCTCCACTGAGGCGCTCGCCCGGCTCAACCGGGGCGCAATCGTAGTGGTTCTCCCAGTGCCACCTTAGCCGACAGAACGGAACGTAAGGCACCAAAACGTGGGAGCCGGGCAAACCCAACTATTGACCCAAGACATGATTCCGAGCCGATTCATATAATGCTATAAATTCGGGGTGCCGCACTTATGAAAGTGTTCGGACTTATCACACCATAGTGTGGGGAACATAAGCCCCTGGCGTATTAGGCCGTACCAAAATATACGGGTGCAAGATGTCATGTAATGAGCTTATATATGTAAAAGGTAATGTAATTACAGTCAAAAAGGTGCTGCATTATTTATAAAAGAAAGTCTGCTATGAGTGCGGACTGATACAAATAGTGCACTAAGCAAGGGATTTGGACTAATTAAACATGTCCCCCCTCCAGGGGTGAGCTGCGGACTTGGTGTATATAATTGAATTTAATGCTCGTAATTGAGACCACCTGAGTGTTCGTCGCAGCCTTCTTTCGTCCCTGACTGTTGCATCATGAGTTCGGCAGGTTCACCGTCGGACAGGGCCTCTGGTTATCGGAGTCCTGTGTACACAAAGAAGGAAAATAATAATAATAAAAAAAGGGGGGCACACTTGCGAGCCCCTGGTGTGGTCGAACCGCACTCTGGGTCCATTGCGATCGTGCCCCTTCCCCTGCGCCCATGGTACCTCCAAAGCGTAATGATGTACGCGGAGGGTTATTCTTGCAATCACGCGCGGGCGGGGGTTGGGGCCGCATTGCTACGTGTGCTCTGATCGCGCCAGGTGGTCTTGGTTGGTATTGCTTCGGGCGCGTTTTGCTGTATCCGTCCGTTTAACGGCCGGACTCGAGAATTGCCTTAAGAGGCTGCTCTGTACTTCTGCCGCAAGAGCCACTGTATGTTCCTCCGTTCAGAGGGAGCGTTCCGTATTCCCGTTGACCGTGATGACTCCACAAGGGCCTGGCATCTTGAGCTTGAGGTATGCATAATGCGGCACCGCGTTGAATTTTGCAAACGCGGTTCGTCCGAGCAGAGCGTGATAGCCGCTGCGAAACGGGACTATGTCGAAGATTAACTCCTCGCTCCGGAAATTGTCCGGGGATCCGAAGACCACTTCCAGTGTTACTGAGCCTGTACAGTTGGCTTCCACACCTGGTATGACACCTTTAAAGGTTGTCTTTGTAGGTTTAATCCTTGAGGGGTCTATGCCCATTTTGTGCACTGTATCCTGATAAAGCAGGTTCAGGCTACTACCGCCGTCCATCAGGACTCTCGTGAGGTGAAATCCATCGATGATTGGGTCTAAAACCAATGCGGCGAATCCGCCATGGCGTGTGCTGGTCGGATGGTCTCTTCGATCGAAAGTGATCGGACAAGAGGACCATGGATTGAACTTTGGGGCGACTGGCTCCATCGCGTAGACATCCCTTAGTGCGCGCTTCCTCTCCCTCTTGGGTATATGGGTCGCGTAAATCATGTTCACCGTCCGTACTTGTGGGGGAAAACCCTTCCGTCCTCTATTGTTCGACGGTCGGGTCTCCTCCTCGTCGTCGCTGTTTAGCCCCTTGTCATTGTTTTCGGCAATTAACTTTCCTGCCTGTTTGAACACCCAGCAATCTCTATTAGTGTGATTAGCTGGTTTTTCAGGGGTGCCATGTATCTGGCATAAGCGGTCGAGTATTCGGTCCAAATTGGACGGACCCGGAGTGGTTCTTTTGAATGGCTTCTTCCGTTGACCGGGTTTAGAACCTCAGAATCCGGCGTTGACTGCCGTATCCTCCTTATCGTCGCCGTTAATGCGGCGTTTGTTTTTGTTTCGACGTGACCTGCCGTTGTTGTCCTTAGTATCCGGACTGCCAGAATTTTTACAGAGATTGTTGCTGCGAGCTAGCCAGCTATCCTCTCCCGCGCAGAAGCGGGTCATTAATGATGTGAGGGCTACCATAGATTTCGGCTTTTCCTGTCCCAGGTGCCGGGCTAGCCATTCGTCGCGGATGTTATGCTTGAAGGCTGCGAGGAACTCTACATCCGGACAGTCGATGATTTGGTTTTTCTTTGTCAAGAACCGTGTCCAGAATTGTCTGGCCGATTCGTCTGGCTGTTGAATGATGTGTCTTAGGTCATCGGCGTCTGGTGGTCGCACATACGGTCCCTGGAAGTTGTCGAGGAATGCGGCTTCCAGGTCTTCCCAGCACCCAATTGACTCTGCGGGCAAGCTGTTTAGCCAATGCCGAGCTGGTCCTTTAAGCTTGAGTGGGAGATACTTGATGGCATGGAGATCGTCGCCGCGGGCCATGTGGATGTGGAGAAGATAATCTTCAATCCAAACCGTGGGGTCTGTTGTGCCATCGTAGGATTCGATGTTTACGGGTTTAAACCCTTCGGGGATTTGATGATCCATTACTTCGTCAGTGAAGCATAGCGGGTGTGCGGCGCCTCTGTATTGAGCAATATCACGACGCAGCTCGAGAGAGCGCTGTTTGCTGTGTTCGGCCCGGCCGGGGTTATTGTATCCGGCGCGACGGTATTCGTCATGGGTCGTGGGGCGCCCACGTGATCCGTAGATGGATCTGGATTGCCTTGCTTTGTCCTCCAATATGTCTCGCAAGTCCGGCGCGTTCCCTCTTGGCTTCGTACTTTTGGAGCGATGCCGGGGTACGGTCTTGGCCGGGGGCCTGGATGCCTCTCTGTCACGACCACGGGGTGGTCGGTCAGCCATATCATGCGCTGGTGATGGAGGTATGTATGCTTCCTCCTCTAATCGGGGGAGCAGCTCGCGTCTTGGGTAGCTTTTGGAGGGGCATTCGAGTTTATACTCTTCGGCCGCGAGGACCTCGGTCCATCGATCGGCCAGCAGGTGCTGATCAGCTTGAAGCTGTTGCTGCTTTTTCTTTAGGCTGTTTGCTGTGACGATAAGCCTGCGCTTGAACCGCTCTTGTTCGACGGGATCCTCAGGTATGACGAATTCGTCATCGTTGAGGCTTGCTTCTGCATCCTCCTACGCTGAGTCTTGCTGGAGGGGATTGTCTTCGGCACTCTCTGGAGTATTATTATCTCCTGTGCCGGAATCTCCATTCTTGCTGTGGCGGGATTTAGAGCGGCGCTGCTGACGCCGGCGTTTGGGCTACTTCTTTAAAGAGTCTGCCTCTACTTCTTCTTCGCCATCCCCGTCTTTTGGGTTGTCCACCATGTATATGTCGTATGACGAGGTGGTCTTCCAGTGCCCTGTAGGCGCTGGTTCCTGTTCGTCTCCGGCATCGTCGTCCATAGCGTCGATGTCATCGGAGTCATAGTCTAGCATGTCGGTTAGATCGTCGACAGTGGCTACAAAGTGGGTGGTGGGTGGGCTCTGAATTTCTTCGTCGTCCGTACCCCAACCATCCTCGCCATAGTCCGGCCAGGACTCTCCCGATAACGAGAGGTGCTTTAGTGAATTTAGGATGTCGCCAAAGAGCGAGTGTTGGAAGATGTCCGCGGTGGTGAATTCCATAACCGGCGCCCAATCCGAATCGATTGGTAGGGGCGCGGGAGGTTCGGAGTCCGGCAAGGAGTCCGGAACCTCGGAATCACGAGATTCGCGGGGGACAAGATTAGCGTTTGGCTCCATCGCCGTGGAAGTTGAAGCCCCCAAGGCGGTGTCCATCCACCGATCCTCGGTCTGGGCGATCGGCTCCGGACTAATGGCCGAAGCGGATTCGTGTGCAGCCACTAAGGCACTGTCCGGCGGCAGAGCTAGATCATGCCCATCGTAACAGTGCGGCTCGCATGGCTGTGGCTCGGGCCCGTTGAAGATCAAGTCTCCGCGGACGTTGGCCGTGAAGTTTAGACTTCCGAATCTGACCTGACGGCCAGGGGCGTAGCTTTCGATCTGCTCCAGATGGCCAAGCGAGTTAGCCCGCAGCGCGAAGCCGCCGAATACGAAGATCTGTCCGGGGAGAAAAGTCTCCCCCTGGACAGCGTTGTTGGTTGAAGATGCCATCGGGCCTATCGATGACGGCACAGAGGAACTCTCAATGAAAGCACCAATGTTAGTGTCAAAACTGGCGGATCTCGGGTAGGGGGTCACGAACTGTGCGTCTAGGCGGATGGTAACAGGAGACGAGGGACACAATGTTTTACCCAGGTTCGGGCCCTCTCGATGGAGGTAAAACCCTACGTCCTTCTTGATTAATATTGATGATATGGGTAGTACAAGAGTGGATCTACCACGAGATCAAGGAGGCTAAACCCTAAAGCTAGCCTATGGTATGATTGTTGTAATGTATGTTGTGTCCTACGGACTAAAGCCCTCCGGTTTATATAGACACCGGAGGAGGCTAGGGCTACACAGAGTCGGTTACAATGGTAGGAGATCTACATATCCGTATTGCCAAGCTTGCCTTCCACGCCAAGGAAAGTCCCATCCGAACACGGGACGGAGTCTTCAATCTTGTATCTTCGTAGTCTTGGAGTCCGGCGGACGATGATAGTCCGGCTGTCCGGACACCCCCTAGTCCAGGACTCCCTCAACAGGCGAGGCTCTGGTTGCGCGCGAGCGCTGCTGGTGTGCGTGGTTGGTGCGGAGCAACACGCGAGGTGTTGGTGCTGCAAATTTGACTCGGCTGAAGTGTGAAGATGCATACTTACTGAATGGATTTGAAGTTTGAACCCAAGCGAAGCAACTACAGAGAAACAAGGCCGGTATTGCAGGTCGAGGCGCTCGGCCACGGCCACGGCGGGGCGTGCAGGCGTGCAGCGAGGCAAGAGTGGGTATGGGCGTGCAGCGGATGTGGTGCTAGATGTGGATGCCGGTGGACGCATGTACAGGTGGCGCATGGGTGTGAGTTTTAGAAACTCGTCCATGGCGGATATGGGATCGGCGACTCGGGAAGACGACCACAGTGACAGAATTGAACCGGGGAGAGAGAGAGAGAGATGGGGAGGAATGGGGCTTCACCGTGGGGGTGCTGCTGGAGTCGATCGGGGTCGGGGACGAGCGGAAGCGACGAGGGAAGGTGCTGCCCGTGAAGCATGGGAGGAAGAGGATGACGGGGAGGTAGCCGGACTTGGCGATACTTGGGCGCGGCTCATCGTTAGAATGGGTCCGGGGCAGTGTTCTCGATCGAGAAGACGATGGAGGGGAGGCCACGGCGGAGGGATAGGCCGGCGGCGAGGTCGTGCCCGAGCCGGCCATGGCTCCTGGAGGCGGGGAAGCAGGTGCGTGGGTGCCCCTTACCTGTGGCGGCGGCACGGAGGGGAAAAGAGGGAGGAGGAGGAACCCTAGGGCGAGGGCTATTGGTTTTATAGGAGGGCGAGGCGAGCTGGCTTGGCCATGGTGGCCATGGCGAGCGTGTAAAGCAGAGGAGGAGAGGTAGGAGAAAGGTGGTGAAAGCTACAGTCTCCCCCGCTGACGGATGGGTCCAGTGTTGCCACGTGGGACGAGTGGAAGAGATGGTTGGCTGGGTTTTGTGTGAGAAAAGGATAGGAGAAAGGTGGTGAAAGCTACAGTCTCCCCCGCTGACGGATGGGTCCAGCATTGCCACGTGGGACGAGTGGAAGAGAGGGTTGGCTGGGTTTTGGGTGAGAAAAGGATCTGGAGGGATAAGTGGGCTGCTGCTGGGCTGCCTTCTACTGTGTCGGCCTGCTGGATGCTGGGCCGCTGCTCTTTTTCTCTATTTCTTCAAACAGAAATAAAAGAGCAAAATCACAGAGGAATTGGGGATGGTTGTGAGAGATATGATCATATCAATGGAGTCCAAGATTTGTGCAGAATTTGAATAAATTGCTTTGGGCATTTTTAAGGACAAAAAAATAATTCAAGTTTGAATTAAATTCAAACTTGAGCCATTTTTTATCCCAACCAAAACACTTTCAAATGGGCTGAAAATTAGCAGAGAGGATGTAGGCAAAGTGCATGATTTATAGGAAAAGAATGAACATTTACTGAGGATAGAAAATGGCACTAGCAAAAATGAAAAGAATAAGAAGGAAGAACGAGGTGTTGATGCATGGGTAGATTTGAGAGACATAGCAAGGGGTTTGGTCACATGCAACATGCATAGAGCAAGACAACATCATGAAGAATGCGATGCACATGGTGATTATGATGAAATGCAAAATGACAAAAGGCACAATGCAATGCAAACAATGATGAGCATAGCATATGCAACAAATAAAGGAACAATGCAAAACAAGATGATCATGGCAACAACAAGGATGGATAAATATAATTAATAATGAGCATGATGCAAGAAGCAAAATATGACAATGGCACTCATCGTGAACATGGCAACAACATATAGGAATGAAATATGCCACACAATTATGATAATGCAACAAACATAATAAACACACAACAACAACTAAAAATAAATGGAAGGCAACTCGAGCATCGGTCTCGGGGCGTTACAACTCTCCTCCACTAACAAGAGATCTCGTCCCGAGATCTTAGGACCGAGACAGAAGGGAAGAGGGATGAGGTGAAATAAGAACGCAAGAGAGAAGAAGAACAAGGTCGAGAGCACTCGGTAGAAAAGATGGACGGCGAAAATGACGAGAATCGAAAGCTGAAGGAACAAGATAGACTCTGAAACCACTCCGGTTAGAACAAGATAGAAAAAGAATAACAAAGAAGGCATTTCGGTAGCACTCCGGCTGAAAAAGGAAGGAATAGAACATGAACTTCACAAGATGGAATGACACTTGACGAGATGAACACGCAATGCCTCCGGGAGAATTGAAATAGTGGAATGAAAAGAACGGATAAGAGAAGAACAACTTCCACCGCGAATGAATTTGTTAGCATCCTTAGAGGAAAGATTGAATGGAGTTATTGAGAAATCAACAACAAGAGAATAAGCTTGTTATGGGCTTATGTAAAAACAACTCAAAAATTGAGGTGAAATTATGCCACAACCAAATGCTTGGATATACGGGAATAACGAAGAAACGCAAAACTCCACTTCAAAAGAATACGGAGAATTAATTGCACTTCGAGATGCAAGAAAAATAATACTTGAGCTCCACCAACAAGAATCTTGATGAAATCTTGAAGAATGAATTCAATCATGAAGAATCACCATCAAGAACTCCGGAAAACAAAAGGATTAAAGAAACGAAGGTTGAAAAGAACAAGATAAGCCTTGCGATGATTTAGATGGAGGTCCCAACGAGATGCCTGAGGAAATAGAACTCCGGAAAAGGAAAAGATGAAACACTAGAACCGTGAATTACTTCATCATGAACAATCTCTGGAAGAAAAGAATTGAATCACCTCAAGGAAATAAGAATAAGATTTATTATATGCTTATCCTTCATCAAATTAAATTGATGGCAAGCAATGGATTTTTCATATTACTTATTCTCGTAGAAAGGATTAAGAGGGATATAGCGCAACTTGGGAAGGTCTTCAACGAACCACCGTTGGATTGAAACAATGAATACATTAATATGAGAACATAGGAAGAGGAATCTTGAACAAACCGCTGTAAGAATTGAAAATGAAAGTAGCAAAGGCACAATTCACCGGAAAGAATTTGAAAACGAAGGAAGATACTTGAAGGGATTTAGATACATGAGAACGAAGAGAACATGAACTGATTGGAGGATATTTGAATGATTCACCGGTAAGATTTGGAGAACGGTAGCTACACACTGAGAATGAAGAATTATGACATGATGGCCTTCGGAGGAAAGAAATGGAAACAACTCATGAAATGCTCCGGATGGGTGAAAAGGATTCCCACAATCGAAAACAATTATGAGAGGATGGCATCAAACTTGGACTACGCATCTTTGGAAGAACGGGTAAGGATTTAAGAGGAACTCTTCTCCGGTCTTCAAATGACGACGAGAAACACTACCCAAATTACTGAGATACTCCGGGTGAATGAAAAAGAGGAAGGGTTGAACTAAAGATGACAAGAATTTGAAAGCGATCTTGGAGATGGCATCTGACTGATGGGATCCATTCTTACGTCACACTTGAAAATAATTGAGAATAACTCCGGGGGAATTAGAAGAGTCAGGTAAGATCCTGGGAAAAGACCTGTGGGTTAAGGCCCACTAAAGAGAAACACACCGTTGGAAAAGGATTGTTGGATAGATAGATGATGCACCGGAACAATTGAAATATTTGAATGAGGTGACAACCTCGAATTAATTCAAACACAGATGAATCTCTTGAGATGTCTTCCGAACTCCAGAATGATTGAATGGTGAGAGGCAAACGAGCAAGGAGAACACTTGATCCAAGGGAAAGAATATGATCAACCCAAAAAAAATAAAACTTGAATTGAATCCAAAGAAGAAAAAAAGATGAAGAATGACGAACGAGACGAGAATCCACCGGTTGAAATGATTGACGAAAGACTAAAGAGGCTCCACACGAATGAAATTAATGCTCGAAACAGACTCAAGCTCCGGCAAGAAGAGGGTGGGAGGGCAGGAAAACAAAGCCAACTTGGAAGGGGGACCGACGAATATCTTGAAGAGAAAACCCCGGTTGAAATCATTGAGGAAAGAAAGCAAAGACTTCGCACGAGTAGGATGGATACTCGATTACGGACTGCGACTCCGAGAAGAAAAAAGGGAGGGCGGGTGGGAAAAGAAAACAACGGAGGGTTGAACTTGACAAAGAAGAAGAGGCTCGAGTCAACTTGACGAGAAATGCACCAGATAAAAAGAGCTGAGAACGAACGATCGAAAAAACTAACCGCGTCATCCTAAAGAAAATTTGAAGGAGAAGAGGAGTAATTCAAAACACCTATGTCAAAATTCCTCACCAGAGCGACGAAGGTGGCTCAGGAGTAAAAAGAATTCCTACTCTCCGATATAACTAGACTCCGAAAACAGTTTTCTTCAAGACTCAACAACGGCCAAACTACACGATCAAACAAGGGGGCTCCTATGGTCGGTCGAGGCTCTGATACCAACTTGTCACGCCCAATATGCGATACTATCCTAAAGAGACTCGAAGGTCCCATCAAGGATAGAACCGCATATTGGTACGCTTTTGCAAGGTGGATATCATTACATCACCATTACATAATAGATGGGGATACATACAAGAGGCATACAATGCCACACGAATACAATATCATCTTACATAAGACCACCATCCGACTACGGATGAAACACAAACAGAAACTCAAACGACATCCACCCTGCTAGCCCAGGCTGCCGACCTGGAACCTATCCCCTGATTGAAGAAGAAGCAGAAGAAGAACTCCAAAACAAGCAAACGTCGCTCTCGCGTCATGATCATCGCATAACCTATACCTGCAATTGTTGTTGTAGTAATCTGTGAGCCATGAGGACTCAGCAATCCCATTACCATGGGTATCAAGACTAGCAAAGCTTAAATGGGAAAGGAAGGGGTAAAGTGGTGAGGTTGCAGCAGCGACTAAGCATGATATGGTGGCTAACATACACAAATGAGAGCGAGAAGAGAAGCAAAGGAACGACCGTGAAGCTAGCGATGATCAAGAGGTGATCCTGAACTCCTACTTATGTCAGTCATAACCCAAAACCATGTTAACTTCCCGGACTCCGCTGAAAAGAGACCATCACGGCTACATACGCGGTTGATGCGTTTTAAATCGGATCTGGTGTCCAGTTATCTACAACCGGACATTAACAAATTCACATTTGCCACATAACCGCGGGCACGGCTCTCGAAAGTTTATAACCCTGCAGGGGTTTCCCAACTTAGCCCATGATAAGCTCTCACGATCAACGAAGGATATTCCTTCTCCCAGGAAGACCCGATCAGTCTCGGAATCCCGGTTTACAAGACATTTCGACAATAGTAAAACAGGACCAGCAAGACCGCCCGCTGTGCCGACAAATCCCGATAGGAGCTGCACATATCTCGTTCTCAGGGCACACCGGATGAGCAAGACGTCGGGTTGGCATAGACCCTGGTTGCCCAGGGGGCGCCGGACATCGCTCGGTTTGGACCAGCACTTAGAGAAGCACTGGCCCGGGGGGGCTAAAATAAAGATGACCCTCGGGTTGGCCGACCTAAGGGAAGGTTATAGGTGGTGGTGAGGAAAATGGTAAAACCAAGGTTGGGCCTTGCTGGAGGAGTTTTATTCAAAGCGAACTGTCAAGGGGGTCCCATAAATCACCCAACCGCGTAAGGAACGCAAAATCCGGGAACATAACACCGGTATGACGGAAACTAGGGCGGCAAGAGTGGAACAAAACACCAGGCATAAGGTCGAGCCTTCCACCCTTTACCAAGTATATAGATGCATTAATTAAATAAGAGATATTGTGATATCCCAACATAATCTTGTTCACCATGGAGCAATCTTCAACTTCACCTGCAACTAACAACGCTATAAGAGGGCTGAGCAAAGCGGTAACATAGCCAAACAACGGTTTGCTAGGAAGGGTGAAAAAGGTTAGAGGCTGACATGGCAAATTGGGAGGCTTGAAGAACAAGAGATAGGTAGCGCAGCATAGAGATAGAACGAAGCAACTAGCATAGCAATGATAGTAATGAGATCCAAGGTGACGGTCATCTTGCCTGAAATCCCGCTAGGAAGAATAACGACTCCATGAAGAAGACGAACGGGAGTAGTCGAACGAATCCTCACAATCACAACATTACCGGAACTAAGAAGCAACACCGGAAAGAAACAATCAACATGGTAAATGGACAAGCATAAACATGGCATGATGCACAAACAAGTATGATGCATGTCCGGTTTAATGAGGCATGGCATGGCAAAGTGCACAAATAATACTACAAATTAAGTGGAGCTCAATATGCGGCGAGTTGCATATTGACGAAACACCACATTCATTAATTTAGCTCACTCTTGTTTATGTACCCAACAATATTAAATGTTGATTAACATGGCAAGAGGTGAAGTATAACAATACTACCTATCTAGGCAATTTTAAATGAGGCCGGAAACAACAAATAACAATTCCGGAAAATCCTCTTGTCCATATTTCGAATTTGGTACTGTTCTGCCCTAAACCATATTTTAAAGTTGTTAAACAGGAAAATAAAGTGCACCATGTTAAACTAGGCACTTTTCCACCCCATTTACATATAAAGTTTATTTAAAACCGAGCTACGGTTATTTAGTTATGAAACAAATCATTTTAACATGGCGTTTTATGCAAAATTAAATAAACAACAAGTTTAAACAAATTTAACATGGATGAAAGTGGGATATTATTAGTCTACACAAAATACTAAGCATTTTACATATATAGTTTGTTTAATTTGGATGCATGCATGATTAGTTATTAGCAATACAAAACAAGGGCATTTCCTGTAAATAAGAATGCATTGGAAAATGCTAAAGTACACAGACTGGGAAAAAAATGCACGGGCCAGAAGCATTAGAGTGTAGTGGCCCAGAAGTAGAATCGGGCCCAACCAGCTATGGGTGTGTGTGTGTGCAACAGTAAAGAAAAACAGGGTAAAATAGGCGCGCCTGGGAATCGAACCCCAGACCCCTTGGATGGATACTGGCTGCGCTAGCCACTGGGCTATCTATGTGTTCGTCATGCAAAGGGAGATCGACGCAAAGTAAACTATATGGGCAACGCGACCAGGACCCAAACTGAAGCGTGCACGGGGATCCCAGCGGCGACGGCAGCGAGCAAGAATGGCACCTGTGGTGGGTGCTGAGCTACGGCGGGCATGCGGAAAGGTTCAGGGTGCAGCGCACAGGTGTGGAGAATGCTCAGGACGTGTGTGGCATGGTCTCGAAGCTTCCGAGCTGTTGGCCATGGGGGTTTAGGCTCGGTGCTGGGCGGCTGCAAGACGACAAGCGAGGCTCTGGTTGCGCGCGAGAGCTGCTGGTGTGCGTGGTTGGTGGGGAGCAACACGCGAGGTGTTGGTGCTACAAATTTGACTCGGCTGAAGCGTGAAGATGCATACTTACTGAACGGATTTGAAGTCTGAACCCAAGCGAAGCAACTATAGAGAAACAAGGCCGATATTGCAGGTCGAGGCGCTCGGCCACGGCCAGGGCGGGGCATGCAGGCGTGCAGCGGGGCAAGCGTGGGTATGGGCGTGCAGCGGATGTGGTGCTAGGTGTGGATGCAGGTGCACGCATGTACAGGTGGCGCATGGGTGTGAGTTTCAGAAACTCGTCCATGGTGGATATGGGATCGGCGACTCGGGAAGACGGCCACAGTGACAGAATTGAACCGGAGAGAGAGAGATGGGGAGGAATGGGGCTTCACCGTGGGGGTGCTGCTGGGGGTCGGGGACGAGCGGAAGCGACGAGGGAAGGTGCTTCCCGTGAAGCAGGGGAGGAAGAGGATGACGGGGAGGTAGCCGGACTTGGTGATACATGGGCGCGGCTCGTCGTCAGAATGGGTCCGGGGCAGTGTTCTTGTCACATCCCTAGCTTCAGGCATTGCTCTAGGTTAGCTTCATGTGTGCATCATGTTTAAATTTTTGAAACCTGAACTGAGGAATTTTGGAAGCCTCAAAAACTTAAATAAAAGAGGGGCAAAAACCCTAGAAATCTTATTCATTGCTCCAAAAGGCTCTTCTTAAATGTTTGATAATTTTTGGTAAGGGTTCTGGTCCCAACCAAAATATTGAACATTTTTAAGGATTTATTTTTGGGACTTTGGATTTAATTCATTAGCTATTTGAATTTGAATTATATTCATATAATTAGAATATAATTTCAAATACCCCCTGAAATATTTTATAAGCTTTTGGAAAAGTCCATCTAGCAATATAAAATATTCAGAGGAGCTTTGGCATTGTTTGAATTATTATTTTTTAATTCAAAACAGTGGCAAAAGAATTAAATAAAACAAAAACAGAAGAAAAATATAAAACAGAATAGAAATAAGAGAGAGAGAGAAGGAAGTACCTGGCCTTACCCGTGCAGCCCACCAGAGCCGGCCCAGCTCCCCCACCTGGCCGGCCCAGCCCACCTCCTCCCCCTTGTCATCTTCCTCCCCTCGCACCGAAGCTGCTCGGTGGCGAGTGCTGGCGATGCCCCGGCCACCTCCTGCTTCCCCCGGCCTCCCTAGCGACGCCACGAGGACGCCTCGTGTCCCCTCGCCCCTCTTCCTCCCTCGCTGCTCCCTCTCTCTTCCCCGAACACTCTCCCCCTCCTCTGTTCCCCTCCCCGAACGGAGCCGCCGCCACCGACGAGAGCCACCGTGGCTACCGGCCACCCCACGGCTCACCGACGCCCCAGGAAGCTCCGCCGGTCCTCCCTCTACCTCCTCAACGAGCCACGAGGCCCCAGACGTGCCGCAACACCGCCCTCGATGTCTTCTTCAACCTCGGGACCGCCAGCCATCTTCGTCAAATTCGTCGGCTCCGGTGCCTCCCCGAGCTCCCCGAGGCCACCGTCGCAACCCCTGTGAGCTCCACTCCGTTTCCCCTCTGACCCCCTGCTCGTTCTCATGCTGTAGCTGCCGTCCCCGCAAGCACCGAGCTCCGGCCATCGCCATGGCCGGCGAACCTCGCGCCCCGGAGCTCTTCCGCTCGCTCCAGTAGCTCCCGTGTGCTCTCCAGGTTCCCAGGGTCCCGACGCGCTCCTCTGCTCTCCGGCTAATGCGCTGCAGCCACCGCGTCGCGCTGGCCCGAGCTCCGGCCGCCGCCTCGGGCTCCACTCCGGCGAACCCCGGCCACCCCCGCACCTCCCGTTGGCCCCCCTAGATGCGCACGGGCACGGGCTACCTTCTGGTGCCCTTCGCGCGTCCAGCCGCCGCCCGTAGCGCAACCCCGGTGAACTTCCGCCGCGTTTCGGGTTGCCGCCGGCCGAACTCCGGTGGCCAGTGACGTGGCGCTGTCATTAGCCACTAATGACGCACTAACCAACCCCCTAAGCCACTGACTGTGGGCCCCACCCCTGGTCAAACCCCAGTTAGCGCTGGGTTTGACCGAGATTAGCTCCTGTGTCACTGACGTGTGGCCCCCACACGTCAGGTTTGACCTGGGGCGCCCAGTTGACCTGCTGACGTCACTGTGATGTGGGGCTGACGCAATAAGTATTTTCTGGATTTAAAAATAATCAGGAAATTCCAGAAAATGCCTAAAACTTCTAAAAATCATAGAAAATTAACCGTAACTCCAAATTAAATGTTTTATATATGAAAAATTATCAGAAAAATTGAAGGAATCCATCTGTACCATTTTCATGCATGTTAGAACAACTTATCGCTACTGTTTAGGACAAATGAAGTGAATGACATTTGAATAATCACATATGGAGTTTGAATTTGAATCTTGTATTCAAACCAACTTCATTTAATCTGTTGCTAGTTGCATTAGTTCAAAACACATTCATTTTGCCATGTCATGATCATGCATCATATTGTGCATTGCATTGATTGTGTTTCTTTTTGTGTTGCCGGTATTTGTCCCCTCTCGATAGACGTGATACCGATGATGTGATTGTTGACACTGATGAAGACTCAATGTTATCTTCAGAAGTGCCAGTTAAGCAAAACCCCCTTGTTCATTCCGATACAATCCTACTCTCTCGCTCCTGCTCTCTTTTACTGCATTAGGACAACAACGTTTCAACTGTTACATGCTGCGGTAGTTGAACCCCTTTATCCTCTGCATGACCTGTCATTGCCACAGTAAATAGATGAAACCCACTAGCATGAGTAGGAGTTGTTTGAGCCCTGTTGTGCCTACTCATTCATGTTTGTTTGTCATGCCTGCTACTGCTTAGAGTTGAGTCAGGTCTGATTCATCGGGGATGAATCAGAGGCGTGTGAACATGTCCTACTGTGTGTGAGCTAAGTGTATGAATACGATTTGGTAAAGGTAGCGGTGAGAGGCCATGTAGGAGTACATGGTGGGTTGTCTCATTGCAGCCGTCCTCAGGAACTGAGTTCTGTGTTTGTGATCCATGATTCAGCTACTACCACGCATTGGGCCCGAAACCAATGGACCCTCTCGGCTTCTTGATCACCCTTGTCCTCTGTCCAGGAGTTGCAAGTAGTTTCTGGTGTTTGTAGTATGCTGGAGGCCGTGGGCAGCGCTGACCGGAGGGGTGGGCTGTGATGCGGTAGGCACGTGGCATGATGTACCGGGCGCCCGTTTGGTGTCTCGGGAACCCTGTTCACATCGTTTGGGGCTGTGAGCGAAACTCCGGCCGGATCTCCTCATGGATGGAACCCGAATAGGCGATAAACCTGGACTAGAGACTTGAGTGTTTAGGTAGGCCATGGCCGACACCCACGTTGGGCTTCCGCTTGAAGGTTGCCGAGTACATGTCGTGTAAACGGCGGTAAGTGGTGAGAGCGTGTGTGAAGAAGTACACCCCTGCAGGGTTAACATCATCTATTCGAATAGCCGTGTCCGCGGAAAAGGACTTCTGGGTTGCTTATATCAGTTCATAGACAAGTGAAAGTGGATACTCTAAAATGCGCAAGATAAGCGTGAGTGCTATGGATGGCGTTCTCGTAGGGAGACGGGAGCGGATCCATAGTGGTGTATTGATATGGTGAATGTGTGGACTCGTGTGCGCCACCTCAAAAGAGTTACATTGCAGTCGTAGTTTAGGATAGCCACTGAGTCAAAGCTGGCTTGCTGTAGTTAAACCCCACCACCCCTTTGTTGATAATGATGCATATGTAGTTAGTTCTGATGTAAGTCTTGTTGGGTACATTTGTACTCACGTTTGCCTATTTTATGTTTTTGCAGAGAGACTTCGGTCTCACTAGTAGTTCCGCGTGGACTTCGACGTTTAGCTTGTTACCTCAGCTACGATCTTGTGCCCTCGGCAGGATCTGGTAGATAGTCAGGCTTCTCAGCCTTTTCCATTTATAGATGTCTGTACCCAGACATGATAGCTTCCGCTTGTGCTTTGACTTGTATGCTCTGAGTGTTGGGTCATGAGACCCATGTTTGTAATATCTCGCTCCTCGGAGCCTAATGAATAAATTACTTGAGTCGTAGAGTCATGTTGTGATGCCATGTTGTATTTGCACATATCGAGCATATTGTGTGTATGTTATTGAAATGCTTGGTATGTGTGGGATCTGACCATCTAGTTGTTTATCTTTAGTAGCCTCTCTTACCGGGAAATGTCTCCTAGTGTTTCCACAGAGCCATGGTAGCTTGCTACTGCTCCGGAACACTTAGGCTGGCCGGCATGTGTCCTTCTTCGTTCCTGTGTCTGTCCCTTCGGGGAAATGTCACGCTTTGAGTATCGGAGTCCTGTTAGCCCGCTACAGCCCGGTTTACCGGAGTCCTGCTAGCCCAGTGCTACAGCCCGGACCCACTTGCTGATGACGGACACGTTCGAAGCTGGGTCATGGATGCCTGTCCCTGTAAGTCTGTGCCACTTTGGGTTTACGACTAGTCATGTCAGCCCGGGCTCTTTATCATATGGATGCTAGCGACACTGTCATATACGTGTGCCAAAAGGCGCAAACGGTCCCGGGCAAAGGTAAGGCGACACCCGTGGGAATACCGTGCGTGAGGCCGCAAAGTGATATGAGGTGTTACATGCTAGGTCGATGTGGCATTGAGTCGGGGTCCTGACAGCGTTGGTATCAGAGCTTGACTGCCTGTAGGATTACCAAGCCAAACTGGTCGAAGTTGAGTCTAGAAATGCTTTAGTTATATAAGGGAATTGATTGTGGGATGGAACGTAAGGCTCTTTTACTCCTTATACCTTATGCCTTCTGATCTGAGTCATCTTATCTTTCCTACGGGGATTAAGAACTAGGCTATCTCTTCTTTCTATTAGGAGCACGTGTTACTAATCAGTGGACTTATAAGATTGTTGGATTTAAGTCTCAGTTCAGTTTCTACTACTTCCGTATGTTAACTGTTGATCTCGAAACCTTGATATTGTGCTTCTCAGTGGTTATGCCACCATTTATGTGAATGTCTCAAATCTTTTCTGAGCATTTACAGCCGTTATGCTGTCCGAGTCATCCCAGGTTTCTAAGTAGTCTGATGCATTTGCAAATCCGTTCTTTCCGTTTCAATGTTCCCATGGGCCAGATTAACCACACTAATCAGTGAGTTGAGGTACTCCATTACCTTGACATATATGTTGGAGGTATTATTATGACCCTAGGTGTCTTAGGGGATCATCTAGTAATTTAGCAATGTTTTGTGTTCCCAGTGTGAGATTCTGGCTTTTATTCTCGAAAGCATCCCGTGATGCTACTTAGTAATAGGTATTCTATTCCTGGGTTCTTAAACCCGATATTCACCCTACTTACATCATGTTGATAGTGTTGCTAGTTACTTTAGTATATTAGTAACCTTTGCGATAGTCCTCGAGGTCCGTGGTATATCGTTCTTCCAAATACCATGAACCATTATGGCAGAAGTTTGTTGGATCAAAAGATCACAACAGGCCCTCTATGAGTTCTCCATGCTATATTGTGACTCTGCCAGCTCAACCTTTCTGCATGGGTTATCTGGAAGAATTATGTTGAACTTTGTTCGGCATACCAACCCATGTATCCACAACTCAGAAAGTTATATGTTCCTTTGAGTTGTCCCTCTTTAGTTGTCTACTGACCTTCGTCTATCAATTGATAGTCAAGAGTATGCGTGCATTTGTTTATCGATGCCTATTACTCTTGTGGTCCGTCAAGCCATTCTATCGCGAAATGACTAGGAGAAACAAACTCCAGTACCTCATCCATATCTAGGATTGGGTCAAAGTAGTTGTACTCTGCAGATCAAGTTGCTAACCCAACTTTTGTTCTGTTCTACCTTGGAGTATTACCATCTTTATATCAAGAATTTCATGAGAATTGCACCACCTTTTGTGAATTCTTGACATAGTGATACTTCTCGCCATCCTTTTTCATTCCTCGGTTCCGTGTTGTTGCAGCCGGAGTGCCGACAAGTGAATCATGATGTGTGAACTCAATACTCCTAGCAACCTTGTTGCTTGGTAGTTAATGGATAATAATTTCATTCTTAGCGTGTTGGTTTTTGAATCATCCTTCTAAGACTGATCGTGCTACCTAGTCCTTGTTCTCGGTGCACTCCTCGATCGATGAGTTAGGATTATTTCAAATCTTCGCTCTATTGATCATATCGTCTTGCCTCAAAAAGCAAGATTGTTCTCGAGCTTAGTAACATATCGGTGGTTCGTGATTTTCCGAATATCTTCTCGGAAGTATTACCAGGTTGTCCCCTGACTGTTATGGTGAGCTCGTGATCAAGTTGGTTTCTTGTGAACCACTTTCTCTCCAAGAATCGGTGTTAGATATCCCTGAGCTAGTTGGTTAAGCTAGACAACAACTTGGAGAGTTGGAAGATAAGAGCTTGCCTGACTTAGTTCGTCCCAAAGGGATATTCTTGTGTAGTGTGTGTTGAAGAAAGATGATATCTTCATCGATTGGTCCCTGTGATCAGTTGCTGGACCTATTGTCTTATCAATCCTTTGATTTGAGTGTGGGCTATCGTCAAATCAAGTCAGAACCAACGATGCTCGTAATGTTGTCTTCCTCGTGGTTGATCCCTCGAGCATACACCATTATATCTTTTGGGTCTGACCAATGCTATCACCGTGTTCACACGATGGTGGAAGTCCAGTGATATGGAAATTCCGATGAGTTGTTGTTGAGTCCATCGACAACATCCTTATCTCCTCCATGATGTTGTTGAACATTAAGTTAGTGTTGGAAACTTTTGAAAGCATTTTCTTCATGCTAGCTCATGAAGTACTTGTTTGATGAAAGGAGTGACTTCCTTTGATTCACGTGCATTTTGATGTAAGCTGCCGTCGTGAATTCGAGAAAGTTTGTTTTTGCTCCTTTGGAATCATCCCAAGTCGGTCATGCACGTGCGAAGAATTCTATGGTCCGTTAGACTGATCATCTTCATTCCATATGTATATCCTAGCACACCAAGCCACTGACTGATTTGTTCAAGGAGAAGGAGTATCTTCATAAGAGCTAATCCGGACTTATGAAAGAACTTCGATATCCTCGCTGATGGTTCCCAACCAGAACTCGGTAGTGTTTTATTGTAAGACTACCATGTGATCATGTTTGTCTGGGACAACGTGTTCACATGTTTGTAGCAGAACCAGCTCATGCTTTGGAGCTTGCTATCGTAGTTCATCTCCCGAGAATCCCGCAACCTTATCTCGTCGATTTGTGTTGCAAACTTTCATTTTTTTTCTTCCTAGACTCGATGAGTCTGGAATATCCTGACACCAACCAGATCTGAATCTCAGGTAGATATGATGGTTGGAATATTTCCCAAGAATTATAATATTGGTCGCGCGATAACCGGTAAAGTGGATGTCGTGGCCAACACACCCAGCCGGAAGACCTTTTATTATAATATCTTGATTGATGAAGTTGGCCACCTCCCCATAAGGATTTCGTGGGATTTACCTCCGTAACTGTTCCTTATGGATTCTATTGCTCCCGAAGTCCGACCTTTACTTGATGTTCTAGTTATCAAACCATATCTATGAATGGGTACACTAGCACATCAAGGAGAACATTAGAAGCGGAGTGCTAAATGTCTCTCGGTCGATCATCCAAATTTTGTTCCTTGGCTCGCTAAGGTGAAATCTGAGAAAGTGTTATCCTCCTTTGCATCTGCATCGTCCATCGCTATTCATCATGGTAGTATGTTGTGTTGTCAGCACCCTTGACACGGATGTTGATAAAACCTTGATGATTGTGGAAATGCTCAAGTTCTTGAGAGCACGCACAAGCGCTACGTGTTATCATCGACTCTAACTAGGATTCCTCTCAGCTCCCTCGGCAATGCTATGATCTTTTCAAACAGCGAATTCACTCTCTATTGTTGGGTTCTTCCCCAGTTACCAGAATCATTCCCATCATTTGCATTTTGTTCCCAGCTTGCACCGCCAATGTGCCATTCTACCATGGGTCTCTTCCATTTCCGGTGATAAGCAAATTCATCCATTACGTTGTCTTCAACAAGGTAATCCACATCATCCAAGTCTGAGTATGCCATTCTACCGACCCCCGCCAATCGATTGCTGTGATTTGCCTTAGGCTGATATAGAGAGTCTCAATGATCTCTATATCAAAGGTAATTCTTTTTGCCACTTAAGGGGATATCCCTACGAGTCACCTTCCCTAAGGTGTATCGTTATGGTATCATGGCAACTCAACTCCTCGCTACGTTGACAATCGATTACCACCTTCTTAAGCGTGAAATTGTGGTCTACCTAGTGAACCTTCGTCATCTGCTTCACTCCATTCCTATGGATGTGTGCTTCGCCTCTCAGCTCGAGAGATGGTCCTATGTCTCATTCCGTGAGTTGTTCGATCTTCGAGAAGATCGACCCTTCTAGAGTCTCCTTCTTCCCTCCATGTCATGTTGACAGGATTTCTCAGAGCAAGACTTCAAGACAATGATGGTGATCGAATCAACGTTCCTATGAAGTGCACCCTGGATCGTGAAGATTATACTAGTTGCGTTTCCCCTTCACCTTACCCTACACTCGAATCTCGGGGCGAGATTCTTGTTTAGTGGGGGTGAGTTGTCACATCCCTAGCTTCAGGCATTGCTCTAGGTTAGCTTCATGTGTGCATCATGTTTAAATTTTTGAAACCTGAACTGAGGAATTTTGGAAGCCTCAAAAACTTAAATAAAAGAGGGGCAAAAACCCTAGAAATCTTATTCATTGCTCCAAAAGGCTCTTCTTAAATGTTTGATAATTTTTGGTAAGGGTTCTGGTCCCAACCAAAATATTGAACATTTTTAAGGATTTATTTTTGGGACTTTGGATTTAATTCATTAGCTATTTGAATTTGAATTATATTCATATAATTAGAATATAATTTCAAATACCCCCTGAAATATTTTATAAGCTTTTGGAAAAGTCCATCTAGCAATATAAAATATTCAGAGGAGCTTTGGCATTGTTTGAATTATTATTTTTTAATTCAAAACAGTGGCAAAAGAATTAAATAAAACAAAAACAGAAGAAAAATATAAAACAGAATAGAAATAAGAGAGAGAGAGAAGGAAGTACCTGGCCTTACCCGTGCAGCCCACCAGAGCCGGCCCAGCTCCCCCACCTGGCCGGCCCAGCCCACCTCCTCCCCCTTGTCATCTTCCTCCCCTCGCACCGAAGCTGCTCGGTGGCGAGCGCTGGCGATGCCCCGGCCACCTCCTGCTTCCCCCGGCCTCCCTAGCGACGCCATGAGGACGCCTCATGTCCCCTCGCCCCTCTTCCTCCCTCGCTGCTCCCTCTCTCTTCCCCGAACACTCTCCCCCTCCTCTGTTCCCCTCCCCGAACGGAGCCGCCGCCACCGACGAGAGCCACCGTGGCTACCGGCCACCCCACGGCTCACCGACGCCCCAGGAAGCTCTGCCGGTCCTCCCTCTACCTCCTCAACGAGCCACGAGGCCCCAGACGTGCCGCAACACCGCCCTCGATGTCTTCTTCAACCTCGGGACCGCCGGCCATCTTCGTCAAATTTGTCGGCTCCGGTGCCTCCCCAAGCTCCCCGAGGCCACCGTCGCAACCCCTGTGAGCTCCACTCCGTTTCCCCTCTGACCCCCTGCTCGTTCTTGTGCTGTAGCTGCCGTCCCCGCAAGCACCGAGCTCCGGCCATCGCCATGGCCGGCGAACCTCGCGCCCCGGAGCACTTCCGCTCGCTCTAGTAGCTCCCGCGTGCTCTCCAGGTTCCCAGGGTCCCGACGCGCTCCTCTGCTCTCCGGCTAACGCGCTGCAGCCACCGCGTCGCGCTGGCCCGAGCTCCGGCCGCCGCCTCGGGCTCCACTGCGGCGAACCCCGGCCACCCCCGCACCTCCCGTTGGCCCCCCTAGATGCGCACGGGCACGGGCTACCTTCTGGTGCCCTTCGCGCGTCCAGCCGCCGCCCGTAGCGCAACCCCGGTGAACTTCCGCCGCGTTTCGGGTCGCCGCCGGCCGAACTCCGGTGGCCAGTGACGTGGCGCTGTCATTAGCCACTAATGACGCACTAACCAACCCCCTAAGCCACTGACTGTGGGCCCCACCCCTAGTCAAACCCCAGTTAGCGCTGGGTTTGACCGGGATTAGCTCCTGTGTCACTGACGTGTGGCCCCCACACGTCAGGTTTGACCTGGGGCGCCCAGTTGACCTGCTGACGTCACTGTGACGTGGGGCTGACGCAATAAGTATTTTCTGGATTTAAAAATAATCAGGAAATTCCAGAAAATGCCTAAAACTTCTAAAAATCATAGAAAATTAACCGTAACTCCAAATTAAATGTTTTATATATGAAAAATTATCAGAAAAATTCAAGGAATCCATCTGTACCATTTTCATGCATGTTAGAACAACTTATCACTACTGTTTAGGACAAATGAAGTGAATGACATTTGAATAATCACATATGGAGTTTGAATTTGAATCTTGTATTCAAACCAACTTCATTTAATCTGTTGCTAGTTGCATTAGTTCAAAACACATTCATGTTGCCATGTCATGATCATGCATCATATTGTGCATTGCATTGATTGTGTTCCTTTTTGTGTTGCCGGTATTTGTCCCCTCTCGATAGACGTGATACCGATGATGTGATCGTTGACACTGATGAAGACTCAATGTTATCTTCAGAAGTGCCAGGCAAGCAAAACCCCCTTGTTCATTCCGATACAATCCTACTCTCTCGCTCCTGCTCTCTTTTACTGCATTAGGACAACAACGTTTCAACTGTTACATGCTGCGGTAGTTGAACCCCTTTATCCTCTGCATGACCTGTCATTGCCACAGTAAATAGATGAAACCCACTAGCATGAGTAGGAGTTGTTTGAGCCCTGTTGTGCCTACTCATTCATGTTTGTTTGTCATGCCTGCTACTGCTTAGAGTTGAGTCAGGTCTGATTCATCGGGGATGAATCAGAGGCGTGTGAACATGTCCTACTGTGTGTGAGCTAAGTGTATGAATACGATTTGGTAAAGGTAGCGGTGAGAGGCCATGTAGGAGTACATGGTGGGTTGTCTCATTGCAGCCGTCCTCAGGAACTGAGTTCTGTGTTTGTGATCCATGATTCAGCTACTACCACGCATTGGGCCCGAAACCAATGGACCCTCTCGGATTCTTGATCACCCTTGTCCTCTGTCCAGGAGTTGCAAGTAGTTTCTGGTGTTTGTAGTATGCTGGAGGCCGTGGGCAGCGCTGACCGGAGGGGTGGGCTGTGATGCGGTAGGCACGTGGCACGGTGTACCGGGCGCCCGTTTGGTGTCTCGGGAACCCTGTTCACATCGTTTGGGGCTGTGAGCGAAACTCCGGCCGGATCTCCTCATGGATGGAACCCGAATAGGCGATAAACCTGGACTAGAGACTTGAGTGTTTAGGTAGGCCGTGGCCGACACCCACGTTGGGCTTCCGCTTGAAGGTTGCCGAGTACATGTCGTGTAAACGGCGGTAAGTGGTGAGAGCGTGTGTGAAGAAGTACACCCCTGCAGGGTTAACATCATCTATTCGAATAGCCGTGTCCGCGGAAAAGGACTTCTGGGTTGCTTATATCAGTTCATAGACAAGTGAAAGTGGATACTCTAAAATGCGCAAGATAAGCGTGAGTGCTATGGATGGCGTTCTCGTAGGGAGACGGGAGCGGATCCATAGTGGTGTATTGATATGGTGAATGTGTGGACTCGTATGCGCCACCTCAAAAGAGTTACATTGCAGTCGTAGTTTAGGATAGCCACCGAGTCAAAGCTGGCTTGCTGCAGTTAAACCCCACCACCCCTTTGTTGATAATGATGCATATGTAGTTAGTTCTGATGTAAGTCTTGCTGGGTACATTTGTACTCACGTTTGCCTATTTTATGTTTTTGCAGAGAGACTTCGGTCTCACTAGTAGTTCCGCGTGGACTTCGACGTTTAGCTTGTTACCTCAGCTACGATCTTGTGCCCTCGGCAGGATCTGGTAGATAGTCAGGCTTCTCAGCCTTTTCCATTTATAGATGTCTGTACCCAGACATGATAGCTTCCGCTTGTGCTTTGACTTGTATGCTCTGAGTGTTGGGTCATGAGACCCATGTTTGTAATATCTCGCTCCTCGGAGCCTAATGAATAAATTACTTGAGTCGTAGAGTCATGTTGTGATGCCATGTTGTATTTGCACATATCGAGCATATTGTGTGTATTTTATTGAAATGCTTGGTATGTGTGGGATCTAACCATCTAGTTGTTTATCTTTAGTAGCCTCTCTTACCGGGAAATGTCTCCTAGTGTTTCCACTGAGCCATGGTAGCTTGCTACTGCTCCGGAACACTTAGGCTGGCCGGCATGTGTCCTTCTTCGTTCCTGTGTCTGTCCCTTCGGGGAAATGTCACGCTTTGAGTACCGGAGTCCTGTTAGCCCGCTACAGCCCGGTTTACTGGAGTCCTGCTAGCCCAGTGCTACAGCCCGGACCCACTTGCTGATGACCGACACGTTCGAAGCTGGGTCATGGATGCCTGTCCCTGTAAGTCTGTGCCACTTTGGGTTTACGACTAGTCATGTCAGCCCGGGCTCTTTATCATATGGATGCTAGCGACACTGTCATATACGTGTGCCAAAAGGCGCAAACGGTCCCGGGCAAAGGTAAGGCGACACCCGTGGGAATACCGTGCGTGAGGCCGCAAAGTGATATGAGGTGTTACATGCTAGGTCGATGTGGCATTGAGTCGGGGTCCTGACAGTTCTCGATCGAGAAGACGATGGAGGGGAGGCCACGGCCGAGGGATAGGCCGGCGGCGAGGTCGTGCCCGAGTCGGCCATGGCTCCTGGAGGCGGGGAAGCAGGTGCGTGGGTGCCCCTTACCTGTGGCGGCGGCGCGGAGGGGAAAAGAGGGAGGAGGAGGAACCCTAGGGCGAGGGCGGCTGGTTTTATAGGAGGGCGAGGCGAGCTGGCTCGGCCACGGTGGCCATGGCGAGCGTGTAAAGCAGAGGAGGAGAGGTAGGAGAAAGGTGGTGAAAGCTACAGTCTCCCCCGCTGACGGATTGTTCTAGTTTTGCCACGTGGGACGAGTGGAAGAGAGGGTTGGCTGGGTTTTGGGTGAGAAAGGATAGGAGAAAGGTGGTGAAAGCTACAGTCTCCCCCGCTGACGGATGGGTCCAGCATTGCCACGTGGGACGAGTGGAAGAGAGGGTTGGCTGGGTTTTGGGTGAGAAAAGGATCTGGAGGGATAAGTGGGCTGCTGCTGGGCTGCCTTCTACTGTGCCGGCCTGCTGGATGCTGGGCCGCTGCTCTCTTTCTCTATTTCTTCAAACAGAAATAAAAGAGCAAAATCACAGAGGAATTGGGGATGGTTGTGAGAGATATGATCATATCAATGGAGTCCAGGATTTGTGCAGAATTTGAATAAATTGCTTTGGGCATTTTTAAGGACAGAAAAATAATTCAAGTTTGAATTAAATTCAAACTTGAGCCATTTTTTATCCCAACCAAAACACTTTCAAATGGGCTGAAAATTAGCAGAGAGGATGTAGGCAAAGTGCATGATTTATAGGAAAAGAATGGACATTTACTGAGGACAGAAAATGGCACTAGCAAAAATGAAAAGAATAAGAAGGAAGAAGGAGGTGTTGATGCATGGGTAGATTTGAGAGACATAGCAAGGGGTTTGGTCACATGCAACATGCATAGAGCAAGACAACATCATGAAGAATGCGATGCACATGGTGATTATGATGAAATGCAAAATGACAGAAGGCACAATGCAATGCAAACAATGATGAGCATAGCATATGCAACAAATAAAGGAACAATGCAAAACAAGATGATCATGGCAACAACAAGGATGGCAAAATATAATTAATCATGAGCATGATGCAAGAAGCAAAATATGACAATGGCACTCATCGTGAACATGGCAACAACATATAGGAATGAAATATGCAACACAATTATGATAATGCAACAAACATAATAAACACACAACAACAACTAAAAATAAATGGAAGGCAACTCGAGCATCGGTCTCGGGGCGTTACATGGGTGTAGAAGGGGGGAGCCCCGAGGCGGCGGAGCCCAGGAGCTCTGCCACCCGCTCCAATAGCACGTTGCGGCCACCCTCTAGCAGCCTGCATTGCAGTAGTTCTTGAGCTACCGTGAGCGCGACCCTTGAGTTCGCCTGCTCTCGCCGTGAGTACGGTGTCGTGGCCACGGCGTGGCTCGAGGCCCTCGCTGCCGACTGCACCTACTGCGGTGTGAGAGCTGGTGTCGTCTGACCGCGTCGTCCGCATCCTGCAGCACCCTGCAGACCGCGGGCTGCCTGGGGCACGGGGTTGAGGTCGCCCTGGGCAAGCGGCTCTGCGTGGGCGGGCCAGGCCGCCCAGGGATCTGGATTGCCCCTGAGGTCGCCGGACATGATGATGATGATGCGACGGGCGGCGAAACACGAGGTGAAGGAGGGCAGATTCCGGCACACCCCTACCTGGCGTGCCAAATGTCGGATTTCGGATTCCGGTAGACCCTTGAGGTTCGAACACTGGGTTGTACGCGGAGATCAGACCCCCAGCCTACCCATGTCTCACCGCCTCGTAAGGATCTAAACTACACGAAGAACAACACAGGGGACACGAGATTTATACTGGTTCAGGCCACCATTGTGGTGCAATACCCTACCCCAGTTTGTGGTGTGGTGGATAGCCTCTGGGGCTGTTGAGGAACAGTACAAGGGGAGAACACCCTTGCGAGGGTATGTTCTTGGTTGGCGCGATGAACTGCTAGGGGAGTTCAGTCGCCTCTCTCTCTGTATCTTGGATGCGGATCCGGTCAGATCTAGATGCCCTACCCTGTGGGTGGCTAGTCCTATTTATAGGCAAAGGCCCTGGGCCTCTTCCCAAATATTGAGCGGGAAGGGCACCGGGAAATGTCTCCTAGTGTTTCCACCGAGCCATGGTAGCTTGCTACTGCTCCGGAACACTTAGGCTGGCTGGCATGTGTCCTTCTTTGTTCCTGTGTCTGTCCCTTCGGGGAAATGTCACGCGATGAATACCGGAGTCCTGTTAGCCCGCTACAGCCCGGTTCACCGGAGTCCTGCTAGCCCAGTGCTACAGCCTGGATTCACTCGCTGATGACCGACACGTTCGATGCTGGGTCATGGATGCCTGTCCCTGTAAGTCTGTGCCACTTTGGGTTTACGACTAGCCATGTCAGCCCGGGCTCCTTATCATATGGATGCTAGCGACACTATCATATACGTGTGCCAAAAGGCGCAAATGGTCCTGGGCAAAGGTAAGGCGACACCCGTGGGAATACCGTGCGTGAGGCCGCAAAGTGATATGAGGTGTTACATGCTAGATCGATGTGGCATTGAGTCGGGGTCCTGACAGCAGCTCTAGTGGCGGTATGGGAGGAGCGCCAGGTCAAAGCTACCCCACGACCAGCCACGAACCCAGCCACGGCAGCACAAGACAAAGAAGGCCTCGTGAAGCCCATGGCCGCAGCAGATGGAGGCCAGCCTCAGCAGGGGGACGCCCCCAGGGCTGAAGAGGCCGCACCAGATAGCCAGGGGCTGGGGGCTCTGTCGTCTCAAGAGGCGCCTGACCCTTCAGAGGGCACCGACCTCGCCAGCACGCCTACCCTCGTCGAGCATCCAGTGTATTTTGTTAGCACGGTGCTGCGGGACGCGAGGGCATGATACCCCATGCCTCAGAAGCTCTTGCTCGCACTATTAGTGGCCTCGCGCAAGCTACGGTACTACTTCCAAGGTCACCCCATCAAGGTCGTCTCGGCATATCCATTGGAAATGGTGCTCAGGAGTCCCAACTCAGCGGGAAGAGTTGCCGAATGGAACATCGAGCTGCAAGAATTTCAGTTGGAATTCAGCATGACGACAGTCGTCAAAGGAGCCGCACTCGCAGATTTTGTGGCAGAATGGACAGAGGCGTCAGGGCTCGAAGCAGGCGAAGATCGGTCACTTTCCCCAGGAAGTGAGGCACCGGACGGCTGGGTCATGTACTTCGACGGAGCGTTCTCGCGACATGGCGCGGGGGCTAGCACAGTGCTTATATCTCCCACTCAGGACAAGCTCTGTTACGCCATACAGCTCTGTTTCCAACATGGAGAGAAGGTCTCCAACAACATAGCACAATATGAAGGCCTGATAGCAGGCTTGAAGGCCGCAGCGGCCTTGGGGGTAAAGCGCCTCATCATCAAGGGTGATTCGCAGCTCCTCATCAACTTCTCCAACAAGGTGTACAAGCCGAAGGACGAGCACATGGAAGCATATCTCGCGGAGGTCCGCAGAATGGAAAAGCAGTTTTGGGGGTAGGAGTTGCAGCATGTGCCCCATGGCACCAACCAAGAGGCTGATGACATCGCCAGGAGGGCGTCGAGGCGGCTGCCTCAAGAGCCTGGCGTCTTCGAGGAACGACTCTTCAAGCCCTCAGCAGCACCGTCACTATCAAGTACAGCGCAGCCTCTGGAGGAACTCCCTCAACCACCTGCCTCAGGAGCTCTGGCCTGTGGCCCGACCTTAGGAGCACGCTTACTCCTGGCGCTGGAGCCTCAGGAGGGATGTTGGACTGCGGAGCTCAAGGATTACCTGATGCAAGGGACTCTGCCAGAGAAGGAGGAAGACGCGGAACGCGTGGCGCGGCAGGCCATGGCCTACTGCATCCGGGACGGAGAGCTGTACCGGAAGTGGCCAAATGATGTTGCCCTGCGTTGCATCTCCAAGGAGCAGGGGAAGGAGTTGCTGGTAGACATTCACGGAGGAGACTGTGGGCACCACTCGTCATCACGGACCCTCATCGGCAAGGCATTCCGTAGCGGATTCTATTGGCCTACAACACTCAATGACGCAATCGAGCTAGTGAAATCTTGTGAAGCCTGCCAATTCCATGCCAAGCAGATTCATCAGCCAGCTCAAGGCCTGCAGACAATTCCACTCTCATGGCCGTTCGTGGTTTGGGGGCTGGACATTTTGGGCCCGTTTCCCCGGGCGCTAGGGGGCTATCAGTACCTCTACTTCGCCATTGACAAGTTCGCCAAGTGGGCGGAGGTGGAAGCTGTCCGCACCATCCTAGCTGGTTCAGCAGTCAAGTTCATCAAGGGCCTCGTGAGCCGGTTTGGGGTGCCTAACCGCATCATCACCAACAACGGTTCGCAGTTCACCAGCAATCTCTTCAAAACATATTGTGCTAACCTTGGAACGCAGATATGCTACGCTTCAGTGGCACACCCTCGGAGCAACGGCCAGGCTGAACGCGCCAACGCAGAGGTCCTGAAGGGCCTCAAAACCAGGACCTTCAAGAAAAAGCTGGAGGCCTGCGGCAGGGGCTGGTACGATGAACTCCGGCAACACTTCAGCCGAGTGGAAGCGCGGCCTGGGAGGCCGCGCGGCCACAGCGCCTTCCCTCACCCACCGGACGCCCATCACCGCACGGGAGATCACCGCCACGACCACGAGGAGACACTGCGAGAGTCGCGGGGTGCTTGCGGGGACGACCTCGGCCGCGCTTGGGCGGAGGAAAGTCAGGCCCTTCCCGATGAGCCTTTCCTTTCTCCGCGGCTGAGGGCCTCTTCGGTGGCGCCATAGGACATGGCGGATGGCTGGAGCAGGGAGAAAGAAGAAGCAAGCGGAAGGAGGAAGATGTGCAGCGGGGGCCTGTGCCCTCCTGCATTTATAGTCCAGAAGAGGCCAACCAACGGCCTCCACGATCGTAGGTAATCATGACCCAGTTTTGCATGTATGGACTTGTCAAGTTGGGTAGTTGCCAAGGCAGCATGGGGAAGCGGAGACGCCCACGTCCAATCAACCGCCACGCGGCGCCCAAGGCTGCAGGCTGTTGGGGCCCGCGGCTCTCCGCACTTGCCCCTTCGCTTCTCTGCTAAGCCAAGTCCGAGCGTGCCTTGGGCCCGGGGGCTACTGTCAGCATTCTAGGAATGGGGGTCCCACACTTGCCTGCCTGCGGCCTGCGGCGTGGCTCAAGTGGTAGCCCAGTACGACCCATCTTTGTCAACTTAAGCTCAAGACCCTTGCGAGGGGCCAAGCCTCGTGGGGCGAACGGCGCAAGGCTTCCTCAGGAGTGGCCTCACTAGGCAGGCTCGCGAGGAGGCGGAGAGATCAAGGCAAGAGTACCTCGCGAGGTGCCCATGACGCAAGCCATGACGATCGAGACCAGGCGGGCGCCGGCCTGCGCAGTGTCCTTGTTTCCTCTTTGGTGCAAAGGGGGCAAGCACAGTCGTGGAGTACCGAGGCATCAGGCAAAGGTTACCATTTCGGTGCAACGAGACCAAGACCAGCAGAGCGGCAGGATGGAGGTCACTGTGGAGCCCAAGATGGCGTCATTGCCAGTGCCTTTGGCAGCCGAAGACCAACTTTAGTCAGGATAACTTGTACTAGATGTTCCCCTTCAAAATGCCCGTTGTTGGCGCCCTTCCCGCTCAATATTTGGGAAGAGGGCCAGGGCCTCTATAAATAGGGATAGCCATCACAGTAGAGGGATATCAGATTGAGTTCTCATCAGACCCAGAGGCGATCGAACTCACCCAAGTAGTTCACCGCACCAGCCCAAGAACACCTCTCGCGAGGTTGTTCTTCCCCTTTGTACTGTTTGTCATCAGCCCCTGAGGCAATCCACCACACCACACACTAGAGTAGGGTATTACACCACAATGGTGGCCCAAACCAGTATAAATCTTGCGTCCCTTGTGTTGTTCATCGTTTAACTTAGGTTCTCAGCGAGGCGCTCGAACATGGATTGGTAGGGGAGAGATCTTCGCATGCACCCCAGAGTTCGAACTTTAAGGGCTTTGCCGGAACCCCACATCTGACAGCAGACCCTATGAATAGGTTGTAGATGAGGTAGAGTAGATGAGCATCACAAAGTACAGAGGTTTTGCAAAACAGATGACTCAAAACTTAGTTTTAGTTCTCCACAGAAAGCATTTCGGATCTACCGATTTGTGAACTCGGTGATACTGAAGCAGCTTTTGGAACCTAAACTGGTGAACTCGGTCAGACCGAGTCATAGTTCGGTGGCACTGAGATTGTTAGGGTTTCACAGAGGATCGAACTCGGTCACACCGATTTGCAATTCTCGGTCAGATCGACAATCGCATGTGCAATGGCCTAAGCCAAATCAGTGAGACCGATTTTAACAACTCGGTCAGTCCGAGATGAGTTCGGCGGAAACCTAACCCTAAATTTTCAAATCAAATCTAATCTGCAGGATGTTTTTGCTGGACAGGATGATTTCATACGTGGCAAGAATCATGGCAAAGCAATGTGCTATGAATCGGAGTTAATGAATAGCACAAAATGTCAAGTTCATACCCTAACTCGACGGTGAACTTGCTACGGCGGCAATGGCGGGGCAGATTGCTGTTGACGGTGGCGGAGACCAGTGGCGGGAGGTTGCTGGCGGCGAGAAGATGATCCGGAGACCCGAAGAGGCAGACCAGGTTACGCGCGGGTGAAGGGTTTTGAATTTTTTTCCAAAATTTGACCCATCAGTATATATAACCTGATCCTATGGGTGTGACCGAGTGGAACAACTCGGTGGCACCGAGATGCAAAACTGCGAGCAGTTACTACAACTCGGTGTGACAAAAAGGTTCTAATCGGTTGCACCGAGATTGAAAACCTAGATCGACTTAGTGATCTCGGTATGACCGAAATGGATTTCTCAGTCAGACCGAAATGCACAAAGAGGTTTTGGAAGTTTAAGTCTATGACGAATCGGGGACTCCGAGTGCTCCTCACACAGAGTGGTTCGAATCTGACTTGATCAAGCCTTGTGATGTAGCATGAATAGAGTTTGAGACGAGAAAAGAATAGATAGATAGAGAAGGTTCTTAGGCATTCTTGTCCATCCACCTGGCAAAAGGAAAGAAATGAAATAATCAACACAACAAGTGGATGTCCTCGAATGAGTAAAATATGCAACCAACATGCTCACACAATAAAATGGCAAATGAAATATGTGGCAAAGCATGCGCAACCAATTCTAGAATCTATCAAACAATTGGCAATGACTAGGTCATCTATATATTAGTATATTGACTTAGGAGTCAAATGAGAACATTTGATCATTGGTCATACTCATCGTTTAAACACAAGTGGGGTTACCACTTTAACATAAAGCATTGTTGTGTTCACACCATTAGAGTTGCTTTAGCTCAATTCTTTAGAGTAAATCTCCCCCTAGATGTGAGATCCCCCTTAAGAGGGATGAACTAACCTTGGGTTTTGTCGATGATGACTTCATTTAGGTGTTGAAGATGTGGATGCTCAATGTTGATGTAGATCATTTAGAGCAATCCATTGGAGTGAGTTGCACTTTCAATACCTACACGGGTTAGTCCCACAAGGAACAAACAAGGATATCCATAGACATAGAGTGATGCACACACAAGATGATGTCCACGAAAGCATTAGGTTACCTTGTCCCTTGTCTTACCAACAAGAGGGTTTGTGACTCCTTGAACTAGTGCAAGATGTGGAAGTTGATTGCACTTGTCCTTGCCAAAATGATATGAGTGAAGTATATTGGCGAAGTCACCCTCAAGAACCCTCTAGTTCTTCTTCTTTGGGATACACATCATCTTGATGGGAATCCTTGGAGTTGTAGTCGTAATTGATGAAGTAGAACTTGATGTAGTCTTGGGAATCCATTTGACCAAGGCCTTAGGAGCTTATTCAAATGCATCAATCTCCTCTTGAAGCTTGTCCTTGCCTTTTTGCTTGTGGTCTTGTGGTGGAAGATCATCTTGAGCTTGTGTTTGATAACCCACAAGTATAGGGGATCGCAACAACTTTCAAGGGTAGAGTATTCAACCCAAATTTATTGATTTGAGACAAGGGGAGCCAAAGAATATTCCTGAGTATTAGCAGTTGAGTTGTCAATTCAACCACACCTGGATAACTTAGTATCTGTAGCAAAGTGTTTAGTAGCAAAAGTGATATGATAGTAATAGTAATGGTAGCAAAAGTAAAGATAAATGTTTTTGGGTTTTTGTAGTAGTTGTAACAGTAGCAACAGAAAAGTAAATAAGCGAAGAACAATATATGAAAAGCAGGTAGGCAATGGATCAGTGATGGATAATTATGCTGGATGCGATTCCTCATGCAATAGTTATAACATAGGGTGATATGGAACTAGCTCCAGTTCATCAATGTAATGTAGGCATGTATTCCGTAAACAATCATACGTGCTTATGGAAAAGAACTTGTATGACATCTTTTGTCCTACCCTCCCATTGCAGTGGGGTCCTTACGGAAACTAAGGGATATTAAGGCCTCCTTTTAATAGAGAACCTGAACAAATCATTAACACATAGTGAATACATGAACTCCTCAAACTACGGTCATCACCGAGAAGTATCCCGATTATTGTCACTTCGGGGTTGTCGAATCATAACACATAATAGGTGACTATAGACTTGCAAGATAGGATCAAGAACACACACATATTCATGAAAACATAACAGGTTCAGATCTGAAATCATAGCACTCGGGCCCTAGTGACAAGCATTAACCATAGCAAAGTCATAGCAACATCAATCTCAGAACATAGTGGATACTAGGGATCAAACCCTAACAAAACTAACTTGATTACATAGTAAATCTCATCCAACCCATCACCGTCCAGCAAGCCTACGATGGAATTACTCACGCACGGCGGTGAGCATCATGAAATTGGTGATGGAGGATGGTTGGTGATGACGACGGTGACAAATCCCCCTCTCCGGAGCCCCGAACGGACTCCAGATCAGCCCTCCCCAGAGATATTAGGGCTTGGCGGCGGCTCCGTGTCGTGAAACGCGATGAAACTTTCTCCTTGATTTTTTTCTCCTCGAGACGGAATATATGGAGTTGGAGTTGAGGTCGGAGGGTGTCCAGGGGGGCACGAGATAGGGGGCCACGCCCTAGGGTGGCGCCCCCTGTCTCGTGGACAGGCCGTGGGCCCCCTGGCACTAATTCTTTCGCCAAAAATTCTTATTAAATCTGAAAAGTGCCTCCGTGGATTTCCAGGACATTCCGAGAACTTTTATTTTCTACACAAAAAACAACATCATGGTAGTTCTGCTGAAAACAGCGTTAGTCCGGGTTAGTTTCATTCAAATCATGCAAGTTAGAGTCCAAAACAAGGGCAAAAGTGTTTGGTAAAGTAGATACGTTGGAGACGTATCAACTCCCCCAAACTTAAAATTTTGCTTGTCCTTAAGCAATTCAGTTGATAAACTGAAAGTGATAAAGAAAAACTTTTACAAACTCTGTTTGCTCTTGTTGTTGTAAACATGAAAAGCCAGCATTCAAGTTTCAGAAAATATTATGAACTAACCATACTAACAATAACACATAGGTCTCACAATTACTCATATCAACAGCATAATCAGCTAGCGAGCCATAATAATAAAACTTGGATGACAACACTTTCTCAAAATAATCATAACATGATATAACAAAACGGTATCTCGCTAGCCCTTTCTGAGACCGCAAAACATAAATGCAGAGCACCTTTAAAGATCAAGGACTGACTAAACATTGTAATTCATGGTAAAAGAGATCCAGTCAAGTCATACCCAATATAAACCAATAATAATGAATGCAAATGACAGTGTGCTCTCCAGCAGGTGCTTTTAATAAGAAGGATGATGACTCAACATAAAAGTAAATAGATAGGCCCTTCGCAGAGGGAAGCAGGGATTTGTAGAGGTGCCAGAGCTCGATTTTAAAATAGAGATTGAATAACATTTTGAGCGGCATACTTTTGCTGTCAACGCAACAACTATGAGATGGCTGTATCTTCCATATTACATGCCTTATAGGCAGTTCCCAAATAGAATGGTAAAGGTTTATACTCCCCCAACCACCAACAAGCATCAATCCATGGCTTGCTCGAAACAACGAGTGCCTCCAACATACAACAGCCCTGGGGGAGTTTTGTTTAATTATTTTGATTTGCTTTGATCTTTTTGGATCATGGGACTGGGCATCCCGGTTACTGGCCCTTTCTCGTGAATAAGGAGCGGAGTCCACTCCTCTTGAGAATAACCCACCTAGCATGGAAGATATAGGCAGCCCTAGTTGGAACATGAGCTGCTCGAGCATACAAAACAGAATTTCATTTGAAGGTTTGGAGTTTGGCACATGCAAATTTACTTGGAATGGCAGGTAAATACCGCATATAGGTAGGTATAGTGGACTCATATGGAACAACTTTGGGGTTTAAGGAGTTTGGATGCACAAGCAGTATTCCCGCTTAGTACAGGTGAAGGCTAGCAAAAGACTGGGAAGCGACCAACTGAGAGAGCGACAACAGTCGTAAACATGCACTAAAATTAATTTACACCGAGTACAAGCATGAGTAGGATATAATCTACCATGAACATAAATATCATGAAGGCTATGTTGATTTGATTCAACTACATGCGTGAACATGTGCCAAGTCGAGTCACTTAATACATTCAAAGGAGGATACCATCCCATCATAACACATCATAATCATTCTAATAGCATGTTGGCACGCAAGGTAAACCATTATAACTCATAGCTAATCAAGCATGGCACAAGGAACTATAATCTCTAAGTGTCATTGCAAATATGTTTATTTCATAATAGCTGACTCAGGAACGATGAATCATCATATTTACAAAAACAAAAGAGGTCGAGTTCATACCAGCTTTTCTCATCCCAATAAGTCCATCATATATCGTCATTATTGCCTTTCACTTGCACGACCGAACGATGTGTATAATAATAAGAGTGCACGTGCATTGGACTAAGCTGGAATTTGCAAGCATTCAACTCAAGAGAGAAGACAAGTAATATGGGCTCTAAATTAAATAAACAATCATGCATATAAGAGCCACTAAGAAATTTCAATATAGTCTTCTCGACCCCCAAAAGAAAGAAAAGAAAATAAAACTATTTACACGGGAAAGCTCCCAACAAGTAAAAGAAGAAAAAGAAATCTTTTTGGTTTTTCATTTTAATTTCTACTACAGGCAAGGAAATTAAACTAACTATTTTTTTGGTTTTTCTAAAGGTTTATCAAACACACAAGAAGAAAACTAGAAAAAGAAATTTAAACTAGCATGGATAATACAATGAAAGAGTGTGAGCACCGACGACTAGTGTGTGAACATGAATGTAAAGTCGGTGAGAAATACGTACTCCCCCAAGCTTACGCTTTTGGCCTAAGTTGGTCTAATACCAATGACCACCTGGCTGATATCCATAAGAATAGCTGGGGTAGTACTGAGATGAAGAGGCGACCGCCTCCTGAGCAGCAGCGTGTTGGCGAGCTGCCTCCATTCCCCTCTCATATTCAGTTGCTTCTTCCCTGGTGACAACATATCTTCCTTTTGCCTGATAATCAAAAAGGTAGGGAGCAGGAAGAGTAACAGGGACGACATTGCGTCTGTTATAGGTTAGTCGATAATGGAGGAATTGTTCATTCCTCTCAATAAAATGATGATGAAACATAGCTGCTTTATCCAAATAAACATGAGGTACAATCATGTCCTCCTCTTGTGGAGCTATATTAAGAAAATTAGCCACACGGGTTGCATAAATTCCTCCAAAGATATCTCCCCTTCTACTATTATTCTGCAACCTACATGCAACTATTGCCCCCAAGTTATAACCTCTATAACCTGACACAACACTCTTGAGGACACAGAGATCAGGGGCACACATGTGACATACTTCGTCCTTACCGTTAATGCATCTACCAATGAAGAGAGGAAAGTAATGTATAGCAGGAAAATGAATGCTCCCTATGGTAGCTTGTGTTACGTCCCTAGATTCTCCCACAGTAATACTAGCAAGAAAATCTCTAACTTCAGATTTGGGAGGATCATTAACATTACCCCACTGCGGGAGTTTGCAAGCAGTTGTGAAATCCTCTAAATCCATGGTATGAGATGTATCATAAATATCAAACATAACACTAGGAGAATTACGCGCAGAAATATATTCGAACCTACGCACAAAGGAATCAGTCAGTTGATAATATTGAGGACACTTATCTTGTAAGAAGTCCTCCAGCTCGGCATTACGCACATACGCGTCAAATTCCTCCTTGAAGCCTGCTGAGGGAGTCCTGGACTAGGGGGTGTCCGGACAGCCGGACTATCATCGTCAGCCGGACTCCAAGACTATGAAGATGCAATATTGAAGACTTCGTCCCATGTCCGAATGGGACTTTCCTTGGCGTGGAAGGCAAGCTTGGCAATACGGATATGTAGATCTCCTACCATTGTAACCGACTCTGTGTAACCCTAGCCCTCTCCGGTGTCTATATAAACAGGAGGGTTTTAGTCCATAGGACGAACAACCATTACAACAATCATACCATAGGCTAGCTTCTAGGGTTTAGCCTCCTTGATCTCGTGGTAGATCCACTCCTGTACTACCCATATCATCAATATCAATCAAGCAGGAGTAGGGTTTTACCTCCATCGAGAGGGCCCGAACCTAGGTAAAAACATCGTGTCCCTTGTCTACTGTTACCATCCGCCTAGACGCACAGTTCGGGACCCCCTACCCGAGATCCGCTGGTTTTGACACCGACATTGGTGCTTTCATTGAGAGTTCCTCTGTGTCGTCACCGATAGGCTTGATGGCTTCTTCAATCAACAACAACGCCGTCCAGGGTGAGACTTTTCTCCCCGGACAGATCTTCGTGTTCGGCAGCTTTGCGCTGCGGGCCAATTCACTTGGCCGTCTGGAGCAGATCGAAAGCTACGCCCCTGGCCATCAGGTCAGATTTGGAAGCCTAAACTTCACGGCTGATATCCGCAGGGACTTGATCTTCGACGGAGTCGAGCCGCAGCCGAGCGTGCCGCACTGTCACGATGGGCATGATCTAGCTCTGCCGCCGGACAGTATCCTGGAGGCCGCACACAAGTCCGCTCTGACCCATAGTTCGGAGCCGACCGCGCAGATCGAGGACAGGTGGTTGGACACCGCCTCGGGGGCTGCAACTTCTACGGCGATAGAGCCGAATACCGACCTTGTCCCTTGCAAAGCTTGTGACTCCGAGGTGCCGGACTCCTTGCCGGACTCCGAACCTCCAGCGCCCCGGCCAATCGAATCCGATTGGGCGCCGATTATGGATTTCACCGCCGCGGACGTCTTTCAGCACTCACCCTTTGGCGACATCCTGAATTCGCTAAAGTATCTCTCGTTATCAGGAGAGCCCTGGTCGGACTGCGGCCAGGATGGCTCGGATGCGGACGACGAAGAAATTCAAAGCCCACCCACCACCCACTTTGTAGCCACTATCGACGATCTAACTGACATGCTAGACTACAACTCCGAAGACATCGACGGTATGGACGACGATGCCGGAGACTACCAAGAACCAGCGCCTACCGAGCACTGGAAGCCCACCCCAACCCATGATGTATATATGGTGGACACCCCAAAAGGAAGCGATAACGAGGAACAACGGGACGTGGCAAAGGATAATTCCGCCAACAAACAACCAAAACAACGACGCAGACGCCGCCCTAAGTCCCGCCTCGACAAAAACAGCACTCCTAATGACCCAACAATAGAGCAGGGCAAACCAGTGGACGACGAACATGCAACCAAGAAACCATCCGAGCAGCACGAATCGGATAATCAATCCATGCACGGCGAAAACAACAGTCCACACGACCTCACGCCGGACACACCACCGGAGCATAAGAACATTCACAAAAGACTTGTCGCCACTGCAAGAAGTCTAAAAAAGGAAAAACGGAAGCTCAAAATAGCGGAAGACATACTCAGAATGAGGTGGAGCAAAGTACTCAAGACCGCGGACAAATATGGCAATAGCCACCAAACAAAGAGCTACCCGAAGCGCAAGCTACTGCCATAATTCGATGAGGAGGCCATAGAGCCCCCACAGTCAAAAAGCAAAGAGGGCGACTGGCCGGATAGACGACCAGATGACAGGCCAAAAGCGACAAGCGGCGCCGCACACAAGACGACACACGATCCTCACAAAACAGATGGCCCGGTCAGGTCCATTTATGGGCTAAAGAAGAGGGCCCCAGGAAGCAACACAACACGCCGCATGCTTGAAGATAACGGCACGCCTAAATACACGGGCGCCGCACACCCACTATGTTTCATCGATGAGGTGCTGGATCATGAATTTCCAGCGGGATTCAAACCCGTAAACATAGAGGCATACGACGGAACAACAGACCCCGGAGTCTGGATTGAGGATTACATACTGCACATACACATGGCTAGAGGAGATGATCTCCACGCCATAAAATATCTACCCCTCAAGCTCAAAGGGCCAGCTCGGCATTGGCTCAAAAGCCTCCCAGAAAATACTGTTGGAAGTTGGGAAGAGCTCGAGGACGCATTTAGAGCAAATTTTCAAGGGACTTATGTCCGACCTCCGGATGCAGACGATTTAAGTCACATAACTCAACAGCCCGGAGAGTCAGCGCGCAAATTCTGGAATAGGTTTCTTACCAAAAAGAACCAAATAGTCGACTGTCCGCGCTGAAGCCTTAGCAGCTTTTAAACATAATGTCTGAGACGAATGGCTCACTAGACACCTCGGCCAAGAGAAGCCGAGAACTATGGACGCGCTAAAAAGACTCATGACCCGCTTTTGCGCTGGGGAGGACAGCTGGCTAGCAAGATGCAGCACCAGCGACCCGAGTACATTCGAGATCAGAGATCGAAACGGAAAATCACGACGCAGAAAGGACCAGCGCCGAAATAAAGAAAAAAGCCCAAAGAATACGGCAGTCAACGCCGGATTCAAAAGCTCGCGGCCGAACAACAAAGCACTGCCTCTTAAGGACAACAGTGAAGAGCTATCCAACTTAAACAAAATTTTGGATCGGATATGTCAAATCCACAGCACCTCCGGAAGGCCTGCAAACCACATCCACCGAGATTGTTGGGTCTTCAAACAGTCCGGCCGAGTCAACGCCGAACACAAGGGGCTCGACGCGCCAAGCGAGGATGATGACGAACCCCACCAGCAGAGCGCCGGAAAACAAAAGACTTTCCCACAAGAAGTCAAAACAGTAAACTCACTTCATGTGATAATACGGAACAACAGTGCGGCACCCGCCAAAGTAGGTATCACACGGTCCACCCCAGCGGAACCTCGAGGTTGGATGTCAAAACAAATTACTTTCGACCACCTGGACTATTCCAGAAGTATACGAAATGCAGGATGGACTGCTCTAATATTGGATCCTATAATCGACGGACTACAATTTACACAAGTCCTGATGGACGGCGGCAGTGATTTAAACCTGCTATATCCAGACACAATCCGCAAGTTGGGGATAGACCTTACTAAAATTCGACATAGCCGCACTTCCTTCAAAGGAGTGACGCCAGGCCCTTACGCCAAGTGCACGGGCTCCTTACTACTAGAAGTTGTATTCGGGTCACCCAACAACTTCCGACGCGAAAAGCTAATCTTTCATGTCGCCCCATTCAAAAGTAGCCATCAAGCACTATTGGGACGTGAAGCTTTTGTTCGCTTTAACGCAATACCACACTACGCGTCTCTTACACTTAAAATGCCCGGTCCACGCGGCATCATCTCATTAAAAGGTCATTCAAGACCCCGGACACGGCTAGACGAGTCCGGAACAAATAAGCCACGGGCTCCCTAGCCGCACACCCCTTTACAAGGGGTTGTGCGTATGAGGTAATATAAGCTCAACTTTATTCATTCATTCATATTTCAATTTTTAATTCATTTTTTTTGCACAATTACTTTTCAAACTAAGTTCCTCTCTTTTACAGATGAACAGCGTGTTACACCCGTCTAGGATACAGCACAACGGAGACACATGCGCAGACGTGCAGTAGGGACCCGTTGCAAGGATTCTTTTCAGATTAAGACCCTGCGTAAACCTTTTTTACTGTCTCTGGTTGCTATATATCCCCTGGTTTTCCATTATATCCAGAGAGGAGACTGACGTTTTGGCATCGGCCGCGTTAGAGGACCTTGCGTGTACCTGGACACTAGGGGCTTAGGGCATTGTTCAGCCCACTATCATAAAGACCGAATACCTTAGGGAGTGTTCGGCGTCTCGAGTTAGGCCTTATATGCATCAGCTCCGAATCATGTCTTTGGTCAAATGTTGGGTTTGCCCGGCTCCTGTGTTTTGCTGCCTTACTTTCCGTATCATCGGCTAACGCGGCACCAGGAGAACTACTGCGATTGTGCCCCGGTTTGGCCGGGCAAGCACCTCAGTAGAGAAAGCCGAAAACTAACTGTGATGATATAGCGAGAGACTGGTGAACCACTCGATCGACTACCGGGATGCTTAGAATTCCTCAGCTTTGACGAAGGACCGTTTCCCGGTCAGACACATACGCGCCCCGAATTCGAAGAGCGCGGTGCCCCTAGGGGCTATATCGTAGCCCCACCCTCGAGCTCCTATGGCTAAGTGAAAGTGATAAAGCATTATAGTCCAGTTGCCTTGTTTGCTATGCTACCACCTCCTTCACAGGACTGAGACGTCGGATTAAGTGTGAAAATGCGCTATTTTTGCGAACACCCCCGCACCTTGTGCGTGGGGGCTGAAGCCGACGACTGCCATCTTTCAGGTTATACACACGTATACATAAACGGGCGCACAAGAGATATTTCAATACTTGAACGCACAAGTACAAAAAAGCGCTGACATCATAAACATCGTCCTACAAACCAAAACGTTCACTTGAACATGACATTTTTTGAGCACTGTGACTCTATTACACGAGCACCACGCAGAACTTCCCCAAAATAGTGCTCGGCGGGTAACCGGCTCTCGTCCGAACCCTGGGTCGCAACAGCGGTGGCATCCATCTCTGTCCAATGTGTCTTCACACGGGCGAGGGCCATCCGCGCACCTTCTATGCAAGCCGACCGCTTCATCGCCTTGATATGCGGCACCGCCCCAAGGAATTGTTGCAATAAGCCAAAATAACTCTTTGGCTTGGGCCCATCCGGCCAGACATGAGCCACGATATCCGTCATGGCAAGTCCGGACAATCTATTCAGTTCAGCCCACTCGGCCAGCCGATCGGTCAGCGGAAGTGAACGCTCCCGACTATGGAATTGAGACCAAAACAGCTCTTCCGTCTTGTGATCCTTCTGACTTCGAAAGTGCACAATGGCATCTGCCGCACTCGCCGCTAAGTCCATATAAGGATCCTTCGGACCCCACAGCTGGCCAAGCTGAGCATACTTTGGATCTGTAAACCTTCGGCGCAGCAGAAAGGGCTTGCCAGCCACAATGTCTCCGGCCTGGCGCAGCTCCTCCTTTATAGCCTGCATTGCAGAACGGGCATCCTTGGCTTCGGTGGTGGCCTTCCCCAGGTCTTCTTGCTCCGCTAGGCGTTCCTTTTCAAGAACATCATTGCGGTCGGTAGCATCTTTCAACTTCACGGCCATTTCGGCCATCTCCTCCCTGCTTCGGTAGTGTGCAGCCCTTTCGGCTTCTAGCTCTTCGGCCGCCCTCGAGGCAGCCGCATCACTCCTTCTGGCTTGCTCCTTGGCTTGAGCAAGTTCTGCCCGAAGGCTCTCCACAGCAGCGGCACCATCTGCATTGAACACATATGTTGTAAGGAGTGGGCTTCGGCTCCCTTACTAGGTGACCACAGAGAAAAAACCTACCTTGTGACTCGTCAAGTCGTTTATTGACCAGCGCGATGTCCGCATCCACAACTCCATCTGTCCGGCTAGCCACCGAACTATCCGCCACCTACTTAGGAAAGGCGTAAATCAATACCTGGGATTTTGATCCTTGGCACGCTGCCATTCTCGACACCCTACCGAGTCTCAGGGGCTACTATCTATACAGGGCGCACTTTATGTGTAAAACTGTCAAAGGGTATGTCATTTTTACGTACCTCAAACCCCGCCAGCAAACTCCTGACGGCATCACGCAATCCGCCTTCAGCGGATGAAATTCTTTCAATCACCGTACTCATCAGTGTACGGTGACCTTCTGAGATGGACGCCCTCTCAAGCAGATCCTTTAGCTCCCCCAGCCGCACACCAGTTGGTGCCGAATTATTCGGCCCTGCCGGACTCGGGGATACCCTCCGTGATGACACTTCAGGCTCGTTCGCCCTATCCGATGGGGCGGCAGATGGAGGCATCTCGGTCTCCATCATCTCTGGATGGAGTTCCCCCGAAGACGAGCTCATCTGAGAAGGACGGAGATCCGAACTACAAGGTAAAAACTTAAGTTATCCTCAGAAGCACAAATAGGGATGTCCCTTATTACAAAACTCCCTTTTTTCTACTTATGGCTCGCTGGAGGGCTGATCCTTTAGGGGAGACTGTGCGGCCGGAGCCTCTCCAGACGCAGGACCCTCTGGTGAAGATCTCTTCCCCCGCTTCGGGGCTTTGGCCTCCGGGTTTTCGGAGGCGGTCCTCTTCTCCCCCTGGAAGGAGGGATTCTCGATCCCCCCTCCTCAAAAGCCTCCTTGGTTGAGGCGGTAGTTCCTCTATTCTCCCCTTCGCCTTCCTCTGAAGGCGCAACCTCCAGCATCCTGACCAGCACGGGATCCGGCGCGGTCTCTGGGAGGGGGGCCGGACACCGTATCAGTTTTGCTTGCGCTATCCACTCCTGTTTAGAGGGCAGTTGGTCAAAAAGCGAATCATAGAAAGGCAAACAAACGGTATGTCCGGACACGGAGCTACTTACTTGTGTATCCGGGCGATTGCAGCTTAGGCCGGCGTCCTCGGTCTATTCCGGACACGCTTCTTGTGATCCGAAGAACAGTTTGTACATCTCCACGGGTGTCGTACCCATGAAGTGTTGGAGAATTCGTGGTCCCTCCGGATTAAACTCCCACAGCCGGAGAGGATGGCGTTTGCAGGGCAGGAGACGCCTAATCAGCATGACCTGCATCACCACGACCAGATCGATCTCCCTCAGCTGGAGGTCTTGAATCCGGCCCTGCAATAGGGGCACGTCCTTTGACGGCCCCCAGCTGAGCCCTTGGCTGACCCATGACATCAGCCGCTGCGGAGGGCCCGAGCGGAAGATGGGCGGCGGCTTCTGCCTACTGCCCCTGGGAGCGGTTATGTAGAACCACTCCTGCTGCCACAAGCCGAGCTCCTCCTGAAAAGAGCCCTCGGGCCATGGAGCGTCGGCCCTTCTGCTTACGACCGCCCCGCCACACTCTGCTTGACGCCCCTCGATCATCTTCGGCTCCACGTCGAAGGTCTTAAGGCACAAGCCGAAGTGAGGGGTAACGCGGGGGAAGGCTTCGCAAACGACAATGAATGAAGAGATATGGAGGATGGACTCCGAAGCCAAGTCATGGAATTCCAACCCATAGTAAAACATGAGCCCTCTCACAAAAGGATCCATCGGGAAGCCTAAACCCCGACGGAGGTGGGAAACAAACACGACATACTCGCCGGGCTCGGGGGTGGGGATGACTTACCCTTTGGCGGGCAACCTATGAGAAATCTCGTCAGACAGGTACTTGGCCTCTCGCAGCTTTAGCACATCTTCTTCCATGATGGAGGAGGGCATCCACCGGCCCTGTAGGTCGGAGCCGGACATTGTTGAAGGTCTGAAGCGCTCGAATCTGGGGCTCTGGGTGTTGGAACTCGGGGCAGGGAGTGGATTCGATTGCGGATTGAAGAAAAGAAACGAGCCTTGGTCCCGTTATAAAGAAGGGGAATACCAAGAGCCGTCCCCGTGACCGTTTGGGACTCGCCTCCGATAGAGGGGGCGTGGCAACGGGCACGGTTGGGTTACCCATGTCCGTATTGATGGGAATCCTGGAATAAGAGGAACACGATCTCTGCTTCGACAAGACATGCCAAGGAAACTGCTTCGCTAAACGCACTGATGTCACACCCTGCATTTTGTAACATTTCATTTGCATTATTAAAGCATGAAAATTTGGACCAACAAAAACTTTTGCATTATTTGGCTTTTATTTGGAGTTGGCTTTCTCTATGTGCTTCTTTTCAAGTGCTCTTTATAGTCAACTACTCCACCTCTGTACTTCATCTCCTTGCCCCAAACTTCTACCCAATGACCATGCCATGTGTATAGTGCAATATAGAATTTTCTTATAAAAAATAATTTGGCCAAAAAGTATTTTCTAAATTTAGTTTTCCAAAAACCCCTGAATTGAGGTTTGCATTGCAAGTACATGATTTGGGGTATGAAAATTATTTCAAAGAGTATATTTGAAACCTATTAGGTATAGGACTTCCATAAACCACAAAAATATAATTTTAAAAGCTATTTTCCTATTTTATTTAAAAGCTTTTTCTTAAGGCCAGAAATGGTCTTTAATAGGGGAAAATTATTTTACTGTTTCAAATTTTTTTTGACAAAAATTAGGGAAACTCAGTGGACATATATTTTCCATATATAAGAGTTTCAACACATGGTCATGTTCAAAATATTGGTCAAATCCCTCAAAAACCCTTTCTGGATATTTCAAGCTTTTGAAATATTTACAAAGGAAATATTCTCCAAAAATTCCAAGAGAATTCTATCATCTCACATATGACATACTTGATGATCTTGACAAGTCTCATGTCATGGAGAATAGTATAACCCCATGAAATCCCCTCAAAACCATTTCTGTCCATTTTGAAGATTGAGCAACTTTACATGGCCAAACATGTCCAAATGATCTCAAACTTGGTGCACATGCTCCAATGGTCTAATAATGCAACTAGACCAAATGGCACAGGTTGGAGAAGAAGATATCTTGATCAAAGAGCCTCAAAACCCTCTCTGACCAGAATCAAATTTGAACTACTTTGTACTACCAACTTTTTCTCCATGACTCCAACTCTTGTGAGCCTGATCACATGACTAAATAAGGCCACCACACCAAGTGGTGCATCAAGGAGAAGTGATCTACTCAACTGGATCTACACAAATCCATTCCTGCCAATTTTTAGGGTTTGCAAAAGTTGCATTGGCAACTTTGTCCAAACAAGCTCAAAATGGGTGGAAGGCCCTAATTATATGTGGCATCTCACCCTGTGGAGTCTCATGGCCAGTGGAAGTCATTAACTTGCCCAAAACATCATCAAACACCTTCTGGCAGAATTTTGGAATGCAAATTCTAGCCCCTTCCACTAATCTCCTTGAGCCCATCTTTGTACCACAACCCCTCCTCGTTCCCCTCTGTCACTTGGATGCTTTTCTGCCCGAGGAAGCAATGATGAGGGAGGGGGAAACCCCATTTGTCTTCTCTGGACAGCAGCTTCTCCCCTCTCTCTCAATCTCCTTCTCTCCCCTCGGCCCTCCAGAGCATCCAAGGCTCACTCCTACTTTTTCCCACACCCCCTGCAGCCTCCAGACACAAGTGGACGCGGAAAAACCGCGGATGCCGGCCAAAGTCGCACTCTAGAGCGCCCGGCAGGACACCGACCGTTGACGCCGCGCCTCCCGACCACCTCGAGCTTCCCCCGTGCGCCAGTCGATGCCCTCGACGTCCGCTCCATGCCAGCAGGCCGCCCACTTGCTCCCGCGCCCTCCTCTCTCTCCTACAGCTCGCGCCAGAACGCCGCCCCGCTCGGCCAATGCTCGCGCCGCTCCTGTGGCCCGCGTACAGCTCTCCCCGCTCCTTCTCTCTCTCTCCCTAGCACCCTACACCACTCCCACGAACACCCCCGAGCCCTCCATTTCCTCTCTAACGGCCACCCGAGCCGATCCCGCGGGCACCCGTAGGCCACGCCTACGGTGGACCTCGGCCAGCCCATATAAGGCGACCCCGACCCCCTCTTTCACTCCCTGTCGCTCCCCCACACTCCTAATCCACCTCCCGTACCACCCATTCATCTCCAGAGCCGCCCGAGCTCGAGATCGAGCTCGAGCTCCGCCGCCTCAGCTCGTCGGCATTCGCGCGGTACAGGCCTCCTCCGCCCCCGTTTCCTCTCGATCTGGAACCGCGCGGCCACGCTGAACTTTTCCCCTCTCCTTCCCACTCTTTTTGCAGCCCGGAACGGCCGGAACCATCGACGCCCGAAGCACCTCCGCCGCGTGACCTCGTCGCCGGCGAACCAGGCTGCTCCGGCGACCGTCTCCACCACCACCCGAATGGCGACACCGCCCCGAGTCCAATGGTACCACCCGCGCAACTCCCCGTGCTCTGTATCGCCACCGGCAAGCCCGTCGTTGCCTCTGGCCGGAGGTAGACGACGACGGCCGTGGGGCCAGCCCGTCAGCCTCACACCCTGACGGGTGGGATCCACCCGTCAGGTTTAAAACGCGCGCGCGCGCACACCATTTCGCCCGTCGGCTGAAGGCGTATTTCTCCTTCACTCCTTCGACGTGGCGGCCCGCGTGGGCTGGTCTCCCCCCTGGGCCTTCTGCCCGTGGCCTCTCTGGCCCAGTGGCACAGCGCCACTTTTCTTTTTCTTTTTTCTGTATCCTTTCCAAAAATTCCACAGGGCAAAATATTTATCCAAATGAAATATTTCGAACTCCTAAAATCTCAGAAAAATCCCACCTATTTATTGATGTAACTTTCATGCACATCCATTACACCTTTCTGCTCTGTTCAAATTTAAATTCAAATTTGAACAATAAAACCTCTGTTTGCAAATCCACAACTCTGTTTCCCTGGCTCCAAATCCAAAACCAAGAATTTTCCCCTTCCTAGTTTTCCTCCTAGTATTTTACAAAAATAAGTTGACATTTTTCTGAGCACTTTGACTTTTCTGTTTTTATTATTGTCTTATTTTTCCGTTATTTTCTTGCAACGTTAGATCCCGTATTTGATGAGGTAGCTGAAGAAGAAGGAGGAGAAGGGCCCGAAGACTTTGAAGAACAAGCCAACCAAGGCAAGCAGCCCTTTGACCATGTCTATGAAACCCTTTTTATCCATGTCATATAGCTCTTTATTATTGTTGCATCGGAATCATGATGAGATGGTGAACCACATGGGTTGGTTGCCTCGGTTACTTCCTCGTTGATACTTGCATTGTGCATGGCCCTACCTTCCTATGAGGGTTATGCCGGTGGGAGTAGATAGGATGCTAAAGTAGATGCTACGCAAAAAGGGACGGGTATGAGCATGATGAAGGAGGCAAAGTACTTTCAAAGGACTTTTCGAAAACCCCGTCGGGTGTCACTTATGCCCGAGGGAGATGATGAGATGAGTAACCACTTGATGACGAAGTGGTGTACCAAGGAAAGTGTGTGTTGTTTTCAAAATGGATTGGTCGGAGTTGCGACCGTTATTCCAACCTTACATGCGCAACCACTCTACCCTTATATGGGAAAGGGCATTATTGAGTACCTATACCGATACTAGCTTGGGGGCCCGCATTACTAGTGACGGGGGAGAGTTGGTGCTCTCTCTCGGGACGGGTTCGTGCCAGGTAGGGCGGCCATGACCATTTTTATGGGGCACCGGACACACCGTTGGTACCCCGTGCCAGTGGTATGTGATAAATATGGGAGCAAGGCTCCACGAAAATGTTATGTGATAATGTTGGGCACGGGGGTTACTACCAATCGAGTGGACTCCATGTTAGTGTCGTCTAGGGAAAGGTAGTGATCGGGTGCTTACCCCGGGTACTTAAGGTATCGCGGGTCATGGATGACACGGAAGTTCCCCGGATCTTGTGGGTAAAGTGTGCAACCTCTGCAGAGTGTAAAATTATTCGAATAGCCATGTCCACGGTCAAGGACAGTTGGGTAACCGCTCTTGGCCTACGTCCACTTTTTTACAAACCAAGTGTGTGTGTTAATAAAAATGACTCGGGTCAAGTCAAGGGACTTGACATGATTGAGATGGGTTGGTGCCCACTCTATTGATGTTAGATGGGTTGGTGCCCACTCTATTTATGTTGATATCTGTAACCTGTCCTCATGGTTACTTGAAATTCTCTTGATGCATGCCTTACAAAGATGTTGAACATGTCATTGCACTCAAAACTAGCTTTCTGCAAAATTTACCTATATAATGCATTGTTGTACCTTGAACCAAAACATGGGTTGCTTGCGAGTACATTCAAAGTACTCATTGGCTTGCCACTGGTTATTTAATTGACCAGGCATGGAAGAACCGGAGTTCGAAGAAGAGTTCTTTGGAGACGAACATGCGAACTAGGACATTTCCCGGTCAGAATGCCTGTAGGGTTAAGGCAGATGGCATGGGTTCTACTTGTCGACGTAGATTTCCGCTGCTTGTGTTTCATTTGATGTTCAGCCCTTAAGGCTTTATCAATGTAAGACTTGACCATAATGGTCACAATTTGTGTAAGACGGTATGTATGGATGTAAGACTCTTGTTATTCAGCTTCTGTGTGTTCAGTGAGCATTGATCTCTGGGATCACTATACACGTGCATTCGGTGATCTCGACTCATGAGTCGGGGTCCCCACAACTGAGGTGGTATAATAAAAAATGAATCAAGTAAAGGCTTGGTAGTGGTGTGACATCATGCCACAAAATATGTCAGCAGATTGAACTTGTGTACATATTATTCTCTCTACGGTGGAATGTGGAATTTATTTTGCAGAGCCGGACACTATCCTGGTGTTCACAATCTTCTATGAATTATTCGGAGGAGGAACCCGCCTTGCAATGTCGAACAATATGCACGCCGGACTCATCGCAATTGAAGCCTGGTTCAGGGGCTACTGAGGGAGTCCTGGACTAGGGGGTGCCCGGACAGCCGGACTATCATCGTCAGCCGGACTCCAAGACTATGAAGATACAAGATTGAAGACTTTGTCCCATGTCCGGATGGGACTTTCCTTGGCGTGGAAGGCAAGCTTGGCAATACGGATATGTAGATCTCCTACCATTGTAACCGACTCTGTGTAACCCTAGCCCTCTCCGGTGTCTATATAAACCGGAGGGTTTTAGTCCATAGGACGAACAACCATTACAACAATCATACCATAGGCTAGCTTCTAGGGTGTAGCCTCGTTGATCTCGTGGTAGATCCACTCTTGTACTACCCATATCATCAATATAGATCAAGCAGGAGTAGGGTTTTACCTCCATCGAGAGGGCCCGAACCTGGGTAAAAACATCGTGTCCCTTGTCTCCTGTTACCATCCGCCTAGACGCACAGTTTGGGACCCCCTACCCGAGATCCGCCGGTTTTGACACCGACACTTGCTTCGACCATAAAATCATCGGATGGCCACTCACAAGCTCGTACATTTGCGTCCCTCAGCAAATTAACATCTTGTTCTCGTATAGTGCCGGGGAAACTGTCCACGAACACCTATGGGGCCGGCGGACCGGGCCCCTTTCGGTTCGGCGGGGGCCGGAGATTGCACGAAGAGCAGATCGAGGCGAAGCACACGAGCCGTTTACCCAGCTTCGAAGCTCTCCGGAGAAATAATACTCCTACTGCTGCATGTCTGATTGTATTGAGTTCTTGCTCGGGAGCGCTGAGTGCTACAGTACACTCTAGCTGCTAACGAGACCGAGCGTGAGTGTTTTCTGGTTTCGAACCCCCCTCTACGTTGCGCATGGGCCTCCTTTTATATGCTAAAGGGGTCACCGACAGGTGGCAACGCAGGCAAGGGCAAAAATGGAAAAATGTTGCGGTTGGTACAACTACCTGTACAGTGTATCATACCTAACCCTGACGGTAGGGGACAAAGGCATTAAATGCCCGTCTGTGTCGCCCAAACAATGCAAGAAAGGGACCGTCAGGGGCGCCATCGCTTGCCACGACGGCGATCTTGTCATCTCCGCTTGCCACCGTGCACCCCTGGCTGCACAGCCTCTTGCCACGTGCGCCTGGAAAAGTCCCAGGGCGACACATTGGTGGATGTGATGGAGCGCAGGTAGAGTGGTAGCTTGCCGCGGCAAGCGCCTTGCCGCGGTCGTTGTCTTGTCGCACCCGGAAGCTTGTCGCTCACCGGGCCTTGCCGGGACGCGTGGCGCGCCGCGGCAAGTTCCTTGAGATGCCTTGGTTGGCCTTCCCGGCAAGCTCCTCTTGCCGGGGCCTTGTCTCCTCGTCTTGAACACTTTGTTCTTGAATGGCTCCAAAGGAACCAAGGAGGACCTTGGCGGCCACCCGGCATGCCCTGCCACGGGGTGCGGCGACTGCCCGTGCACAAGTTCGGGATACTAGGGTACCCCTACTCTAGTACACCGACAGGAGCCCCCGGGCCTGGGCCACACACGGTGCCGAGCGCTGTTGGGCCAGGCCCAAAACATGGCATGGGCACGCGTGGCCTGGGTTACGCCGTATGTTACTCCGTATCCACCGCGCCCTCCCCTAACGGCACGCGTTGAATGCGGCGTCGTGGGAGAGATTGTGGGTGGTATCTTTATTCGAAAAAACGGAACGTCCCCCCCCCCTTTATAAGTAGGGGAAACAGGGGCAGTTCGCCCACCTAGCCATTGCTGTTCCAATCTCAAAGATCTTCGCCGCTCCCCCCTTCTTCCCAAAGCTGAAAGAGAGCAGCGCTCCGCCCCCCATCGCCACCAGCACCACCAACGCCGTCGATCTCCCCCACCACCTCCGCCATGGCTCCGAAAGCCGGCAAGGGGAAGGCCGTGAAGACGACCGAGGCGCAGCGGCTCGCGGTGCTGCGAAAGGAGTGGACAATCTTCCCCCTCAAGCTCGCCGCGAAGGAGCTGATGGAGTACTACTACCTCTTCTGGTCGACGCAGACGCGAGCGCATCCGCGCACGAAGGTACTCTCAGCCGCCGCTTCGGAACTGGCTCCGAATGGGTATCCCTTCTTCGCGCTGTTCTTCTGCTGCGGGCTCTGCCAGCCTTTTTCTGAATTCTTCTGCAACATCATGAACACCTACGGGTTCCACCTCCTTAACTTCACCCCCAATGCCATTCTGACCATGGCAGTTTTTGCACATCTCTGCAAAAACTTTGTCGGAGTCCATCCAAATGTAGCTCTTTTCCGCCACTTCTTTGTGCCCCGGGTTGAGAGAGGGGAGCCCTTATCCGGCGGAATCGCCTGGATCTCGAGAGCCGGCAAGAAGGAAGCTTATCTGGAGGGAGAGCTCCGCGGCAAGTGGGAGGAATGGAGAGCAGACTGGTGCTGGATTGTCGAGGAAAACCCGCAGCCATTCACCGCCCAGCACCAAGCCCCAGTAGCGCGCGGCAACGATTGGGGCAGCTTGGCCCCGGAAGACGATAGGCTGAAGATTGCCGTCACCCGGATCCTACGCCTCAGGCTTGCCGGGCTCACTGTAGGCGCCGTTGGCGCAGATTTTCTTCGTCGCCGCATCGCCCCCCTGCAAGAGAGGAGGAGACCCGCCTGGGAGTTCGGGGGTGCGGTGGACATCATGAGGCTGCGCTCGGCCCTCAACTTCAACTTCACTGTCCTGGAACTGGACGTGATGCTCAAGGAATTGTTCAAGCACGACCCTCAACATCCCGAATGGTTCAGGTTGCCGAAGGGCGTCTTTCCGCTGTGCAACAAGTCCTCGCTCGACCGCATCCGTGCAATGATGCTGCTGTGCGATTCGCATGGAATTGTCCCCACTTGGCAAGAGCCTGCAGACGACGTCGTGCAGAAATTCTTTGACGGCTTGGTAGAAGTGCTGGTCCGCTCCGATGAGCAGAAAAGCCTCACCCGCGACACCACCGATGCGGAGATGCAGCGCATCGCCACTAGGGCGGAAGAGGCGGCGGCAGCCGCTGCCGCGGGCGAGTTTGGATTCACCGTGGAGGAGGCAGAGGCAGCAGAGGCGGCAAGCCTTGCCGAGCGAGAGTGGCTTGCCGGCGAGGAAGAGCTTGCCGGGCCTGACGACGAGTTGAGCGAGCCCGCCGAGGGTGCGAGTGGCTCGTTGGAGACCGACTCCTCTTCCTCCTCATCTTCAGATAGCCCGCTGCAAGCAGATCCTCCAGCTCCACCAAGAAGGCGTCTCCGCAAGGCCGGGGACATAGCCGGGCGGCAGACGAGCCAACAGCCGCCGCGCCGCGCGACGCGCTCCACCGCGATAGGCACTGCTGCCGCGGGAGCGTCCCACGCCGATGCAGCAACTCGAGCGGGGTCGTCCCGGACCACCGCCACTGCCCCCGCCAAGCAGCTAAGGGAACCCACTCCTCCGCCTCGTCGCGCTGAAGGTGGGCCGGACTTCGACCTCTCCGCGCTCAGCTCCGACGAGGAAGAAGAAGAGTAAGATTCTTTGCTGTACTTGTAGTCCTTCAATTCTTGCTGTATTGTCTTGTATCTGATTTGCTTTACTCTGAACTCATTCCTTTTCAGGACTCTGGCCCGGAGAGCGGCAAAGAGAGCCAAGGTCCCGGTGATTGTCATCGAGGACGAACCCACCGCGACAGCAGGGGCGTGTCTGGGACCATCTTGCCGGTCTCGGCAACTGTTCCCCAAAGTAGCCCCCAGCGCAGCCCCCAGCGTAAGTATATGGTTTACTTTCCGCTGTTAGGCGCGCATGGGTGCTCTTTATTTGCTAACATCTGACTCTTGGTTTGTGTAGGAGCAGAGCAGCCCCACCAGGAGCACTCGGAAGCCGCCCCTGACATGCCATCTATTCCGACTACACCGCCAGGGGATGGTTCCCCGGCAAGGGAGTGTTCTCCAGCAAGGGAGAGTATCAGCGACCCCCCGGTGGTGGAGACCGTGACTGCAGAACCCAGTGCAGGTAACCCTCTTGCTTGAAAACTTCCCTTGGGTTCTTCTTCTTCTGATTTTCTTTTTGGATATTTGCTTGACTTTTCTCCCTTTTCCGGCCGTCAGATCCATCTTCCGCGGAGCCGATGGAGACCGAGGTTGCCGGAGAGGAGAACACGCGCGGCAATACCAACGACGCCGCCGCCACCGAAGAAGAGGCCGGCGCTGATGATCCTGCCGGCGAAGAGGCCGCCAAGGCTGCTGCCGCAGAAGCCGGCGAGGGGTCAGGCAATCGCACTGACGGCCCTGAGGCCGCAGGAGCGTCAGGCGCTACGCCGACCGCCGATCCCTCCGCCGCTGCCGTAGCAGCAGGCTCCGAAGAGCCCCAGCGCGGCGCCTATTTGAAGGCCGGCGATGGCGTCTTCATCAAGCTCCCCTGGGTGTCAAGCTCCAGGGCGCCGGTCGAAGGAGAAACCTTGGATGGAGAGGTGCTTGCCTCCGCTGGGCTGACGCTGGTTGACGCGCCGAGCAGCAGCAACGGCGAGTCCGAGGAGGAGCAACTTCTGCGGAAGCTGGTGTCGCTCTACCGCGCTCGGCAGGCCAAGGTGGAATCCTGAGAAGCGCTTATCGCGAAGGTGGGAGTGGACATCGAGAAGCGTGCGGAGGAGCTCCGGGAACGCAATCAGGAAAATCTCCGGTCCTTGGCAAAGGAGCGGGAGCAACTCGTCGAGGCGTGGAAAGCCTTCCTCCTCGAGAAGGCCGAAGCTGAAGAGCAACTTGCCGCCGAGGAGCTGTTTGCCCGGGAAGGCGAGTTGGCGTAGCGGAAGGTCAATCTTGACAGCCATGAGGAGGAGCTTGCCACGCGCGAGCAAACATTCGGCAGGGCTCTCAAGGAAGCAGAAGATGCTGCCGCAGCTGCCGAGGCCGCCAAGAAGGAGCTGGAGACGAAGGTGGCGCAGCTGGAGGCCGATCTCAAGGTGAGGGGTGAAGAGCTTGCCGCGCTCAAGCATGAGCGCGAGAAGGACGCCTACACCCTTGGCGAGCTGCAGGGTAGTCTCGTCGAGAAGGGCAAGGAGCTTCGCGCCGCCAAGGACTCCAACGTAGATCTTGAGTTGAAGCTGGCTACTTTGACCAAGACGCTGGACGGTGCCAGGGAGCAGGAGATGGCCTTGAAGGAGCAGATCAAGGCCGACGAAGCGCTGCTGGCGAGTGCTGCCATCACCCAGAACACCTTTAGGGAAAATGTGGAGCTCTGGATAGAGGGTCTCGTGAATATCGCTGCAGTCATTGACGGGGAGCTGGCGCAGCTGGGGGTGGAGGATCTCGGGTATCCCTCCGACGAGAACCTCCAACCCAGCGCCAAGCTCACCTTGTTCTTCAAAGGCGTGGCGACGGCCCTCCAGCGACTCCTGGAAAGGATCCCAAAGCAGCTGGCCGACGAGTCGCGCACGATCTACGCGGGAGTTCTTCAAAAGGTGTTGGTGAAGGTGGCCTTCTGCAACCCGGGCCTCAACCTCACCAATGTCCTCAAGAAGCTGCCGCCGGATGCTGATTTGGAAGCGATCAAGACCCTTGTCGCACCCATTGTGGACAAGGTGAGCGAGATCAAGAGGGTTGAGGGCGACCGCGTAGATTAGGCCGCCCGTTTTCTCCTTTTCTTGTCGCTGCTAGTCATGTTACGAGAACAATCTATTAGAGCTGCGACAAGCTATCTTGTAATATTACTTTATTTTGGGTATCGATTGCTATGTTATTTCCTTTACTTGATTCCTTCCTTTGTATGGCTTTGCCCTATGCTTTTAAGGAACTTGCCGGTGCAGGCACCTTAGCCGCGAGCGCTGAGTGTGGGACGTCAGCAGCCTGCTGGCGGTGCCGCCACTGACAAGAAACCTTGTCGCAACTAGTCGCAGCTCACTTAAGTTGTTGAGCGGACTCGAAACAAAGTAAGGGCGCAACTAGTTACGAGTTGGTTCCTCCGCGCACAGGTTTTCCATGCAAAGCACGGTCGTTCGAGGAATATAACTTAAATTTTTTTAAAACTGATTGCTCAAACTTTGGCAACTTAGCTTTTCTGTCGTTTGCTTCCCGGTAAGGCGAAACTTTCTCGAACGACGCCTGGTCCACACCATTATCTTCTCCTTTCCCCCCGGCAAACTTGTGGGCGAGGGAACCTTCGTTTCTTTGAGAAAGAGAAAGAAGAGAAAATAAAGATATGGAGCCTTACGGCTCGTTATTGCTTACCGGGGGTAGGTGGTGCACAAAGTGTCAGATAACACATGCAAAAAATAGAGAGCATGAAATTGACAGGATGTGCGGAGCACATGAGCTTTATTTATGCACGGGGTCTGCGCCCGACTTTGTACAAAGGATTACATGCAACAGCGGCAAGACTTGTACAAAAGGTGGTTGCCGGAACAGGTCCCGGCAACCGCGCCTTACGTGTAAAACTTACGAAGATGCTCAATGTTCCAGGAGTTGCTCACCAGAGTGCCATCTTCGGTCTCAAGGCGGACAGCGCCAGGCCTAGTGACTCGTTTCACCCGGTAAGGGCCTTCCCAGTTCGGCGTCAACTTGTTGGAATTCTTGGCGGACTGAACGCACCGAAGAACAAGGTCGCCTTCCTCGAGACCTCTGGCATTAACTTTGCGGCTATGGTAGCGGTGCAAAGCTTGCTGGTATCGAGCAGCTCGTATAGCAGCCTGAAGACGGTCTTCCTCAAGGAGCAGTGCCTCATCTTGCAGCAGCTGCTCTTGCTCAAGCTCATCATAAGCGAGCACTCGAGGCGACCCGTATACGAGTTCTGTGGGGAGAATTGCCTCTGCTCCATAGACTAGAGCGAAAGGTGTCTGGCCAGTGGCTCGATTTGGCATCGTCCTGATCGACCAAAGAACCACCGGCAGCTCCTCAATCCAGTTCTTTCCGCACTTGCGCAGCCTGTCGAAAGTCCTGGTCTTGAGCCCGCGCAGCACTTCAGCATTTTCCCTCTCCGCTTGACCGTTGCTTCTCGAATGAGCAACATAAGCGAAGGAGACCTTGGCGCCAAGATCTTGGACGTACTGCATGAATGTGCGGCTCGTGAATTGCGTGCCGTTGTCGGTGATGATCCTGTTAGGGATCCCGAAACGGCAAACAATCGACCTAAAGAACTTGACTGCTGACTGTGCTGTCACCTTCCTCACTGCTTCCACTTCCGGCCACTTTGTGAACTTGTCGATTGCGACGTACAAGTACTCAAAGCCCCCGACAGCTCAGGGAAAGGGGCCGAGGATGTCGAGCCCCCAGACCGAAAATGGCCAGGATAAAGGGATCGTCTGGAGAGCTTGAGCTGGCTGGTGTATCTGTTTGGAATGGAACTGGCACGCTTCACACTTGGTCACTTGTGCAGTTGCATCCTGGAGGGCTGTCGGCCAAAAGAAACCTTGCCGGAACGCTTTGCCGGCAAGTGCTCTTGCGCCAATGTGGTGACCACATATGCCTCCATGTATCTCTGCCAACAGCTTTTGCCATCTTCCCGGTGAATACACTTCAATTTCACACCGTTGAGTCTTCTTCTGTACAGTGTGCTGTCGACAAACTGGTACATATTCGACTGCCGGGCTACTCTTTCCGCTTCTTCTTGTTCTTCGGGAAGTTCTCCTATCTGAAGGAAACAGACAATATGTTGTGCCCATGCTGGAGCTTGCGGCTCGACAACAAGGACTAAAGGCACATCTGCTGCTGCGGGAACATCCGCTTTTACGGCGAGAACCTGCGGCTCAGCCGAAGCTTGAGGTTCCCCGGCAAGCTTGCCGGAGCAAAACTTGTCGGGAGCGTCTGCTTCAACGGAACAAACCCTAGGGCTTGCCGGAGTAGACTGCTCCTCAGCACTCTTGGTGTTGATCTTGGGGACCTTCTTGGCGGCGGCTTCGGGGAGCTCTGCCGGAAAATAGTCACCAGAAATCAACTTCCTCTTCTTGCTCTGTCCAGTTGATGGCGTTACGGACGGTTGAGTCAGTTTGAGCACAAAGATCCCTGGTTCCACAGGTAACTTAAGTGCGGCGCACTTTGACAGGCCATCGGCAATGTCGTTCTGAGCTCTCGGAACATGCTCCATCTGCAGGCCGTCAAAATGCTCTTCTAACTTTCTCACTTCATCAACGTAAGCTTCCATCAATGGACTCTGATAATTCTTGTTCACTTGGTGGATGACAAGCTGTGAGTCACCCCTGACAATGAGCTTCTTGATCCCAAGGTCTGCTGCGATCCTAAGACCGGCAAGCAAACCTGCATACTCTGTGGTATTGTTTGTTGCTTACTCCTTGGGAAAGTGCATCTGGACTACATACTTGAGGTGCTCTCCGGTGGGCGCAACAAGTAGCACGCCCGCACCAGCACCTTGCAGCGAGAAGGCACCATCAAAGTACATCAGCCACTCCTTGCTTGCTTCCTTGACGGGGATGCCCGTTTCCAGAATTTCTTCATCTGGTGTCGGCGTCCATTCTGCTATGAATTCTGCCAATGCTCTGCTCTGAATAGTTGAAGTGCTCTCTAACTTGAGGCTAAAGCTTGACAGTTCCAATGCCCACTCGACAATCCTGCCTGTTGCTTCTGGATTCTGCAGTATCCTCTTCAGCGGAAAACGAGTGATAACTGTGATCTCATGTGCTTGGAAGTAATGGCGCAGCTTTCTCGAGGACATGAGAAGGCCGAAAAGCAATTTCTGCACATCAGAGTACCTTGACCTAGCCCCCTGCAGAAGGGAACTGACAAAGTAAACTGGGCGCTGCACCATTCTCTTCTGTACCTCCTCACGCATCTGCGCAGATCTGTCTTTGTCGGGAACAGAGCTTGCCGGTGAAGCCCCCTGCTTGTCGCTGGATGCATCTGCCGTGGTTGCTGGCTCATCATCCGCCTCCCTCTCCGCCACTAACGCAGCACTAACCACTTGATTGGTTGCCGCTATATACAGCAGCAACTTCTCTTGTGGCTTAGGTGCGACAAGTGTTGGAGTGGAGGACAGGTATCTCTTCAAGTCCTGCAGCGCAGCCTCCGCTTCCGGAGTCCATTTCATTGGACCTGCCTTTTTTAATATTTTGAAAAATGGCAGGGCGCGCTCAGCAGACTTAGAGATAAACCTGCTGAGAGCAGCCACGCAACCGGCAAGTCTTCGTACATCCTTGACGCGCTTTGGTGCTTCGATCTGCTCAATGGCCTTGATCTTGTCGGGATTGGCTTCAATTCCCCGCTGAGACACGAAGAACCCGAGAAGCTTGCCGGAGGGGACTCCAAACACACACTTCTCGGGGTTAAGCTTGAGGTTGATCTTGCGCAGATTTGCAAAGGTTTCGTCCAAATCTTGAATCAGAGTTGCCTTGTCCTTTCTCTTGACCACTATGTCATCCATGTAGGCTTCTAGATTTCTATGTATTTGTGGCTCAAAAGCATCATGGACTACCCTTGCAAATGTTGAACCAGCATTCTTTAAACCGAAAGGCATCCGTATGAAACAGTATGTGCCACATGGAGTAATAAACGCGGTCTTCTCCTCATCCTCTTCTGCCATGAAGATCTGATGGTATCCTGAGTATGCATCAAGAAATGAAAGCAAGTCACATCCGGCCGTGGAGTCAACAATATGGTCAATGCGCGGCAAGGGAAATCGGTCTTTGGGACAAGCTTTATTAAGATCGGTAAAGTCGATACAAAGCCTCCATTTCCCGTTTGCCTTGCGCACGACTACAGGATTGGCCAACCACGTAGGATGGAGCACTCCTCTGACAAGGCCTGCTGCTTCCAACTTCTTGATTTCTTCTGCAATGAATTCTTGGCGCTCCACTGCTTGTTTCCTGACCTTCTGCTTGACGGGCTACGCATGAGGACAGACGGCAACACCGGGGATGTCAGACGGTTGCCATGTAAACACGTCGACGTTCGCCCGCAGGAAAGCAACGAGCACACTTTCCTATTTAGGGTCGAGAGTGGCACTGAAGGTGAAGGTACCACCAGTGTCGTCCTCCATGGCGGACACCTTCTTGGTTTCTGGTGGAGCTGCCATTGCCTTCTTACACTTGCCGGTGGAGCTCGATGGTGCGTCCTCGACGGTAGCACAGCACTCCAAAGAGGTGCGCTTGCCGGAGTGGGCATCAGACCTCTTGCCGGACTTGGCCTTCTTCTTCCCCCCGGGAGCTTCAGCGACAAGTGACTTGCATTCTGTTGCGGCTGCTGCTTCACGGTAGATCTTGTCGGTGCATATAAGAGCGTCCTTCTTGTTGCCAGGGACAGAGATGACACTTATCGGGCCCGGCATCTTCAGCACGTTGTATGCATAGTGAGAGGCCGCCATGAATTTGGCGAGTGCTGGACGACCGAGTATCCCATTGTAAGGCAATGGAAAGTCAGCAACGTCAAAAGTGGCCCTCTCAGTCTTGGAGTTCAGCTCGCTACCAAATGTCACCGGCAATGTGATCTTTCCCTTTGGCTTGCTCCTTCCCGGATTAATTCCTTGGAATGTGCCGGTCTCTTCGAGCTCGCTGTCAGTGATCTGGAGTTTCTGAAGTACCACAGAGGAGATCAGGTTCAAGCCGGCCCCGCCGTCAACTAGCATCTTAGTGACTTTGAGGTTGCGGATAGTTGGTGAAACCAACATCGGCAAGCACCCGACCGCAGTTATGCGATCAGGGTGGTCCTCAATATCAAAGATGATAGGCGTGCTGGACCATTTCAGAGGCTTGCGTGACTCGACAGGTGGTTCTGCCGCATTGACTTCCCGCACCCACTGCTTGAGCTGGCGGTGCGAAGTATGCAGAGAAGCACCGCCGTCAACGCACAGGACCTCTGTGGCTTTCTGGAACTCCTGCTCATCGGTCTCGTCTTCATCCATATCTTCATCATCGTCGTCATCTTCATCTTTGTCGCGGCCGCGGGGACGTCTGTCTCCTTACCGCTGATTGGCCTTGCCGCGGCATCCTCCTCGGCCGGGACGTTTCTTGCCGGATCCTCCAGCACCTTCTTGGGCCTTCTCCTTGTCGCGTCGCTCGTATTCACCTTCTTGCAGCTCTGGAGGTCATGGCCCTTGGTGCGGTGGATCTTGCAGTACTGCTTGTCGGTGTCGCCCTGCTTGTCAGCGACCGTCACAGCCTGGGAGTTGGAGCTACCAGCTTTGGCTTCCTTGGCGCCACCTCCGTTGCCGGACTGCTCAACGACTAGCACGTCTTTGCCTTTCTTCTTCCTGTTGTTCCGCTGCCGGTTTTTCCTTGCCGGGACAGCATCCTCGCTGTCAGATCCTCCTGCTTCCGTATTCTCTCCGGGGAGTTTCCTCCCTTCCTCAGCATGTGGACACTTGTCGGCCAGGGCGTATATCTCACTGACGTCTCTGATCTTGCACATCGCTATCTCCTCCCGCATCCTGCGGTTTCGCACGTTCTGATGGAACGCGCTGATGACCGCGGCAGGGTAGACATCTGGGATGTTGTGTTGTACACGGCTGAACCTCTGAATGAACTTGCGCAGGGACTCTCCTTCCTTCTGAGCAAGCAGATGAAGGTCGCTCTCTTGGCCATGAGGTTTGTGGCCGCCTGTAGAGGCGCCGACAAACTGATGGCATAGATCTGCCCAGGAGGATATGGAGTTGTCCGGCAAGTGCATGAGCCAGGATCTGACATTGGGCTTGAGCACCAGCGGGAAGTAGTTGGCAAGGATCTTGTCGTCCCGCCCCCCGGCAGCTTGCACCGCCATGGTGTAGATGCTGAGGAACTCCGACGGATGCGACTTGCCGTCGTACTTCTCTGGTACATCTGGCTTGAAATTCTTCGTGCCGGGCCACTGGACTTGCCGCAGCTCATGAGTGAATGCAGGGCAACCTACCGCGTACGGCAAGTCGCCTGGTTCCCCTGGCGCATGCATGTCGACAGTGGGCCCAGCGCACTGGTCCGATTGACGCCGCGCTTCTCTTTGGCGCTCGATGCGAGTACGAGCGTCTTCTTGCTGTCGTTCGTGAAGAACTTGGCGTTGATCGCGACGAGCTCGTGGATCTGATGATGCGGTGGAGTCGTTGTTGAGGTGGATCCAGCGAGTCGGTGATCTTGGCCTTCGGGGTGGAGAGTGCACAGTGGTCGCACCCCCACCGGTTTTATCGCCATCGGCTCGTGCCTGGCAGTCTTGCTGCGGCTACGATGTATTCGGTTGCCGTGGAGTGTCGCCGTTGGCGAAGCTAATGAGACTCTGAATGATGGCCCTCCATTCGTCGATCTTTTCCGCCGTTGGAGGGTAATCCAGGAGCAATTGAGCTCGTGCCAAAGCTTCTGCCGGAGTGGAGGGTGGCAGTGGTGAACGGTGCGAGGAGCGGGATATGCTCGGACTTCCAACTGGGTTGGAAGGAGCAGTATCCTGTCCAGGCGACCGTGTCTTGCTCGTGCCAGCATGTTGGCGTGCATGCTGGTCTTGGGCACCCCGAGATCCTCCGGCTCGATCTTGATCCAACGAACGTATGGTACCGCGAGTACCATGACGCTGTCGGTCCCGCGCCTCCTGGGATGGGCGCGGTGCATGCACGGACGCCGAGGTATGCGCAACCTTGTCCTTGGACCTGGCAGCGCCGTGAGCTCCCTCTTCGACGCCCGTTCTTCCGCCGGCGTCCACCCCACCACCTGTTTGCTCCGGTGGCAGTGGGTTTGACGCGGACGGAGCAGCCACCTCCGAAGCCTTCTTCTTCGGTGGCATGTCGATGAAGAATATGAAGATCTAGCTCGTGTGAACACTGGATCAGGTTCACACAACCTCGACGCCCCCTACCTGGCGCGCCATAGATGCTGGGGAAACTGTCCACGAACACCTATGGGGCCGGCGGACCGGGCCCCTTTCGGTTCGGCGGGGGGCGGAGATTGCACGAAGAGCAGATCGAGGCGAAGCACACGAGCCGTTTACCCAACTTCGGAGCTCTCCGGAGAGATAATACTCCTACTGCTGCATGTCTCATTGTATTGAGTTCTTGCTCGGGAGCGCTGAGTGCTACAGTACACTCTAGCTGCTAATGAGACCAAGCGTGAGTGTTTTCTGGTTTCGAACCCCCCTCTACGTTGCGCATGGGCCTCCTTTTATATGCTAAAGGGTTCACCGACAGGTGGCAACACAGGCAAGGGCAAAAATGGAAAAATGTTGCGGTTGGTACAACTACCTGTACAGTGTATCATACCTAACCCTGACGGCAGGGGACAAAGGCATTAAATGCCCGTCTGTGTCACCCAAATAGTGCAAGAAAGGGACCGTCAGGGGCGCCACCGCTTGCCACGACGGCAATCTTGTCATCTCGGCTTGCCACCGCGCACCCCTGGCTGCACAGCCTCTTGCCACGTGCGCCTGGAAAAGTCCCAGGGCGACACGTTGGTGGATGTGCTGGAGCGCAGGTACAGAGTGGTAGCTTGCCGCGGCAAGCGCCTTGCCGCGGTCGTTGTCTTGTCGCGCCCGGAAGCTTGTCGCTCACCGGGCCTTGCCGGGACGCGTGGCGCGCCGCGGCATGTTCCCTGAGATGCCTTGGTTAGCCTTCCCGGCAAGCTCCTCTTGCCGGGGCCTTGTCTCCTCGTCTTGAACACTTTGTTCTTGAATGGCTCCAAAGGAACCACGGAGGACCTTGGCGGTCACCCGGCATGCCCTGTCGCGGGGTGCTGCGGCCGCCCGTGCACAAGTTCGGGATACTAGGGTACCCCTACTCTAGTACACCGACAGGTAGCAATCCTTGGCCCTTTCTTTGCCGAGGAGCCACCTTGGTACATTCTTCTAAGCATATTTATTTTTCTGAGAATTTCTGAAATTTTAGTAACTTCAAAATAAAAGTGAGTAAAACTAAACAAGATTGATAGCAACTACTCCTATAGGTGCCTAGAGCCTATATCTGCATTGGAATTGCTTGGGACCTCAAAAATTTAACATGCAAGCTCAAGAACATGGTCACCTATGCAGCAAAAATTTGCAATGAATAAAGCACTAGAACAAAAACTAATTGGACCAATGGAGGAGTCACATACCAAGCAACAATCTCCCAAAGCAGTTTTGCGAATGGAGCTTTGAGCTAAGAGAGCTTTGGGCTTGAGCTGGATGGGGATTTTTTTGGGTAGAAGATGAAGTGTGTGGGTGCTGGCATAAGTGGAGGGGGGCCACCAGGGGCCCACGAGACAGGGGGCGCGCCCTACAGGGGGGGCGCCCTCCTCTCTCGTGGCCTGGTGCTTGCCCCTCCTGAAGTGTTTCAGTGCCTAAAATCCTCAAATATTCCAGAAATAATCATACTAAATTTGCAGGGCATTTGGAGCACTTTTATTTTTGGGATACTTTTTAATGCACGGATAATTTAGAAAAAATATAGATAATACTAATTTTGCTTTATTTATTCTAAATAAAAGAAAGTAAAAAGAGGGTACAGAAGGTTGTGCCTTCTAGTTTCATCCATCTCGTGATCATCAAAATGAACCCACTAACAAGGTTGATCAAGTCTTATTAACAAACTCATTCCGAATAACACGAAACCGGAGAAATTTCGAATAACACTAAGTTACCTCAACGGGGATATGAAAATCCCCAATAATAAGAATATCATACTTTTTCTTGACAGTAGGGAGAGGAAATTCAAAACCTCCAAAAATGATAGTTGGAACCTTTTCAATAGAATTGATGCTATGAACTTGAGATTGTTTCCTCGGAAAATGTACCGTATGCTCATTACCATTAACATGAAAAGTGACTTGCCTTTGTTGCAATCAATAACAGCCCCTGCAGTATTAAGAAAAGGTCTACCATGGATAATAGGCATACTATCGTCCTCAGGAATATCAAGAATAACGAAGTCCGTTAAGATAGTGACATTTGCAACCACAACAGGCACATCCTCACAAATACCGACAGGTATAGCAGTTGATTTATCATCCATTTGCAAAGATATTTCAGTAGGTGTCAACTTATTCAATTGAAGTCTACGATATAAAGAGAGCGGCATAACACTAACACCGACTCCAAGATCACATAAAGCAGTTCTAACATAATTACTTTTAATAGAGCAAGGTATAGTTGGTACACCCGGATCTCCAAGTTTCTTTGGTATTCCACCCTTAAAAGTGTAATTAGCAAGCATGGTGGATATTTCAGCTTCCGATATCTTTCTTTTATTCGTGATGATATCCTTCATATACTTAGCAAAAGGATTTACTTTAAGCATATTAGTTAAGCGCATACGTAAGAAAATAGGTCTAATCATTTCAGCAAAGCGCTCAAAATCCTCATCATCCTTTGACTTTGATGGTTTAGGAGGAAAGGGCATGGGTTTCTGAACCCATGGTTCTCTTTCTTTACCGTGCTTCCTAGCAACAAAATCTCTCTTATCATAATGTTGATTCTTTGATTGTGGGTTATCAAGATCAACAGCAGGTTCAATCTCTACATCATTGTCTTTGCTAGGTTGAGCATCAACATGAACATTATCATTAACATTATCACTAGGTTCATGTTCTTCACCTGATTGAGTTTCAGCATCAGAAATAGAAATATCATTGGGATTCTCAGGTGTGTCTACAGTAGGTTCACTAGAAGCATGCAAAGTCCTATCATTTTTCTTTTTCTTATTTTTAGAAGAACTAGGTGCCTCTAAATTATTTCTCTGAGAATCTTGCTCAATTCTCTTAGGGTGGCATTCAGGATACAAAGGTTCCTGAGTCATTCTACCAGTTCTAGTAGCCACTCTAACAGCAAAGTCATTTTTATTATTCAATTCATCAATCAAATCATTTAGAGCTTTAAGTACTTGCTCAGCTTGAGTAGCAACCATAGAAGCATATTTGCTAACGCGGTGAAGTTCATCTTTAACTCTAGCCAGATTATCACCTACGTGTCCTATCTCGAAAGCATTATTCTTTAACTCTCTACCAACATAAGCACTAAAACTTTCTTGTCTAGCCATAAAGTCATCAAATTCATCTAAGCATGGGCTATGAAATTTAGCAGAGGGTACTTCAACTTTATCATATCTATAGAGAGAATTTACCTTTACTACCTGTGTCGGGTTATCAAGACAATGTGGTTCTTCAGGCGGTAAATTAAGACCAGGTATTTCTTCAATAGGAGGTAAATTCTTAACATCTTCAGCTTTAATACCTTTTTCTTTCATTGATTTCTTTGCCTCTTGCATATCTTCAATACTGAGAAATAAAACACCTCTCTTCTTTGGAGTGGGTTTAGGAATAGGCTCGGGAGTTGGCTCAATTGTTTCAGGAATTACTTCAGGAACTGGCTCGGGAAGAGTCCAATTATTTTCATTAGTCAACATATTATTCAATAGTATTTCAGCTTCGTCGACTGTTCTTTCCCTAAAAACACAACCAACACAACTATCCAAGTAGTCCTTGGAAGCATCGGCTAGTCCATTATAAAAGATATCAAGTATTTCATTTTTCTTAAGAGGATGATCAGGCAAAGCATTAAGTAGCCGGAGAAGCCTCCCCCGAGCTTGTGGGAGACTCTCTTCTTTGATTTGCAAAACAAAAATCTCCCGCAAGGCAGCTTGTTTCTTATGCGCAGGGAAATATTTAGCAGAGAAGTAATAAATCATATCCTGGGGACTATGCACACAACAAGGAGCAAGAGAATTATACCAAGTCTTAGCATCACCCTTTAATGAGAAGGGAAATATCTTAATGATATATAAATAGCGAGACTTCTCATCATTAGTAAACAGGGTAGCTATATCATTCAGCTTGGTAAGATGTGCCACAACAGTTCCAGATTCAAGGCCATAAAAAGGATCAGATTCAACTAAAGTAATAATATCAGGATCAACAGAGAATTCATAATCCTTATCAGTAACACAAATAGGTGAAGTAGCAAAAGTAGGATCATGTTTCATTCTAGCATTAAGAGACTGCTGCTTCCATTTAGCTAATAATTTCTTAAGATCATTTCTATCATTGCAAGCAAGAATTTCCATAGCAGCTGTTTCATGCATAACATAACCCTTAGGAACAATAGGTAATAAATAATCATTGGGGGGACCTTCATCATCACTATCATCAGTAATAGGATCTTCAGTAATTTCATTCCCCCTAAATCTAGCAAGTTGTTCATCAAGAAATTCACCTAATGGCAAAGTAGTATCACGCACAGAAGTAGTTTCATCATGCATAGCGGAAGTGGCATCATCAATAACATGCGACATATCAGAATTCATAGCAGTAGTAGGTTTAGGTGTAGCAAGCCTACTGATAATAGAAGGAGAATCTAGTGCAAGGCTAGATGGCAGTTCCTTACCTCCCCTCGTAGTTAAGGGCAAAATAGTAGTTCGATCGTCTTTCAAGTTCTTCATAGTGATCAATAGATATAAATCCCAAGTGACTCAGAGAATAGAGCTATGCTCCTCGAAAACGGCGCCAGAAATTAGTCTTGATAACCCACAAGTATAGGGGATCGCAACAGCTTTCGAGGGTAGAGTATTCATCCCAAATTTATTGATTCGACAATAGAGGAGCCAAAGAATATTCTTGAGTATTAGCAGTTGAGTTTTCAATTCAACAACACCTGGATAACTTAGTATTTGCAGCAAAGTGTTTAGTAGCAAAAGTGGTATGATACTAATAGTAACGATAGCAAAAGTAAAGATAAATGTTTTTGGGTTTTTGTAGTAGTTGTAACAATAGCAACGAAAAAGTAAATGAGCGAAGAACAATATATGAAAAGCTCGTAGGCAATGGATCAGTGATGGATAATTATGCCGGATGCGATTCCTCATGCAATAGTTATAACATAGGGTGATTTAGAACTAGCTCCAGTTCATCAATGTAATGTAGGCATGTATTCCGTAAACAATCATACGTGCTTATGGAAAAGAACTTGTATGACATCTTTTGTCCTACCCTCCCATTGCAGCGGGGTCCTTACGGAAACTAAGGGATATTAAGGCATCCTTTTAATAGAGAACCGGAACGAAGCACTAACACATAGTGAATACATGAACTCCTCAAACTACGGTCATCACCGAGAAGTATCCTGATTATTGTCACTTCGGGGTTGTCGGATCATAACACATAATAGGTGACTATATACCTGCAAGATAGGATCAAGAACACACATATATTCATGAAAACATAACAGGTTCAGATCTGAAATCATGGCACTCAGGCCCTAGTGACAAGCATTAAGCATAGCAAAGTCATAGCAACATCAATCTCAGAACATAGTGGATACTAGGTATCAAACCCTAACAAAACTAACTTGATTACATGGTAAATCTCATCCAACCCATCACCGTCCAGCAAGCCTACGATGGAATTACTCACGCACGGCGGTGAGCATCATGAAATTGGTTATGGAGGATGGTTGTTGATGATGACGGCGACGAATCCCCCTCTCCGAAGCCCCGAAAGGACTCCAAATCAGCCCTCCCGAGAGAGATTAGGGCTTGGCGGCGGCTCCATGTCGTGAAACGCGATGAAACTTTCTCCTTGATTTTTTCTCCCCGAGACGGAATATATGAAGTTGGAGTTGAGGTCGGAGGGTGTCCAGGGGGCCCACAAGATAGGGGGCCGCGCCCTAGGGGGGGGGCGCCCCCTATCTCGTGGACAGGCCATGGGACCCCTGGCACTAATTCTTTCGCCAAAAATTCTTATTAAATCTGAAAAGTGCCTCCGTGGATTTCCAGGACATTCCGAGAACTTTTCTTTTCTACACATAAAACAACATCATGGTAGTTTTGCTGAAAACAGCGTCAGTCCGGGTTAGTTTCATTAAAATCATGCAAGTTAGAGTCCAAAACAAGGGCAAAAGTGTTTGGAAAAGTAGATATGTTGGAGACGTATCAGTGTTCATTTGAAAGAAGTAGGATTGTACTTCTCTTGTTGAGGAACAAACTTCGTCTTGGGGTATTGATCTTCTTCCCATTTAACTCCATTGTCATTGAACTTTCGTTCAAAATCAACACCTTGATTCTTCCGGTGCCTTCCTTGCATGCGTACAATCTCCTCGAATTGTTTACTTCCGGCAAGGCTCTTGTAAACACCTTTCTCTATAATTCCCTTCAGTAAGCTATTTTCTTGCTCAAGTGTAACTTGGCTAAGAGAATCATTAGTGGAATCAAGAGAACTACTAGAAGCAACAACATTGGATTTAGCATGATTATTGTTACTACTAGAAGAAGAATCTTTCTTGTTCTTGTTGTTAGATTTACCTTGTGGCATGTAAGTAGATAAGAGTAAACGCTTGGCAATGTAAGAAGAACTTTTCTTGCAAAGATCATCATTGATTGCCTTTAAAAACTCATGCTCTTGCTCAAGGTTGAGCTTTTCAAAGCGTAACTTATCATGAGTCTTTAAAAGTTCTCGATGATCTTCCAAGATAGTTTCATGAGCTAACTTAAGAGTGTTTAGTTCTTTAGTTAGGTGCTTAATATTCTCCTTTTCATTGTCATTCGTTTTATCTTGATTAGCATGATTAATTGATGTTTCATCATAGTATTCATCACTAGAGTTGTCAACAAGTAAATCATCATCACCTAACAAGTCATCTTCATCACTATTGAAATCAACATACTTAGGGTGTGATACCTTTGGGCCTTTAGCCATGAAGCATCTTCCAATTCCTTCATTTGGTGAGTCAAATATGTCGTAGGAGTTGGTTAACACAAGTGCTAGACCAGCAACACCTTCATCTTTAGTATATTCGGAGTCGGAGTGATATCTTCTCTCGGAGTGATTGTCGGAGTAGGAGCCGGATACCCATTCACCAACATGAGTTTGATGTCTTCGTTTTGTGTAGCTCTTTGATGATTTGTTCTTCCTTTCCAAATCCTTGCTTTTCCGAGATGTTCTTCGTTCATAACGATCATCTCTACTCTTCCTCTCTCTTGGTGGTGATTCTTCTCTTCTACTTCTTCTTTTTGGAGAATCTTCTCTTCTTTTGTAGGGAGCCGTACACTCAATACAATAGTGTCCGGGTCTTCCACAATTGTAGCAATTTCGCTCACGACTAGAAGATCTTTTGTCATTGTAGGACCTTGACTTGGAACTTCTTTCCTTGCTACTTCTCTTGTAGAACTTGTTGAAGTTCTTCACCATTAGGCTCAATTCTTCATTGAAGGTTTGTTTCTCACTTGATGATGTGGGAGCTTCACATGAGGCTTTGTAAGCACCACTTGACTTTTTGTGGAGCTCTTCCTTATCCTTGAGTGACATCTCATGAGCAACAATTCTTCCAATGACTTCCGTTGGCTTGACATCTTTGTAATTGGGCATCATTTGGATCAATGTGCACACGGTATCATATTTTCCATCCAAGGCTCTTAGGATCTTCTTGATGATGAATTTATCGGTCATTTCTTCACTTCCTAAGCCGGCAATCTCATTTGTGATGAGAGCAAGCCTAGAGTACATTTCAGCGACGCCTTCACCATCCTTCATTTTGAACTTGTCAAGTTGACTTTGAAGCACATCCAGTTTGGATTCCTTGATGGAGTCGGTACCTTTGTGCATGTCAATCAAAGTATCCCAAATTTCCTTTGCATTCTCAAGACGGCTGATTTTTTTGAATTCTTCGGGGCCCAATCCGTTGAAGAGAATATCACAAGCTTGAGCATTGTATTGCAGCATCTTCAACTCTTCCGCGGTAGCTTCACGGTTCGGTTCTCTCCCATAAAAGAATTCACCTTGCAAGCCAATACACACAATAGGTCAAACGGTGGGGTTATGTCCAAGAATATGCATTTTCATCTTATGCTTCCAACTAGCATAATTTGTACCATCAAAGTAAGGACCTCTACGGTGGTAATTTCCCTCGCTAGACGCCATACTCTCCTAGGTTGTGAAACCAAGGATATGACCACCAAAAGCTATGGAAATCAAAGCAAATGGAGACCAAAGATCTGATACCACTTGTAGGATTGAAAGTATGTCTAGAGGGGGGGTGATTAGACTACTTCCCCAAATAAAAATCTAGCCTTTTCCCAATTTTAGTTCTTGGCAGATTTTAGCAACTTAGCAGAAGTCAAGCAATCAAACTACACACAGCGGAATGTAAAACAATTGCATATGAAGGTAAAGGGAGGAGTTTGAGGAAGTAAACACAATGTTGACATGGAGATTTTATATCCGTGGTTCCGATAGGTGGTGCTATCGTACATCCACGTTGATGGAGATTTCAACCCATGAAGGGTAACGGTTGCGCGAGTCCACGGAGGGCTCCACCCACGAAGGGTCCACGAAGAAGCAACCTTGTCTATCCCACCATGGCCATCACCCACGAAGGACTTGCCTCACTCGGGTAGATCTTCATGAAGTAGGCGATCTCCTTGCCCTTACAAACTCCTTGGTTCAACTCCACAATCTTGACGGAGGCTCCCAAGTGACACCTAACCAATCTAGGAGACACCAGTCTCCAAAAGGTAATAGATGGTGTGTTGATGATGATCTCCTTGCTCTTGTGCTACAAATGATAGTCTCCCCAACACTCAACTCTCTCTCATAGGATTAGATTTGGTGGAAAGATGATTTGAGTGGAAAGCAACTTGGGGAAGGCTAGAGATCACGATTTATGTGGTTGGAATGGAATATCTTGACCTCAACACAAGTGTAGGTGGTTCTCTCTCAGAAAATGTATGTTGGAAGTGTAGGCATGTTCTGATGGCTCTCTCCACGAATGAAGAGTGGGTGGAGGGGTATATATAGCCTCCACACAAAATCTAACCATTACACACAATTTACCAAACTCGGTGGGACCGAATCGTGCAACTCGGTCAGACTGATTTAGTTCATAATGTGACCATTAGGCATTTTGGTGGGACCAACATGTCAACTCGGTGGGACCGATATCATTAGGGTTAGGGCATAACGTAATCTCGGTGAGACCGATTACACAAACTCGGTGAGACCGATTTTGGTAATAGACAAATAGAGAGTTGGTCAGGCAAACTCAGTGGGACCGATTCGCTCATCTCGGTTGGACCGAAACGTTATGAAAGGGAAACAGAGAGTTTGCATTGCAATCTCGGTGGGACCGATCGCGCATCTCGGTTTGACCGAAACATTACGAAGGGAAACAGAGAGATTACAATCCCATCTCGTTGAGACCGAGATCCCTATCGGTGAGACCGAAAAGACTAGGGTTTCTGGCAGTGGCTATGTCAACTGAACTCGGTGGCGCCGGATAGAAAGTTTCGGTGGGGCCGAGTTTGACTTTTGGTTTGGGACATATGTGGTTGTGAGAAAGTAGTTGAGGGTTTTTGGAGCATATCACTAAGCACTTTGAACAAGAAACTCATTAAGCAACACCTCACCCCCTCTTGATCGTATTGGCTTTTCCTATGGACTTAACGTGATCTTGGATCACTAAAATGAAAAATGTAGAGTCTTGTGCTTTGAGATTGAGCCAATCCTTTTGTCCTTAGCATTTTGAGTGGTCCATGTTTCTCATCCATGCCATGCCAAACATTGTGCTTTCCTGAAATATTTATCTTGAAATAGCATTAGCTCAATGAGCTATATGTTGATAGGAATTACCAAAACCACCCAGGGATAGTTGCACTGTCAAATATGCAATCCTATCTATATGACCATGCCATGCTTATGAAATGTTGATGCAGATGCATATGATATGATCAAAGAATGTTTAATATATGCCGATGCATGCATGCAACTCTATTGAGGGCCCCCCAGCAATTCTTTTATTTCTCTGTTGCTCAGGGTCTGCGCCTGGCTTTGTACAAGGGGTTACATGCAACTAGGCAAGGCCTGTACAAAAGGGTGGCTGCAGGGTAGGGCCCTACAGCGCGCCTTACGCGTAGAACTTGCGGAGATGCTCAATATTCCATGATTTTTGCAATTGAATGCTATCTCCAGTCTCCAGATGGACTGTGCCAAGTCTCTTGACTCGAACTACACGGTAAGGGCCTTCCCACTTTGGTGTCAACTTGTTTGTACCCTTGGCGGACTGAATGTGCCTAAGGACAAGTTCGCCTTCCTCAAAACATCGGGCACGAACCCTGCGGCTGTGATAGCGATGCAGGGCTGGCTGATAGCATGCAACACACACAACAGCCCAGAGACGGTTCTCCTTGAGTAGCACAACGTCGTCATGCCGGTGCTGATCTTACACTACTTCATCGTAGGCAAGCACTCGAGGTGACCCGTAAATGATTTTCGTGGGGATACCTGCTTCTGCCCCATAGACTAGGGAGAAGGGAGTTTTCCTGGTAGCTCGATTTGGTGTCGTTCTGAGGGACCAGAGAACTACTGGCAGCTCGTCGATCCACCGCCTGCCATGCTTCTACGGCATATCAATGGTTCTTGTCTTGCGTCCTCACAACACTTTAGCGTTCTCCCTCTCAGCTTGTCCATTGCTTCTGGGATGTGCGACAGAGGCAAATGAGATCTTGCTTTTGAGGGCATGAACATATTGCATGAAGGCGCAACTCATGAACTTGGTGTCGTTGTCGGTAATGATCCTTGTTGGGACTCCAAAAGGACACACCAATTCTTTCAAGAACTTGATAGCTGACTGAGCAGTCACCTTTCTCACGACAACTACTTCCGGCCACCTTGTAAATTGTTGATAACAATGAACAAGAATTCAAAGCCCCCGGCAGTTCGGGGGAAGGATCTGAGGATATCGAGCCCCCAGACCAAAAACGGCCATGACAAAGGGATTGTCTAAAGAGCTTGAGCAGACACGTGGATGTTCTTGGAATGGAACTGGTAGGATTAACATTTGGTGACTAGCTCGATCGCTTCTTGGACGGTAGTGGGACAATAGAATCCTTGCCCGAATGCTTTCCCAACTAATGCCCTTGATCCAATGTGGGAGCCACACATGCCTTTGTGTATCTCAGCCAGCAGTTCCTTTCCTTCTTCCCGGAAGATGCACTTCAATTTCACACCGTTGGTCCTCCTTCTGTAAAGAGTGTCATCTACAAATTGATACATACTGGCCCTTCGGGCTACTCTTTCAGCCACAACTTGGTCATAGGGAAGCTCTCCGGTTTGGAGGAAGTGGACTATGTTCCTTGCCCAAGTTGGAGCCTAGGGCTCAGCAACAAGGACTAGAGGCACCTCCTCAACAACGGGGTCATGTTCCTCGTCAGCGGAGGCCATAGGCCCGGCTGGAGGGTGCGGTAGGGTCCCTACAAGGAGCGTACGGCTCGACCGGTAGAGGCTTACCAGAGTCCATCTTTCTCCTCTTCCGGGCCATTGCTGCTGGGGATATGGAAAGTTGAGTTAGATGGAGAACAAAAGTTCCTGGTTCCACTGGAAGCTTCTACGCAGCACACTTTGACAGATGATCATCTATGTTGTTTTCCACACGGGGTACGTGCTTTGTTTGCAATCCGTAAAAGCGCTCCTCCAATCTTCCCACTTCATCAACGTATTCCTCCATCAACGGACATTGGTAATCCTTGTTGACTTGTCTCACCACAAGCTATTAATCTCCTCGAATGGTCAACTTCTTGGTTCCCAATTCTGCGGCAATCCTGAGCTCGGCAAGGAGCCCTTCATACTCTGTTGTATTGTTGGTCGCCTCTTCCCGGGCAAAGTGCATCTGGATGACATACTTCAGGTGCTCCCCGGAGGGGGCAACGAGAAGCACGCCAGCCCCTGCACCTTGTAGGGAAAAGGCACCATCAAAATACATGATCCATTCTTGGGGTGTTTCCTTGCCGGGGATGACTGTTTCCAGCAGTTCCTCATCAGGGGTTGGCGTCCATTCTATAATAAACTCTGCCAATGCCCTTCTCTGAATTGTTGATGTGCTCTCAAACTTCAAACCAAAGCTGGATAACTCCAAAGCCCACTCCACTATTCTGCCAGTAGCCTGAGGGTTTCAGAGTATCCTTTGCAACCGGAAGCGAGTGATGACCGTGATCTCATGGGCTTGGAAGTAGTGGCGCAATTTCCTCGAGGCCATGATAAGACCAAAGATCAATTTTTGCACACCAGAGTACCTCGATCTAGCTCCGTGCAGTATGGAACTGACGAAGTACACTGGGCGATGCACCACTTTCTTCTTTGCCGCGTCCCTGGGGTCGCTCTCATTGTCGTGCTTATTTTTGTCCTGATCCTTATCTAGCTCTGCCGGGCCTTATTCAATTTTTGCTTCTTCCACTTCCCACCGTGCCACCAAGGCTGCACTAACCACTTGATTCACCAAGTATAGCAGCAACGGCTCTTGGGGTTGGGGCAACCATGGTTGGCACAGAGGACATGTAGTCCTTCAACTCTTGCAAAGCTGCATCTGCTTCTGGGGTCCACTTCATGGGTCCTGCCTTCTTCAAGATTTTGAAGAACAACAAGGCGCGCTCAACAGATTTGGAAATGAAACTGCTTAGCATGGCAACGCACCCCGTCAGGCCCTCACATCCTTGACTGTCCTTGGCGCTTGGATCTGATCGATAGCCTTAATCTTGTCAGGGTTCGCTTCGATCCCCCGATGGGATCCAAAGAACCCAAGGAGCTTGCCAGAGGGGACGCCAAACACACACTTCTCCGGATTGAGCTTCAAGTTGATATTGCGCAAATTAGCAAATGTCTCCTCTAAGTCCTGGATGAGGGTTGCTCTGTCCTTGGTCTTGACCACAATATCATCCATATAAGCCTCAATGTTTCTATGCAACTGTGGCTCAAAACCAATCTGGACTGCCCTTGCAAAAGTAGACCCGACACTCTTTAATCCAAATGGCATGCGAATAAAACGGTACATACCACCTAGAGGGATGAACGAGGTCTTCTTTTTGTCTACCTTAGACATGAAGATCTGATGATATCCAGAATATGCATCCAAGAAGGAGAGCAAATCACAGCCTGAAGTGGAGTTCACAATCTGACGGATGCGTGGCAAGAGAAATGGGTCCTTCGGGCAAGCCTTGTTGAGATATGTGAAATCTATGCAAAGCCTCCATTTCCCATTAGCCTTGCGGACAACCACTAGATTTGCTAACCATGTTGGATGTAGCACTCCTCTGACCAAACCAGCTGCCTCAAGCTTCTTGACCTCCTCTACAATAAACTGTTGTCTCTCCAAGGCTTGCTTCCAAACTTTCTACTTGACAGGTCGGGCATGTGGGTAGACAGCAAGGTGGTGCTCTATTACTTCCCTGGGAACACAGGGGATATCAGATGGTTGCTAGGCAAACACATCGATATTCGCCCGTGGGAAGGCAACGAGCGTGCTTTCCTATTTGTCATCAAGGGTAGCGCTGATAGTAAACGTACCATCAATGCCAGCCAGCCCTGCCGGGACCTTCTTCACTTGTGGAGCAGCAACCTTGGATCTCTTGTTGTTGGAACTCTCCGGCAAGTCATCAACAGACGCAGGACACTCCGAAGAGGTATGCTTCCGGATTCTTGCTAGTGTCCCTGCTATCTCTCCTCTTCTCTCTGTTATCCTTGGCAGGGACTGCTACTGGCACTGCCTCTGCCACGACTGCGTTCCGGTACATCTTATCCACAAAATGAGTGCATCCTTCTCATTTGACGGGATGGATATGACTCCTACCGTCCCAGGCATCTTCAAGGTGTTGTAGGCATAGTGGGATATCGCCATGAATTTAGCCAGGGCTGGGAGTCCAAGGTTCCCATTGTACGACAGGGGAGGTCGACCATATCAAACACAATCTTCTCACTCAGGTAGTTCAGCTCTCCCTCAAATGTCACCAGCAACATTCCATTAGGATGACTCCTGCCGGGATTAACTCCTTGAAATGTGCCGGTGGCCTCTAACTCTTCTTCTGCTATCTGAAGTTTGCTGATGACCTTTGGAGAAATCAGATTCAACCAGGCCCCGCCGTTGACCAACATCGTTGTGACTTTGAGGTTGTGAACCGTTGGAGATACCAACAACAGAAATCATCCCACCACAGTGGTGTGGTCAAGATGGTCCTCTTCGTCAAAGATGATGGGCGTGTGTGATGATTTGAGCGGCTTCCGAGCCTCTGGCGCTGGTTCCACGACATTGACCTCACGTGCCCTCCTTTTGTGTTGGTGGTGAGAGGAGTGCAGGGATGCACCCCCGTCAATGCACAGGGCATTGATGGCCTTCTAGAATTCCTGCTCACTGGTTTCCTCTTCGTCCCTTCCATCACTCTCATCATTGCAACCTTCCTTCTCTCGTCTCCTGGCGGGTTTTCCTTTGTTCCGGAAGGGTTTGCCGGGGCCATTTGCTTCACCGCCTCGGCCCTTCCCGCCAGTGGTATTCTGGCCTCTTTCCTTATCACGCTTCTCATACTCTGCTCTTTGTTTCTTGACAAGCTGCTCAACCTGATGACACTCTTGAAGATCGCGGCCCTTGTTCCGATGAATCTTGCAGTACGGCCTCCCGACTTTTTCGGCAGCTACAGCTTCCCGGCAGTCAGCACACACGATAGCTTCCTTGTCGGGGCTTCAACTTTGACCTTCTTGCCGGTACTAGGTGTGCCCGATCCTTCGACAATCATCACTACCTTATCCTTGCGCTTCTTGCTCTTCTCCTGACTTGTGGATTGGTTGTCGTCCTCTGAGTCGACGTCGACACAATCCTCCTCTTCGAGTAATTTCCTTCCTTCCTCCATCCGAGCACACTTGTCCACCAAGGTGTAAAGCTCCTTCACAGTCTTGGGCAATTGCACGTTCATCTTGGAACAAATCCTGTGGTTTCGCACATTGGACTAGAACGTAGCTATCACAACCACTGGATGGATATTCGGGATGTTTCTGTGGACTCCGTTGAATCTCTACAAGTACTTCCGAAGAGTCTCTCCTTCCATCTGTTGGAGAAGCCGCTAGTCGCTGGGCCGCGCTGGTTCTTGGTGACTGTGATACGTCCATTTTGCATCATGCTCTTATATCGATATTTATTGCATTATGGGCTGTTATTACACGTTATGTCACAATACTTATGGCTATTCTCTCTTACTTTACAAGGTTTAACATGAAGAGGGAGAATGCCGGCAGCTAGGATTCTGGGCTGGAAATGGAGCAAATATTGGAGACATATTTTGCACAGCTCCAAAAGTCTTGAAACTCCATGAAAGTCATTTTTGGAATTAATGAGCGGAAGATATACCTGAGGGGGTCCACCCACCATCCACGAGGGTGGGAGCCGCACCCACCCTTATAGGGCGCGCCCCCTGCCTCGTGGGCCCCCTGGTAGCCCTCCGGTGCCCATCTTCTGCTATATGAAGTCTTTTACCCTGGAAAAAATCATAACCAAGCTTACGGGACAAAACTCCGCTACCACAAGGCGGAACCTTGGCGGAACCAATCTAGGGCTCCGGCGGAGTTGTTCTGCTGGGGAAACTTCCCTCCGAGAGGGGGAAATCATCACCATCGTCATCACCAATGATCCTCTCGTCGGGAGGGGCTCAATCTCCATCAACATCTTCACCAACACCATCTCCTCTCAAACCCTAGTTCATCTCTTGTATCCAATCTTTGTACCAAAACCTCAGATTGGTACCTGTGGGTTGCTAGTATTGTTGATTACTCCTTGTAGTTGATGCTAGTTGGTTTATTTGGTGGAAGATCATATGTTCAGATCCTTAATGCATGTTAATACCCCTCTGATTACAAACATGAATATGCTTTGTGAGTATTTATGTTTGTTCCTGAGGACATGGGTGAAGTCTTGCTATTAGTAGTCATGTGAATTTGGTATTCGTTCGATATTTTGATGAGATGTATGTTGTCTCTCCTCTAGTGGTGTTATGTGAACGTCGACTACATGACACTTCACCATTATTTGGGCCTAGAGGAAGGCATTGGGAAGTAATAAGTAGATGATGGGTTGCTAGAGTAACAGAAGCTTAAACCCTAGTTTATGCGTTGCTTCATAAGGGGTTGATTTGGATCCACATGTTTCATGCTATGGTTAGGTTTACCTTAATACTCATTTTGTAGTTGCGGATGCTTGCAATAGGGGTTAATCATAAGTGGGATGCTTGTCCAAGAAAGGGCAGTACCCAACCACCGGTCCACCCACATATCAAATTATCAAAATAACGAACGCGAATCATAACAACGTGATGTGAACTAGCTTGACGATAATTCCCATGTGTCCTCAGGAGCGCTTTTCTCATTATAAGAACTTGTCCAGGTGTCGGTGTACTAAAGTAGGGGTACCTTAGTATCCCGAACTTGTGCACGGGCGGTCGCAGCATCCCGCGGCAAGGCTTGCCGGGCGTTCGCCAAGATCCTCTGCTATTCCTATTTGATGCCCTTCAAGAACAAAGTGTTTTGACTATGAAGACAAGGCCCCGGTAAGAGGAGCTTGCCGGGAAGGACAAGGCCCCGGCAAGAGGAGCTTGCCGGGAAGGCCAGCCAAGGAACTTGCCGCGATGCTCCGCGCGTCCCGGCAAGACCCGGCGAGCGACGAGCTTTTGGGTGCGACAAGACAACGACCGCGGCAAGGCGCTTGCCACGGCGAAGCCACCACACTCTGCGCCCATGCTCCAACGCATCCGACGACGTGTCACCCCAAGATCGTTCCAGGCGCACGTGGCGGGTAGCTGTGCAGCCAAGCGGTGCGAAGTGGCAAGTGGAGATGACGAGAAGGCCATCGTGGTGATCGGTGGCGCCCATAACGGTCATTTCCTGCACTGTTTGAGCGACCGGACGGGCATTAAATGCCTTGTCCCCTGCCGTTAGAGTTAGGTAGGGGGCACTGTAGATAGCGGTTGTACCAACCACCTTTTTTACATTTCTACCCCTCTCTGCCATGCCACCTGTCGGTGACCCCTTTAGCCTATAAAAGGAGGCCCATGCGCAACGTAGAGGGGGTTGGACTCATTCGAAACTACAACACACCCACGCTCTCGAGCAAAAACAGAATAGAAACACAAAGCAGCAGTAGGAGTTTTATCTCTCCGGAGAGCTCGGAAGCTGGGTAAAATCCCTCGCGTGCTTTCGCCTCGATCTGCTCTTCGTGCGCCCTCCGCTCCCTGCCGGACCGAGAAGGGGCCCCTGCCCCATAGGTGTTCGTTCCCCACGACATCTTTGGCGCCTGGCTGTTCGGGGGCCCGCCAGGCCTTAATTTTAACCTCACTGTTTTGAAGTTGGATGGGATGCTCAAGGAGCTATTCAAGCACGACGCCAACCATCCAGAGTGGTTCAGGCTGCCGCAGGGCATCATCCCACTGTGCAACAACTCCCAGCTTGATCGCATCCGCGCAATGATGCCGGAGTGCGACTCGCACGGGATTATCCCGACTTGGCGGGAGCCCGCCGACGACGTCGTGCGGCAATTCTTTGACGGCTTGGTGGAGGTAGCATTCCGTGCCGACGAGCAGAGGCTCCTCACCCGCGACACCACCGACGACGAGATGCGGTACATCGCCACCAGGGCCGAAGAGGCGGTGGCAGCCGCTGCCGCGGGCGAGTTTGGGTTTACTTTGGAGGACGCAGAGGCAGCCGAGGCGGCAAGCCTTGCCAACTGAGAAGATCTTGGCGGGGAGATCGTTGGCGAGGGGGAGCCCGAAGCCGAGGCGAGCGAGCCTGCCGGGGGCGCAAGTGGCCAGCCATCTTCGAGCAGCTTGCCGCAGGCGGAGCCCCCAGCGCAGCCCCCAGCGCAACCAAGAAGGCGCCTCCGTAGGACTGGAGACACAACAGGGCAGCAGGCAGGCCAACAGCCACAGCGCCGCGGGACACGCTCCACCGCGGCAAGTACCGTTGCCGCGGGAGCATCTCATGTCGCGCCGGCAACTGGGGCGGGGTCTTCTCGAGCCGCCACGCCTGATCCTGCCGCAGCTCCCGGCAAGCGTCCAAGGGAGCCTACTCCTCCGCCTCACCGCGCAGAAAGGGTACCAGACTTCGACCTTTCCGTGCTCAGCTCCGACGAGGAGGAAGAAGAGGAGGAGGAGTAAGACTTTCTCCTTGTTGTACTTATATTTCTTCGATTTTTGTTGTTTCTTGTCTTGCATCTGATCTGCTTCCCTCTTAACTTCGTTCCATTTCAGGACTCTGGCCGAGAGAGCGGCGAAGAGGGCCAAGGTCCCCGTGGTTGTCATCGAGGACGATCCTGCTGTGATAGCAGAGGACACGTCCGAGACCACCTTGATGGACCCGACACCTTCTCCTCGTAGCAGCCCCCAGCACAGCCCCCAGCGTAAGTATTCGTTCACTTCCCGTTGTGGGGCGCGCATGGGTGCTTTTTCTTTGCTGATATCTTGATTGTTGATTTACTTGTGTAGGAGCAGAACTGGCCCACCAGGAACAACCAAAAGCCGCTCCTGAGGTGCTGTCTGCTTCAACTACGCTGCCAAGGGGCGATTCCCCGACAAGGGAGCGTTCCCCGGCAAGGGAGAGGTCCCCGGCAAGGGGTAGTTCCCCGGCAAGGGGAGGGACCGGCGAGCCTTTGGTGGTGGAGCCCATGGTCACAGAGCCCAGCACAGGTAGCCCTCCTTGTCAGAAATTTTCCCTTGGGTTCTTCTTCTGATCTTCTTTTTGGATATTTGCTTGACTTTTTCTTCCTCTTCCTGTCTTCAGATCCCCCTCCCACAGATCCGATGGAGACTGAGGCCACCGGCGAGGAGGACGCACGTGGCAACACTGAAGATGTTGCCGCCGCCGAGGAAGAGGCCGGCACTGACGATCCCGCTGGCGAAGAGGCCGCCAAGGCTGCTGGCGCAGGAGCTGGCGAGGGGTCCGGCGATCGCACTGACGACCCTGAGGGCGCAGGAGCGCAAGGCGCTACACCGACCGCCGACCCCTCCGCCGCTGATGCAGCACTGGGCTCCGAAGAGCCCCAGCCCGGCGCCTACTTGAAGGCCGGCGAGGGTGTCTACATCAAGCTTCCCTGGGCATCGAGCTCCAGGGCGCCGGTCGAAGGAGAGGAATTTGACGGGGAGGTGCTCGCCTCCGCTGGGCTGACAGTGGTTGACGCAGCAAGCAGCAGCGGCGGCGAGTCCGAGGAGTTGCAGTTGCGCCGGAAGTTGCTGTCACTCTACCGCGCCCGGCAAGCGAAGCTGGAGTCCCAGGAAGCGCTTGTCACGCAGGCGGGATTTGACATAGAAAAGCATGCGGAGGAGCTCCAGAGCCGCAACCAAGAGGCCCTCCGGTCTATTACAGAGGAGAGGGCGCAGCTTGTCGAGGCGCGGAAGGCCTTCATCCTCGAGAATGCAGAAGCCGAAGAGCAGTAGCGGCTTGCCGCCGAGGATCTGTCCACGCGAGAAGGAGAGCTGACGCAGAGGAAAGTCAACTTGGACAGTTATGAAGAGGAGATCGCCGCACGCGAGCAATCACTTGGCGGGGCACTTAAGGAAGCGAAGGATGCTACCGCAGCTGCTGAGGCCGCCAAGAAGGAGTTGGAGGTGAAGGTGACGCAGGTGGAGGCTGACATGAAAGGGAAGAATGAGGAGCTTGCCGCACTCTAGCGCGAATGTGAGAAGGATGCCCTTGCTCATGGCGATCTGCAAGTTCCACTCGCCGATAAGGTCAAGGAGCTGAACGTCGCCAAGGACTCAAATGCTGATCTGGAGCTGAAGCTGGCCACACTGATGGAGACGCTGGACGGCGCCAAGAGGCGGGAAGATAACTTGAAGAAAGAGATCAAGGGCAACGAGGAGTTGCTAACGAGGGCCGCCGAGACTCAAAACACCTTCAGGGCTACGGTGGAGCTCTGGACGGAGGGCCTCGTCAACATTGCTGCAACCATCGACGAGGAGCTGGCGCAACTGGACTTGGCGGGCTTCGGGTAATCCACCGACGAGAACCTCCAGCCCAGCGTCAAGCTTACTCTGTTCTTCAAGGGCGTGGTGACGGCTCTCCAGCAACTCCGGGAAAGGATCCCAAAGCAGCTGGCTGACGAGTCACGCGCCATCTGTGCCAGGGTCTTGGAGAAAGTGTTGGTGAAGGTACTTTTCCGCAATCCGACCCTCAACCTCACCAACGTTCTCAAGAAGCTGCCGGCGGGTGCTGATCTTGCAAAGCTCAAAGCCCTTGTCGCACCCATCGTGGACAAGGTGAATGAAGTCAGAAGGGTCGACGGCGATTGTGTAGACTAGGCCGCCCTTTCCCTCCTTTTTCTTGCCGCTGCTAGACATGTCACCGGAACAATCCATTAGAGCGCGGCAAGTTATTTATTGTAATATAACTTTATTCTGGGTAGTATTTGCTATGTTATTTCCTTTACTTGATTCCCTTCCTTGTATGTTTTTACCCTACGCTTTTAGGGAACTTGCCGGCGCAGGCACCCTTGCCGCGAGCGCTGAGTGCGGAACATCAGCAGCCTGCTGGCGGTGTTGCTTCCGGCAAGAGACCTTGTCGGAACTAGTCGCAGCACACTTACGTTGTTGAGCGGACTCGAAACAAAGTAAGGGCGCAACTAGCCATGAGTTGGTTCCTCCGCGCACAGGTTTTCCATACAAAGCACGGTCGTTCAAGGAGGATAACTTAAAAATTTAAAACTGATTGTCCTCAAACTTTGGCAACTTAGCTTTTCTGTTATCTGCGTCCCGGCAAGGCTATACTTCATTGAACGACGCCTGGTCCACACCTTTATCCTCTCCTTCCCCCCCGGTGAACTTGTGGGCGAAGGAACCTTCTTTTTGAGAAAAAGAAAGAAGAGAAAATAAAGATATGGAGCCTTAAGGCTCGTTATTGCCTATCGGGGTCAAATGCTGCACAAAGTGTCAGATAATACATGCGACAAAAGAAAAAAGGCATGAAATTTGACAAGATGTGCTGAGCATATGATCTTTATTTATGCACGGGATCTGCGCCCGGCTTTGTACAAAGGGTTACATGCAACAGCGGCAAGGCTTGTACAAAAGGTGGTTGCCGGAACAGCGGGTTCCGGCAACCGCGCCTCATGGCTAAAACTTACGAAGATGCTCTATGTTCCAGGAGTTGCTCACCGGAAAGCCATCTTCGGTCTCAAGGCGGACAGCGCCGGGCCTAGTGACTCGCTTTACCCGATAAGGGCCTTCCCACTTCGGCGTCAACTTGTTGGAATTCTTGGCGGATTGAACGCGCCGAAGAACAAGGTCGCCTTCCTCGAAACTTCTGGCATTAACTTTGCGGCTATGGTAGTGACGCAAAGCTTGCTAGTAGCGAGCAGCTCGTACAGCAGCCTAAAGATGATCTTCCGTATACGAGTTCCGTAGACAAGAGCAAAAGGTGTCTGGCCAGTGGCTCGATTTGGCATCGTCCTGACCAACCAAAGAACCACTGCCAGCTCGTCGATCCAGTTTCTTCCGCACTTGTGCAGCCTGTCGAAAGTTCTGATCTTGAGCCCACGCAGCACTTCAGCGTTTGCCCTCTCCGCTTGACCGTTGCTTCTCGGGTGAGCAACAGAAGCGAAGTAGATCTTGGCGCCAAGATCTTGGACGTACTGCATGAAGGTGCGGCTCGTGAATTGTGTGCCATTGTCGGTGATGATCCTGTTAGGGACTCCGAAACGGCGAACAATTGACCTCAAGAACTTGACTGCTGACTGTGCTGTCACCTTCCTCACTGCTTCCACCTCCGGCCACTTTGTGAACTTGTCGATTGCCACGTACAAGTACTCAAAGCCCCCGACAGCTTGGGGAAAGGGGCCGAGGATGTCGAGCCCCAGACCAAAAATGGCCAGGATAAAGGGATCGTCTGGAGAGCTTGAGCTGGTTGATGTATCTGCTTGGAGTGGAACTGGCACGCTTCACACTTGGTTACTTGTGCAGTTGCATCCTGGAGGGCTGTTGGCCAAAAGAAACCTTGCCGGAAGGCTTTGCCGGCAAGTGCTCTTGCGCCAATGTGGTGACCACATATACTTCCATGTATCTCCGCCAACAGCTCCTGTCCTTCTTCCTGGGAAATACACTTCAATTTCACTCCGTTGAATCATCTTCTGTACAGTATGTCATCGACAAACTGGTACATACTCGATTGCCGGGCTACTCTCTCCGCTTCTTCTTGCTCTTCGGGAAGCTCTCTTGTTTGAAGGAAATGGACGATCTGCTGTGCCCATGCCGGAGCTTGTGGCTCGACGACAAGGACTAAAGGGGCAAATGCTGCTGCGGGAACATCTGCTTCCACGACAAGAATCTGCTGCTCAGCCGGAGCGTGATGTTCCCCGGCAAGATTGCCGGAGCAAAACTTGTCGGGGGCATGTGCTTCAACGAAACAAACCCTAGGGCTTGTCGGAGCAGACTGCCCCTCAGCACACTTTGTGTTGATTTTGGGGACCTTTTAGCGGCGGCTTCGGGGAGCTCTGCCGGAAAATAGTCACCAGAAATCACTTTCCTCTTCTTGCTCTGTCCAATTGATGGTGTTACAGATGGTTGAGTTAGCTTGAGCACAAAGATCCCTGGTTCCACAGGTAACTTTAATGCAGCGCATTTTGACAAGCCATCTGCAATGTCGTTCTGAGCTCTCGGAACATGTTCCATCTGCAGGCCGTCAAAATGCTCTTCCAACTTCCTCACTTCATCAATGTAGGCTTCCATCAACGGACTCTGATAATCTTTGTTCACTTGGCGGACGACAAGTTGCGAGTCACCCCTGACAATAAGCATCTTGATCCCAAGGTCTGCCGCAATCCTAAGTCCGGCAAGCAAGCCTTCATACTCTGCAGTATTGTTTGTCGCTTGCTCCTTGGGAAAGTGCATCTGGACCACGTACTTGAGGTGCTCTCCGGTGGGTGCGACAAGTAACACACCCGCACCGGCGCCTTGCAGCGAGAAGGCACCATCAAAATACATGATCCATTCCTTGCTTGTCTCCTTGACAGGGATGCTCATCTCTGGAATTTCTTCATCAGGTGTTGGCGTCCATTCTGCTATAAATTCTGCCAACGCTCGGCTCTGGATAGTTGAAGTACTCTCAAATTTGAGGCCAAAGCTTGACAATTCCAGTGCCCACTCGACATTCCTGCCCGTTGCTTCTGGATTCTGCAATATCCTCTTCAACGGAAAGCGAGTGACAACTGTGATCTCTTGTGCTTGAAAATAATGGCGCAGCTTCCACGAGGCCATGAGAAGGCCGAAGAGCAACTTCTGCACCCCAGAGTACCTTGATCTAGCCCCCTGCAGAAGGGAACTGACAAAATAAACTGGGCGTTGCACCATCTTCTTTTGTTTCTCTTCCTGCGGCTGCACAGATCGATCCTTGTTGGGACCAGAGCTTGTCGGGGAAGCCCCCTACTTGTTGCTGGACTCGCTTGCCGTGGTCGCTGGCTCATAATCTGCCTCCCTTTCCGCTACTAACGCAGCACTAACCACTTGATTTGTTACTGCTAGATACAGCAACAACTTCTCTTGTGGCTTAGGTGCGACAAGTATTGGAGTGGAGGCCAGGTATCTCTTCAAGTCCTGCAGTGCAGCCTCCGCTTCCGGAGTCCATTTCATTGGACCTGCCTTTTTCAGAATTTTGAAAAATGGCAGGGCGCATTCAGCAGACTTAGAGATGAATCTACTGAGAGCAGCAACGCAGCCGGCAAGCCTTCACACATCCTTGACGCGCTTCGGTGCTTCGATCTGCTCAATGGCCTTGATCTTGTCGGGATTGGCTTCAATCCCCCTCTGGGACACAAAGAACCCGAGAAGCTTGCCGGAAGGAACTCCAAACACGCACTTCTCGGGGTTCAACTTGAGATTGATCTTGCGCAGATTTGCGAAGGTTTCGTCCAAATCTTGCATCAAAGTTTCTTTGTCTTTTCTCTTGACCACTATATCATCCATGTAAGCTTCTATATTTTTGTGCAGCTGTGGCTCAAAAGCATGACTGACTACTCTTGCAAATGTTGAACCAGCATTCCTTAGTCCGAAAGGCATCCGTACAAAGCAGTACGTGCCACATGGAGTAATGAATGCGGTTTTCTCTTCATCCTCTTCTGCCATGAAGATCTGATGATATCCTGAATATGCATCAAGAAATGAAAGCAAATCACATCCGGCCGTGGAGTCGACAATCTGGTCAATGCGCGGCAAGGGAAATGGATCCTTGGGACAAGCTTTATTAACATCAGTGAAGTCGATACAAAGCCTCCATTTCCCGTTCGCCTTGCGCACGACTACTGGATTGGCTAACCACGTTGGATGGAGTACTCCTCTGACAAGGCCTGCTGCTTCCAACTTCTTGATCTCTTCCGTAATGAACTCTTGGCATTCCACCGCTTGCTTCCTAACTCTTTGCTTGACGGGCCGCGCGTGAGGGCAGACGGCGAGGTGGTGCTCAATTACTTTCCTGGGAACACCGGGGATGTCAGATGGTTGCCATGCAAACACATCGACATTCGCCCGCAGGAAAGCAACGAGTGCGCTTTCCTATTTGGGGTCAAGCGTGGCACTGTTGGTGAAGGTACCACCAGTGCCGTCCTCCTTGGCAGCCACTTTCTTGGTCTCTGGTGAAGCTGTCTTTGCCTTCTTGCACTTGGCGGTGGAGCTCGATGGTGCGTCCTCGACAGTAGCGCAGCACTCCGAAGAGGTGCGCTTGCCGGAGTGGGCATCAGAGCTACTCTTGCCGGACTTGGTCTTCTTCTTCCCCCCGGGAGCTTCTGCGGCAAGTGGTTTGCGTTCTACTGCGGCTGCTGCTTCCCGGTAGATCTTGTCGGTACAGATAAGGGCATCTTTCTTGTCGCCGGGGACAGAAATGACACTTATCGGATTGGGCATCTTGAGCACGTTGTAAGCATAATGAGAGGCTGCCATGAATTTGGCGAGCGCTGGACGGCCAAGTATCCCATTGTAGGGCAATGGGAAATCAACAACGTCAAAGGTGACCTTCTCTTTCCTGAAGTTCAGCTTGCTGCCAAATGTTACCGGCAGTGTGATCTTCCCCTTCGGCTTTCTCCTTCCCGGATTGATTCCTTGGAAAGTACCAGTCTCTTCGAGCTCGCTGTCGGGGATCTGGAGCTTCTTGAGCACCGCGGAAGAGATCAGATTCAAGCCGGCCCCGCCGTCAACCAACATCTTTGTGACCTTGAGGTTGCGGATAGTTGGAGAAACCAACATCGGCAAGCACCCGACCGCAGTTATGCGATCAGGGTGATCCTTAACATCAAAGATGATGGGCGTGCTGGACCACTTCAGAGGCTTGCGCGACTCAACTGACGGTTCCGCTGCATTAACCTCTCGCACCCACTGTTTGAGCTGGCAGTGCGAGGTGTGCAGAGAAGCACCGCCGTCGACGCACAAAACCTCTGTTGCCTTCTGAAACTCCTGCTCGTTGGTCTCATCCTCATCCATCTCTTCATCTTCGTCTTCGTCTTCATCCTTGTCGCGGCCGCGGGGAGGTCTGTCTCCTTGCCGCTGCTTGGCCTTGCCGCGGCGCCCTCCCCGGGTGGGACGCTTCTTGTCGGATCCTCCTCTAGCTTCCTGGGCCTTCTCCTTGTCGCGTTGCTCGTACTCAGCTTTCTGCAGTTCTACGAGCTGCTCAACCTTCTTGCAGGCCTGGAGGTCATGGCCCTTTGTGCGTGGATCTTGCAATACTGCTTGCCGGAGCCGTCCTGCTTGTCGGTGGCTACCACAGCCTCGCCGGAGTCACCAGCTTTGGCCTTCTCGGCGCCACCTCCGTTGCCGGACTGCTCGACAACTAGCACATCCTTAGCTTTCCTCTTTCTGTTATTCCGCCTCCGGTTCTTCTTTGCCGGGGCGGCATCCTCACTGTCAGATCCTTCTGCTCCTGCGTTCTCTCCGGGGAGTTTCCTCCCCTCTTCAGCACGTGCACACTTGTCGGCCAGAGCATATAGCTCGCTGACATCTCTGATTTTGCACATCGCCATCTCCTCCTTCATCCTGCGATTACGCACGTTCTGATGGAATGCGCTGATAACCGCGGTAGGGTGGACGTCTGGAATGTTGTGCTGCACCTGGCTGAATCTCTGTATGCACTTGCGCAGGGGTTCTCCTTCCTTCTGGGCGAGCAGATGAAGGTCGCTCTCCTGGCCATGGGGCTTGTGGCCGCCTGTGAAGGCGCCGACAAACTGATGGCACAGGTCCGCCCATGAAGAGATGGAGTTGTCCGGCAAGTGCATGAGCCAAGATCTGACGTTGGGCTTGAGCACCAGCGGGAAGTAGTTGGCGAGGATCTTCTCGTCGCGCCCCCCCGGCAGCCTGCACCGCGATGGTGTAGACGCTGAGGAACTCCGACGGATGTATCCTGCCATCGTACTTCTCGGGTACGTCTGGCTTGAAGTTCTTGGTACTGGGCCGCTGGACCTGCCGCAGCTCACGAGTGAACGCAGGGCAACCTACCGCGTATGGCAAGTCGCCTGGTTCCCCTGGCGCATGCATATCAACAGTGGGCCCAGTGCGCTAGTCAGACTGACGACGCGCTTCTCTTCGACACTCGATGCGAGTACGAGCGTCCTCTTGTCGTCGTTCTTGGAGAACTTGGCGTTAATCACGGCGAGCTCGCGGGTCCGACGATGCGGTGGAGTCGGTGTCGAGGTTAGCCCGGCGAGTCGGCGATCCTGGCCTTCGGGGCGGGGAGTGCACGGTGGTGGCACACCCACCAGTCTTGTCGCCATCGGCTTGCGCCTGGGCGACTTGCCGCGGCTTCGACGTGCTTGGTTGCCGGGGCTTGTCGCCGTTGGCGAAGCCGATGAGGCTCTGGACGGTGATCCTCCAGTCGTCGATCTTGTCCGGCTCCGGAGGGTAATCTAGTAGCAGTTGGGCTCGAGCCAACGCTTCTTCTGGTGTTTTCGGCGGCGGGGGCGAACGACGCGAGGAGCGGGATATGCTCAAACTTCTAACAGTGTTAGAAGGAGCAACATCTCGTCCAGGCGACCGTGCCGCGCTCGCGCCAACATGTTGGCGTGTATGTTGGCCCTGAGCGTCCCGCGATCCACCAGCTTGTCCTTGTTCTAACGCGAGCACGGTGCTAGGAGCACCATGGCATTGTCGATCCCGCGCCTCCTGAGAGGGGCGCGGCGCATGCACGGACGCCGAAGTTTGCGGGGCCTTGTCCTTGGATCTGGTGACAATGTGAGTCCCTCCGTCGGCGCCCGTTCCTCCGCCGGCGTCTACTCCACCGCCCGTTTGCTCCTATGGCGGCGGGATCGACGCAGACGGACCAACCACCTCCGAAGCCTTCTTCTTCGGCGGCATGTCGATGAAGATGTTGATGTAGCGCACGCGTACGCCGGATCAGGTTTGCACAACCTCGACGCCCCCTACCTGGCGCACGAACTTCCCGAGCAACTGCTCCTCCTCGGAATCGCCACCGCTGCTGCTTGGTGCGTCAACCACAATCAGCCCAGCGGAGGCGAGCACCTCCCCGTCAAATTCCTCTCCTTCGACCGGCGCCCTGGAGCTCGACGCCCAGGGAAGCTTGATGTAGACACCCTCCCCGGCCTTCAAGTAGGCGCCGGGCTGGGGCTCTTCGGAGCCCAGTGCTGCATCAGCGGCGGAGGGGTCGGCGGTCGGTGTAGCGCCTTGCGCTCCTGCGCCCTCAGGGTCGTCAATGCGATCGCCGGACCCCTCGCCAGCTCCTGCGCCAGCAGCCTTGGCGGCCTCTTCGCCAGCGGGATCGTCAGCGCCGGCCTCCTCCTCGGCGGCAGCAACATCTTCAGTGTTGCCACATGCGTCCTCCTCGCCGGTGGCCTCAGTCTCCATCGGATCTGTGGGAGGGGGATCTGAAGACAGGAAGAGGAAGAGAAAGTCAAGCAAATATCCAAAAAGAAGATCAGAAGAAGAACCCAAGGGAAAATTTCCGACAAGGAGGGCTACCTGTGCTGGGCTCTTTGACCATGGGCTCCACCACCAAAGGCTCGCCGGTCCCGCCCCTTGCCGGGGAACTACCCCTTGCCGGGGACCTCTCCCTTGCCAGGGAGCGCTCCCTTGTCGGGGAATCGCCCCTTGGCGGCGTAGTCGAAGCAGACAGCACCTCAGGAGCGGCTTCTGGTTGTTCCTGGTGGGCCTGTTCTGCTCCTACACAAGTAAATCAACAATCAAGATATCAGCAAAGAAAAAGCACCCATGCGCGCCCCACAATGGGAAGTGAACGAATACTTACGCTGGGTGCTGTGCTGGGGGCTGCTACGAGGAGAAGGTGCCAGGTCCGTCAAGGTGGTCTCGGACGTGTCCTCTGCCATCATAGCAAGATCGTCCTCGATGACAACCACGGGGACCTTGGCCCTCTTTGCCGCTCTCTCGGCCAGAGTCCTGAAATGGAACGAAGTTCAGAGGGAAGCAGATCAGATGCAAGACAATAAACAACAAAAATCAAAGAAATACAAGTACAACAAGGAGAAAGTCTTACTCCTCCTCCTCTTCTTCCTCCTCGTCAGAGCTGAGTGCGGAAAGGTCGATGTCTTGTACCCTTTCTGCGCGGTGAGGCGGAGGAGTAGGCTGCCTTGGACGCTTGCCGGGAGCTGCGGCAGGATCAGGCGTGGCGGCTCGAGAAGACCCCGCCCCAGTTGCCGGCGCGGCATGAGATGGTCCCGCGGCAACGTTACTTGCCGCGGTGGAGCGTGTCCCGCGGCGCTGCGGCTGTTGGCCTGCCTGCCGCCCTGTTGTGTCTCCAGTCCTACGGAGGCGCCTTCTTGGTTGCGCTGGGGGCTCCGCCTGCGGCAAGCTGCTCGTAGATGGCTGGCCACTTGCGCTCCCGGCAGGCTCGCTCGCCTCGGCTTCGGGCTCCCCCTCGCCAATGATCTCCCCGCCAAGATCTTCTCGGTCGGCAAGGCTTGCCGCCTCGGCTGCCTCTGCCTCCTCCAAAGTAAACCCAAACTCGCCCGCGGCGGCGGCTACCGCCGCCTCTTCGGCCCTGGTGGCGATGTACCGCATCTCGTCGTCGGTTGTGTCGCGGGTGAGGAGCCTCTGCTCGTTGGCACGGACTACTACCTCCACCAAGCCGTCAAAGAATTGCCGCACGACGTCGTCGGCGGGCTCCCGCCAAGTTGGGATAATCCCGTGCGAGTCGCACTCCGGCATCATTGCGCGGATGCGATCAAGCTGGGAGTTGTTGCATAGTGGGATGACGCCCTGCGGCAGCCTGAACCACTCCGGATGGTTGGCGTCGTGCTTGAATAGCTCCTTGAGCATCCCATCCAACTCCAAAACAGTGAAGTTAAAATTAAGGCCTGGACACAGCCTCATGATATCTGCCGGGCCCCCGAACAGCCAGGCGGGCCTCCCCCTCTCCTACAGAGGGGCGATGCGGCGACGAAGAAAGTCTGCGCCAACGGCCCCTACAGTGAGCCCGGCAAGCCTGAGTCGCAGAATCCGGGTGGTGGCGATCTTCAACTTAGCATCGTCCGCCGCCAGAGCGCTCCAGTTGCCGCCGCGCACCACTCGGGTTTGGCGCAAATTGGTGAATGGCTGCGAATCTGCGTCAACAATCCAGCACCATTCAGCCCTCCACTCGTCCCATTTGCTATGGAGCTCCCCCTCCAGACACACCTCCTTCTTTCCGACCCTCGAGATCCAGGAGACCCCGCTAGACAAGGGCTCTCCTTTCTCGACCCGGGGAATGAAATAATGGCGGAAAAGGGCAACGTTGGGGTGGATTCCGACGAAGTTCTCGCAAAGATGCGCGAAAACCGCCATTGTTAGAATGGTGTTGGGGGTGAAGTCAAGGAGATGGAGCCCGTATGTATTCATGACGTCGCAGAAGAAATCGGAAAAGGGCAGGCAGAGCCCGCAGTAGAAGAACACTGGGAAGAAATGATACGCTTTTGGGCACTGCTTCGAAGTAGAAGCTTCGGCGGGAGCACCGGCGTGCGCGGATGCGACCGCGTCTCCGTCGACCAGAAGAGATAGAACTCCTCCCGCAGCGCCTTCGGGGTGAGCTCGGGGGGGAGGGGGGAAAGTGCTCGCTCCTTGCGCAGCGCCTCGAGCCGCAGCGCCTTGGTCGACTTCACACTCTTTCCGGTCTTCGGGGCCATGGCGGAGGCGGTGGCGGAGCGCGGAGGCGTTGGGGGCGATGACGGCGACGGGCGGCGGAGCGCTGCTCTCTTTCGGCTTGGGAAGCGGAGGGGAGCGGCGGAGCTTTCTGGGGAAGAAACCGCAAGTGGCGAAGGTGGGGGAACCGCCCCTGTTTCCTCTTCTTATAAAGAGGAGAGGCGAACGTTATGCCTTTCTTGATTAAAGAATTGCCCACGATCTCTCCCACGACGCCGCGTTTGACGCGTGCCATTATGGGAGGGCGCGGTGGATACGGAGTTAGATTTGGTGTGGACTCAGGTCGCATATGCCCGTGCCCTGTTTTGGGCCTGGCCCAACAGCGCTCAGCACCGTGTGTGGCCCAGGCCCGGGGGTCCTGTCGGTGTACTAAAGTAGGGGTACCTTAGTATCCCGAACTTGTGCACGGGCGGTCGCAGCGTCCCGCGGCAAGGCTTGCCGGGCGTCCGCCAAGATCCCCCGCTATTCCTATTTGATGCCCTTCAAGAACAAAGTGTTTTGACTATGAAGACAAGGCCCGGCAAGAGGAGCTTGCCGGGAAGGACAAGGCCCCGGCAAGAGGAGCTTGTCGGGAAGGCCAGCCAAGGAACTTGCCGTGATGCTCCGCGCGTCCCGGCAAGACCCGGCGAGCGACGAGCTTTCGGGTGCGACAAGACAACGACCGCGGCAAGGCGCTTGCCGCGGCGAAGCTACCACACTCTGCGCCCACGCTCCAGCGCATCCGACGACGTGTCGCCCCAAGATCGTTCCAGGCGCACGTGGCGGGTAGCTGTGCAGCCAAGCGGTGCGAGGTGGCAAGTGGAGATGACGAGAAGGCCATCGTGGTGATCGGTGGCGCCCCTAACGGTCGTTTCCTGCACTGTTTGAGTGACCGGACGGGCATTAAATTCCCTTGTCCCCTGCCGTCAGAGTTAGGTAGGGGGCACTGTAGATAGCGGTTGTACCAACCACCCTTTTTACATTTCTACCCCTCTCTGCGCTGCCACCTGTCGGTGACCCCCTTTAGCCTATAAAAGGAGGCCGATGCGCAACATAGAGGGGGTTGGACTCATTCGAAACTACAACACACCCACGCTCTTGAGCAAAAACAGAATAGAAACGCAAAGCAGCAGTAGGAGTTTTATATCTCCGGAGAGCTTCGAAGCTGGGTAAAATCCCTCGCGTGCTTTCGCCTCGATCTGCTCTTCGTGCGCCCTCCGCTCCCTGCCGGACCGAGAAGGGGCCCCTGCCCCATAGGTGTTCATTCCCCACGACATCTTTGGCGCGCCAGGTAGGGGGCGTCGAGGTTGTGCGAACCTGATCCGGCGTTCGCGCGCGCTACATCAACATCTTCATCGATATGCCGCCGAAGAAGAAGGCTTCGGAGGTGGTTGGTCTGTCTACGTCGATCCCGCCGCCACAGGAGCAAACGGGCGGTGGAGTAGATGCCGGCGGAGGAACCGGCACCGACGGAGGGACACACATTGTCACCAGATCCAAGGACAAGGCCCCGCAAACTTCGGCGTCCGTGCATGCGCCGCGCCCCTCTCAGGAGGCGCGGGATCGACAATGCCATGGTGCTCCTAGCACCGTGCTCGCGTTAGAACAAGGCCAAGCTGGTGGATCACGGGACGCTCAAGGCCAACATACACGCCAACATGTTGGCGCGAGCGCGGCACGGTCGCCTGGACGAGATGTTGCTCCTTCTAACACTGTTAGAAGTTTGAGCATATCCCGCTCCTCGCGTCGTTCGCCTCCACCGCCGAAAACCCCAGAAGAAGCGTTGGCTCGAGCCCAACTGCTACTAGACTACCCTCCGGCGCCGGACAAGATCGACGACTGGAGGATCACCATCCAGAGCCTCATCGGCTTCGCCAACGGCGACAAGCCCCGGCAACCAAGCACGTCGAAGCCGCGGCAAGACGCCCAGGCGCAAGCCGGTGGCGACAAGACTGGTGGGGGTGCCACCACCGTGCACTCCCCGCCCCGAAGGCCAAGATCGCCGACTCGCCGGGCTACCCACGACACCGACTCCACCGCGTTGTCGGACCCGCGAGCTCGTCGCGATCAGCGCCAAGTTCTCCAAGAACGACGACAAGAAGACGCTCGTACTCGCATCGAGCGTCGAAGAGAAGCGAGGCGTCAGTCAGACCAGCGCGCTGGGCCCACTGTTGATATGAATGCGCCAGGGGAACTAGGCGACTTGCCGTACGCGGTAGGTTGCCCTGCATTCACTCGTGAGCTGCGGCAGGTCCAGTGGCCCAGTACCAAGAACTTCAAGCCAGACGTACCCAAGAAGTACGATGGCAGGATACATCCGTCGGAGTTCCTCAGCGTCTACACCATCGCGGTGCAGGCTGCCGGGGGGCGCGACGAGAAGATCCTCGCCAACTACTTCCCGCTGGTGCTCAAGCCCAACGTCAGATCTTGGCTCATGCACTTGCCGGACAACTCCATCTCTTCATGGGCGGACCTGTGCCATCAGTTTGTCGGCGCCTTCACAGGCGGCCACAAGCCCCATGGCCAGGAGAGCGACCTTCATCTGCTCGCCCAGAAGGAAGGAGAACCCCTGCGCAAGTGCATACAGAGATTCAGCCAGGTGCAGCACAACATTCCAGACGTCCACCCTGCCGCGGTTATCAGCGCGTTCCATCAGAACGTGCGTAATCGCAGAATGAGGGAGGAGGTGGCAATGTGCAAAATCAGAGATGTCAGCGAGCTATATGCTCTGGCCGACAAGTGTGCACGTGCTGAAGAGGGGAGGAAACTCCCCGGAGAGAACGCAGGAGCAGAAGGATCTGACAGTGAGAATGCCGCCCCGGCAAAGAAGAACTGGAGGCGGAATAATAGAAAGAGGAAAGCTAAGGATGTGCTAGTTGTCGAGCAGTTCGGCAACGGAGGTGGCGCCGAGAAGGCCAAAGCTGGTGACTCCAGCGAGGCTGTGGTAGCCACCGACAAGCAGGACGGCTCCGGCAAGCAGTATTGCAAGATCCACCACACCAAGGGCCAAGACCTCCAGGCCTGCAAGAAGGTGGAGCAGCTCGTAGAACTGCAGAAAGCTGAGTACGAGCACCGCGACAAGGAGAAGGCCCAGGAAGCTGGAGGTGGATCCTGCAAGAAGCGTCCCACCCGGGGAGGGCGCCGTGGCAAGGCCAAGCAGCGGCAAGGAGACAGACCTCCCCGCGGCCGCGACAAGGATGAAGACGAAGACGAAGATGAAGAGATGGATGAGGATGAGACCGACGAGCAGGAGTTTCAGAAGGCAACAAATGTTTTGTGCGTCGACGGCGGTGCTTCTCTGCACACCTCGCACCGCCAGCTCAAACAGTGGGTGCGAGAGGTTAATGCAGCGGAATCGTCAGTTGAGTCGTGCAAGCCTCTGAAGTGGTCCAGCACGCCCATCATCTTTGATGTTGAGGATCACCCTGATCGCATAACTGCGGTCGGGTGCTTGCCGATGTTGGTTTCGCCAACTATCCGCAACCTCAAGGTCAGAAAGATGTTGGTTGACGGCGGGGCCGGCTTGAATCTGATATCTTCCGCGGTGCTCAAGAAGCTCCAGATCCCCGACAGCGAGCTCGAAGAGACTGGTACTTTCCAAGGAATCAATCCGGGAAGGTGCAAGCCGAAGGGGAAGATCACACTGCCGGTAACATTTGGCAGCGAGCTGAACTTCAGGACAGAGAAGGTCACCTTTCACGTTGCTGATTTCCCATTGCCCGACAATGGGATACTTGGCCATCCAGTGCTCGCCAAATTCATGGCAGCCTCTCATTATGCTTACAACTTGCTCAAGATGCCCGGTCCGATAAGTGTCATTTCTGTCCCCGGCGACAAGAAAGATGCCCTTATCTGTACCGACAAGATCTACCAGGAAGCAGCAGCCGCAGCAGAACGCAAACCACTTGCCGCTGAACCTCCCGGGGGGAAGAAGAAGACCAAGTCCGGCAAGAGTAGCTCTGATGCCCACTCCGGCAAGCGCACCTCTTCGGAGTGCTGGGCTACCGTCGTGGACGCACCATCGAGCTCCACCGGCAAGTGCAAGAAGGAAAAGACAGCTTCACCAGAGACCAAGAAAGTGGCCGCCAAGGAGGACGGCACTGGTAGTACCTTCACCATCAGTGCCACGCTTGACCCTAAATAGGAAAGCGCTCTCGTTGCTTTCCTGCGGGCGAATGTCGATGTGTTTGCATGGAAACCATCTGACATCCCCGGTGTTCCCAGGAAAGTAATTGAGCACCACCTCGCCGTCTGCCCTCACGCGCGGCCCGTCAAGCAGAGAGTTAGGAAGCAAGCGGTGGAACGCCAAGAGTTCATTGCAGAAGAGATCAAGAAGTTGGAAGCAGCAGGCCTTGTCCGAGGAGTACTCCATCCAACATGGTTAGCCAATCCAGTAGTCGTGCGCAAGGCGAACGGGAAATGGAGGCTTTGTATTGACTTCACTGATGTTAATAAAGCTTGGCCCAAGGATCCATTTCCCTTGCCGCGCATTGACCAGATTGTCGACTCCATGGCCGGATGTGATTTGCTTTCATTTCTTGATGCATATTCAGGATATCATCAGATCTTCATGGCAGAAGAGGATGAAGAGAAAACCACATTCATTACTCCATGTGGCACGTACTGCTTTGTACGGATGCCTTTCGGACTAAAGAATGCTGGTTCAACATTTGCAAGAGTAGTCAGTCATGCTTTTGAGCCACAGCTACACAGAAATGTAGAAGCTTACATAGATGATATAGTGGTCAAGAGCAAAGACAAAGAAACTTTGATCCAAGATTTGGACGAAACCTTCGCAAATCTACGCAACATCAATCTCATGTTGAACCCCGAGAAGTGCGTGTTTGGAGTTCCTTCCGGCTGCACCGAAGCGCGTCAAGGATGTGCGAAGGCTTGCCGGCTGCGTTGCTGCTCTCAGTAGATTCATCTCTAAGTCTGCTGAACGCGCCTTGCCATTTTTCATAATTCTGAAAAAGGCAGGTCCAATGAAATGGACTCCGGAAGCGGAGGCTGCGCTGCAGGACTTGAAGAGATACCCGTCCTCCACTCCAATACTTGTCGCACCTAAGCCACCAGAGAAGTTGCTGCTATATCTAGCGGCAACAAATCAAGTGGTTAGTGCTGCGTTAGTAGCAGAAAGCGAGGCAGATGATGAGCCAGCGACCATGGCAAGCGAGTCCAGCGACAAGCAGGGGGCTTCCCCGACAAGCTCTGGTCCCAACAAGGATCGATCTGTGCAGCCGCAGGAAGAGAAACAAAAGAAGATGGTGCAGCGCCCAGTTTATTTTGTCAGTTCCCTTATGCAGGGGGCTAGATCAAGGTACCCTGGGTGCAGAAGTTGCTCTTCGGCCTCCTCATGGCCTCGAGGAAGCTGCGCCATTATTTTCAAGCACATGAGATCACAGTTGTCACTCGCTTTCCGTTGAAGAGGATATTGCAGAATCCAGAAGCAACGGGCAGGATCGTCGAGTGGGCACTGGAATTGTCAAGCTTTGGCCTCAAGTTTGAGAGTACTTCAACTATCCAGAGCCGAGAATTGGCAGAATTTATAGCAGAATGGACGCCAACACCTGATGAAGAAATTCCAGAGACGAGCATCCCCGTCAAGGAGACAAGCAAGGAATGTATCATGTATTTTGATGGTGCCTTCTCGCTCCAAGGCGCCGGTGCGGGTGTGTTACTTGTCGCACCCACTGGAGAGCACCTCAAGTACGTGCTCCAGATGCACTTTCCCAAGGAGCAAGTGACAAACAATACTGCAGAGTATGAAGGCTTGCTTGCCGGACTTAGGATTGCGGCAGACCTTGGGATCAAGAAGCTTATTGTCAGGGGTGACTCGCAGCTTGTCGTCCGCCAAGTGAACAAAGATTATCAGAGTCCGTTTATGGAAGCCTACATTGATGAAGTCAGGAAGTTGGAAGAGCATTTTGACGGCCTGCAGATGGAACATGTCCCGAGAGCTCAGAATGACATTGCAGATGCCCTGTCAAAATGCGCTGCATTAAAGTTACCTGTGGAACCAGGGATCTTTGTGCTCAAGCTAACTCAACCATCTGTAACACCATCAATTGGATAGAGAAAGAAGAGGAAAGTGATTTCTGGTGACTATTTTCCGGCAGAGCTCCCCGAAGCCGCCGCTAAAAAGGTCCCCAAAATCAACACAAAGTGTGCTGAGGGGCAGTCTACTCCGACAAGCCCTAGGGTTTGTTTCGTTGAAGCAGACGCCCCCGGCAAGTTTTTCTTCGACAATCTTGCTGGGGAACATCACGCTCCGGCTGAGCAGTAAATTCTTGCCGTGGAAGCAGATGTTCCCGCAGCAGCATTTGCGCCTTTAGTCCTTGTCATCGACCCACAAGCTCCGGCATGGGCACAGCAGATCGTCCATTTCCTTCAAACAGGAGAACTTCCCGAAGAGCAAGAAGAAGCGGAGAGAGTAGCCCGACAATCGAGTATGTACCAGTTTGTCGATGACATAATGTACAGAAGAAGATTCAACGGAGTGAAATTGAAGTGTATTTCCCGGGAAGAAGGACAGGAGCTGTTGGCGGAGATACATGGAGGTATATGTGGTCACCACATTGGTGCAAGAGCACTTGCCGGCAAAGCCTTCCGGCAAGGTTTCTTTTGGCCAACAGCCCTCCAGGATGCAACTGCACAAGTAACCAAATGTGAAGCGTGCCAGTTCCACTCCAAGCAGATACATCAACCAGCTCAAGCTCTCCAGGCGATCCCTTTATCCTGGCCATTTTCGGTCTGGGGGCTCGACATCCTCGGCCCCTTTCCCCGAGCTGTCGGGGGCTTTGAGTACTTGTACGTGGCAATCGACAAGTTCACAAAGTGGCCGGAGGTGGAAGCAGTGAGGAAGGTGACAGCACAGTCAGCAGTCAAGTTCTTCAGGTCAATTGTTTGCCGTTTCGGAGTCCCTAACAGGATCATCACCGACAATGGCACACAATTCACGAGCCGCACCTTCATGCAGTACGTCCAAGATCTTGGCGCCAAGATCTGTTTCGCTTCTGTTGCTCACCCGAGAAGCAATGGTCAAGCGGAGAGGGCAAACGCTGAAGTGCTGCGCGAGCTCAAGACCAGAACTTTCAACAGGCTGCACAAGTGCGGAAGAAACTGGATCGATGAGCTGCCAGTGGTTCTTTGGTCCGTCAGGATGACGCCAAATCGAGCCACTGGCCAGACACCTTTTGCTCTTGTCTACGGAGCAGAGGCAGTTCTCCCCACGGAACTCGTATACGGATCACCTCGAGTGCTCGCTTATGATGAGCTTGGGCAAGAGCAGCTGCGGCAAGATGACGCGCTGCTCCTTGAGGAAGATCGTCTTCAGGCTGCTGTACGAGCTGCTCGCTACTATCAAGCTTTGCGTCGCTACCATAGCCGCAAAGTTAATGCCAGAAGTTTCGAGGAAGGCGACCTTGTTCTTCGGCGCGTTCAATCCGCCAAGAATTCCAACAAGTTGACGCCGAAGTGGGAAGGCCCTTATCGGGTGAAGCGAGTCACTAGGCCCGGCGCTGTCCGCCTCGAGACCGAAGATGGCTTTCCGGTGAGCAACTCCTGGAACATAGAGCATCTTCGTAAGTTTTACCCATGAGGCGCGGTTGCCGGAACCTGCTGTTCCGGCAACCACCTTTTGTACAAGCCTTGCCGCTATTGCATGTAACCCTTTGTACAAAGCCGGGCGCAGGTCCCGTGCGTAAATAAAGATCATATGCTCAGCACATCTTGTCAAATTTCATGCCTTTTTTCTTTTGTCGCATGTATTATCTGACACTTTGTGCAGCATTTGACCCCGGTAAGCAATAACGAGCCTTAAGGCTCCATACCTTTATTTTCTCTTCTTTCTTTTTCTCAAAAAGAAGGTTCCTTCGCCCACAAGTTCACTGGGGGGGGAGGAGAGGATAAAGGTGTAGACAAGGCATCGTTCAAAGAAGTATAGCCTTGCCGGGACGCAGATAATAGAAAAGCTAAGTTGCCAAAGTTTGAGCACAATCAGTTTTAAATTGTTAAGTTATCCTCCTTGAAAGACCGTGCTTTGTATGGAAAACCTGTGCCCGGAGGAACCAACTCGTGGCTTGTTGCGCCCTTACTTTGTTTCGAGTCCGCTCAACAACGTAAGTGTGCTGCGACTAGTTCCGACAAGGTTTCTTGCCGGAAGCAACACCGCCAGTAGGCTGCTAATGTTCCGCACTCAGCGCTCGCGGCAAGGGTGCCTGCGCCGGCAAGTTCCCTAAAAGCGTAGGGTAAAAACATACAAGGAAGGGAATCAAGTAAAGGAAATAACATAGTGAATACTACCCAGAATAAAGTTATATTACAATAAATAACTTGCCGCGCTCTAATGGATTGTTCCGGTGACATGTCTAGCAGCGGCAAGAAAAAGGAGGGAAAGGGCAGCCTAGTCTACACGATCGCCGTCGACCCTTCTGACTTCATTCACCTTGTCCACGACGGGTGCGACAAGGGCTTTGAGCTCTGCAAGATCAGAAACCGCCGGCAGCTTCTTGAGAATGTTGGTGAGGTTGAGGGTCGGATTGCGGAAAAGCACCTTCACCAACACCTTCTCCAAGACTCTGGCACAGATGCCGCGCGACTCGTCAGCCAGCTGCTTTGGGATCCTTTCCCGGAGTTGCTGGAGAGCCGTCACCACGCCCTTGAAGAACAGAGTAAGCTTGGCGCTGGGCTGGAGGTTCTCGTCGGTGGAGTACCCGAAGCCCGCCAAGTCCAGTTGCGCCAGCTCCTCGTCGATGGTTGCAGCAATGTTGACGAGGCCCTCCGTCCAGAGCTCCACCGTAGCCCTGAAGGTGTTTTGAGTCTCGGCGGCCCTCGTTAGCAAATCCTCGTTGCCCTTGATCTCTTTCTTCAAGTCATCTTCCCGCCTCTTGGCGCCGTCCAGCGTCTCCATCAGTGTGGCTAGCTTTAGCTCTAGATCAGCATTTGAGTCCTTGGCGACGTTCAGATCCTTGACCTTATCGGCGAGTTGAACTTGCAGATCGCCATGAGCAAGGGCATCCTTCTCACGTTCGCGCTGGAGTGCGGCAAGCTCCTCATTCTTCCCTTTCATGTCAGCCTCCAGCTGTGTCACCTTCACCTCCAACTCCTTCTTGGCGGCCTCAGCAGCTGCGGCAGCATCCTTCGCTTCCTTAAGTGCCCCGCCAAGTGATTGCTCGCGTGCGGCGAGCTCCTCTTCATAACTGTCCAAGTTGACTTTCCTCTGCGTCAGCTCGCCTTCTCGCGTGGACAGATCCTCGGCGGCAAGCCGCTGCTGCTCTTCGGCTTCTGCCTTCTCGAGGATGAAGGCCTTCCGCGCCTCGACAAGCTGCGCCCTCTCCTCTGCAATAGACCGGAGGGCCTCTTGGTTGCGGCCCTGGAGCTCCTCCGCATGCTTTTCTATGTCAACTCCCGGGACAAGTGGTTAGTGTTGCGTTAGTAGCGGAAAGGGAGGCAGATGATGAGCCAGCGACCACGGCAAGCGAGTCCAGCGACAAGCAGGGGGCTTCCCCGACAAGCTCTGGTCCCAACAAAGATCGATCTGTGCAGCCGCAGGAAGAGAAACAAAAGAAGATGGTGCAGCGCCCAGTTTATTTTGTCAGTTCCCTTCTGCAGGGGGCTAGATCAAGGTACTCTGGGGTGCAGAAGTTGCTCTTAGGCCTTCTCATGGCCTCGAGGAAGCTGCGCCATTATTTTCAAGCACATGAGATCACAGTTGTCACTCGCTTTCCATTGAAGAGGATATTGCAGAATCCAGAAGCAACGGGCAGGATCGTCGAGTGGGCACTGGAATTGTCAAGCTTTGGCCTCAAGTTTGAGAGTACTTCAACTATCCAAAGCCGAGCATTGGCAGAATTTATAGCAGAATGGACGCCAACACCTGATGAAGAAATTCCAGAGACGAGCATCCCCGTCAAGGAGACAAGCAAGGAATGGATCATGTATTTTGATGGTGCCTTCTCGCTGCAAGGCGCCGGTGCGGGTGTGTTACTTGTCGCACCCACCGGAGAGCACCTCAAGTACGTGGTCCAGATGAACTTTCCCAAGGAGCAAGCAACAAACAATACTGCAGAGTATGAAGGCTTGCTTGCCGGACTTAGGATTGCGGAAGACCTTGGGATCAAGAAGCTTATTGTCAGGGGTGACTCGCAGCTTGTCGTCCGCCAAGTGAACAAAGATTATCAAAGTCCATTGATGGAGGCCTACATTGATGAAGTGAGGAAGTTCGAAGAGCATCTTGACGGCCTGCAGATGGAACATGTTCCGAGAGCTCAGAACGACATTGCAGATGGCCTGTCAAAATGCACTGCGTTAAAGTTACCTGTGGAACCAGGGATCTTTGTGCTCAAGCTAACTCAACCATCTGTAACACCATCAATTGGACAGAGCAAGAAGAGGAAAGTGATTTCTGGTGACTATTTTCCGTCAGAGCTCCCCAAAGCCGCCGCTAAAAAGGTCCCCAAAATCAACACAAAGTGTGCTGAGGGGCAGTCTGCTCCGACAAGCCCTAGGGTTTGTTTCGTTGAAGCAGACGCCCCCGACAAGTTTTGCTCCGGCAATCTTGCCGAGGAACATCACGCTCCGGCTGTGCAGCAGATTCTTGCCGTGGAAGCAGATGTTCCCGCAGCAGCATTTGTGCCTTTAGTCCTTGTCGTCGAGCCACAAGCTCCGGCATGGGCACAGCAGATCGTCCATTTCCTTCAAACAGGAGAACTTCCCGAAGAGCAAGAAGAAGCGGAGAGAGTAGCCCGACAATCGAGTATGTACCAGTTTGTCGATGACATACTATACAGAAGAAGATTCAACGGAGTGAAATTGAAGTGTAGTTCCCGGGAAGAAGGACAGGATCTGTTGGCGGAGATACATGGAGGTATATGTGGTCACCACATTGGCGCAAGAGAACTTGCCGGCAAAGCCTTCCGTTAAGGTTTCTTTTGGCCAACAGCCCTCCAGGATGCAACTGCACAAGTAACCAAGTGTGAAGCGTGCCAGTTCCACTCCAAGGAGATACATCAACCAGCTCAAGATCTCCAGATGATCCCTTTATCCTGGCCATTTTCGGTCTGGGGGCTCGACATCCTCGGCCCCTTTCCCTGAGCTGTCGGGGGCTTTGAGTACTTGTACGTGGCAATCGACAAGTTCACAAAGTGGCCGGAGGTGGAAGCAGTGAGGAAGGTGACAGCACAGTCAGCAGTCGAGTTCTTCAGGTCAATTGTTTGCCTTTTCGGAGTCCCTAACAGGATCATCACTGACAATGGCACACAATTCACGAGCCGCACCTTCATGCAGTACGTCCAAGATCTTGGCGCCAAGATCTGCTTCGCTTCTGTTTCTCACCCGAGAAGCAACAGTCAAGCGGAGAGGGCAAACGCTGAAGTGCTGCGCGGGCTCATGACCAGAACTTTCGACAGGCTGCACAAGTGCGGAAGAAACTGGATCGACGAGCTGCCAGTGGTTCTTTGGTCGGTCAGGACGATGCCAAATCGAGCCACTGGCCAGACACCTTTTGCTCTTGTCTACGGAGCAGAGGCAGTTCTCCCCACGGAACTCGTATACGGATCACCTCGAGTGCTCGCTTATGATCAGCTTGAGCAAGAGCAGCTGCGGCAAGATGACGCGCTGCTCCTTGAGGAAGATCGTCTTCAGGCTGCTGTACGAGCTGCTCGCTACCAGCAAGCTTTGCGTCGCTACCATGGCCGCAAAGTTAATGCCAGAAGTTTCGAGGAAGGCGACCTTGTTCTTCGGCGCGTTCAATCCGCCAAGAATTCCAACAAGTTGACGCCGAAGTGGGAAGGCCCTTATCGGGTGAAGCGAGTCACTAGGCCCGGCGCTGTCCGCCTTGAGACCGAAGATGGCTTTCCGGTGAGCAACTCCTGGAACATAGAGCATCTTCGTAAGTTTTACCCATGAGGCGCGGTTGCCGGAACCTGCTGTTTCGGCAACCACCTTTTGTACAAGCCTTGCCGCTATTGCATGTAACCCTTTGTACAAAGCCGGGCGCAGGTCCCGTGCGTAAATAAAGATCATATGCTCAGCACATCTTGTCAAATTTCATGCCTTTTTTCTTTTGTCGCATGTATTATCTGACACTTTGTGCAGCATTTGACCCCGGTAAGCAATAACAAGCCTTAAGGCTCCATATCTTTATTTTCTCTTCTTTCTTTTTCTCAAAAAGAAGGTTCCTTCACCCACAAGT